>NC_136271.1:62510389-62692123 GCF_964187855.1 Myxine glutinosa
CCCCGTTACAAAAACAGGTGCTATGAAGCAAAATGTGACTTTTCCTATCAGGTAACCCGAGACACGAATTTAAAAAAACTAACATAATTTGGAATTTAATAAACAATTTAATTATTTCATGTGACTATCCCATCCCGACACAGCAGGAGACGGGGTTTTATAATCACTTTGTGTGTGTCTGTCTGTCTGTCTGTCCGGGCTGTAACTCTTTACTATTTGAATTTTGTCATCAAATTTTTACCACAGCTTTATCTTACTATAATTCACCAAATGTCTGTCCGTCTGTTCGAAGGTACCGTAAAAACTGCTAAACCGATCGCAAATATATTTTGGGTGGATAATCCTGGGTTCTCCAGGAGTAAAATAGGCTATTTAGTTTTCCCAATTTCAGCTTTAGTCTCCAGCATTCTCAGGTTTGGAATCCCGCATAACATTCGCGTTTGCATGACGTTCATTGTGACGTCTTCTTACGTCGAGCAACGGTACCCTCCCCCCCCCCCCCCTATGGGCGGGGCTTCAATTGGGAGGCCCAAATGAAAAGGCTAAATATCGGAAATTGAAGGATTTTTTTATTTTAAACGATTTATAACGATTTAAACGATTTAAAATAACGTCATGCGGGAGCAAGTATCAGCAGGACAGCATGTGACAGTGTGGGAGTCCACGTTTGCACCGATCGCTGCACTGTGTGCCGCACAAACGGCTACACCGATCGCTGCACCGTGTTCCGCACAACGACTGCACCGATCACTGCACGGCTGCATCGATCGGATGTGGCATGAAGGAGGATCTGCACTTCGGCATGAAGGAGGATCAGATCTAACAGATCGCTGTCTCCATCGATCTTGCCAAGGCCGTAAGACCTATCGGCTCAAAATCCTTTTAACTGTTGATTTGGAACAGTTACACGTTTCGGGAATTTGGTACACGTATCGGGAGTACATACGACATAGCGATTGTGAACACGATTATCGATCACGATTCACGATTACGATCATCGCGATCATAGTGTATCACCATATGCAGATTCGCCACGGACCCACGATCGATGTTTCTCTACATGAACGTACCCGTTTGTTTGCGAACAGGTACGTTTTTCATGGAAGTCCTTCACGAACTTGCTGTCCATGTCTGACGTGCGACTGAAGATGCTACAGGAATGTGGAATTTATTGGTTTCATGCTTTAGCATTCACCGTATCTACATTGCCTGTTTGCTTCTGGCCTCCCACCCATGCGTAGCACGGGTATTTCTCTAGTTATGATAATATGGAGAAGGCAACTTAATAATTTGGTCAAAGGGTCAAAGGTCAGTGTCATATTAAATCGTCAATTTTCATCCAATTGACCTAATTTTTTAAGAATTTGCATATTGGGTCACATAATTGTTTCACTAATCAAAATCTACAAGCTGATTGTTTTTTTAGATTAAAAGGTCAAATGTCAAGGTTGCGTAAAATCGCCAATTCCCGATTGACCTGAAATTTAAGGAATTTGTATATTCGGTCACTCAATTGGTTCACCAATCAAAGGCTAGAAGCTGATTTTTTTTTAGATCGAAAGATCAAAGGTTAAGGCTGCATAAAATAATAAATTTTAAATTTTGTATTTTTTTTTTTTACTGTTTTCGTTATTTTGAGCATACGGAAGAAGAAAATGAAGATGTCTGAATACTAACAGACGCGGACGGGCTTTGCATTTTCAGATACTTTCTCGTTATTATTACCTCTGCCACCAAAGGTTATGTTTTCACGTTATATTTCACGTATTTATTTCATTTCACGTTATATTTCACAATATATAACGTTATATCACGTTATATTATCAAAGGAGGTTATGTTTTCACGCCTGTCTGTCTGTTTGTCTGTCCGTTTGTCTGTCCGTTTGTCAACAAGATATCTCAAAAGGTTTTGCACGGATTCGGACGATTTTGGTGAGGATCTGGTTTCGGATCCGGCTACTAGAATTTTTAAAGTGATTCTTCACCATTGGAAGATTGGGCCAAAAACGATACATAGCGGGATATCTCAAAAAGTTGTTGACGGATTTGGACGAAACATGGTGGACCGGTTGGGTGTGTAACAAGGGCGATTCGATTCAATTTTGGTGAAGATCTGAATATGGATTCGGGTATGAGAATTATTTAATTTTTAAGTGATTCTTCACCATTGGGAGATAGGGCCAAAAACGATAAAAAGCAGGATATCTCAAAAAGTTGTGGACGGATGATTTTGATTGAATGTGATTCTGTGTTGTGATTTTCTGGTCTACTCTGGGATACAAAACGTAAACTGTTCACCTGGCGGAGGTATGCTCTCTACTGAGTGCGGTTCTAGTTAATTCAGTTATTGTAGTTATAACCAGACAACACAATGTATAAAAATTAAGTTATGAATTGAAACCTAAGTCCAGCAAATTGAGGCCATTATTGAGAATGTCTCATAACCACGGCAGTTGTATAGTCCCTGTCAAGCATTCTTGTTAATACATGCTCAAACCGAATCGGACCAGAAGTCCTTTAAAAAAAAACATGGCAGCTTTAACCCTGGATGAGAGATCGATGCTTGGAAAAGCCATCAGAAGCCATACTCGGAATTGCGATACCCCCTGGAGCATGTAGCAGTATGCGACTCGTGCAGATGAGATTGTGAAGCTGGGCTCAGTGGGATGTGATGGATGAATAATGAAGAAAGAAAACATGAAACCAAACTTTTCTTTGAGTGACAAAACATTGTGCCTTTGGTTATTCTGCCTTAATTCGAATGCTTTGCAATTTGCCTCTGAAGGTAGACGGTGCTCGAACGAAGAAAAAAACCGCTATACAGGTGGAGCACTGCAGAATACGTTTCTGTTGAACTGAGCGGATCCACAGGTGTAGATTTCTCAGTGAAAGTGAACAACATTGGCTTGGATGCATTTGCTGTGTTTGTCTCTAACACATTACTTGATTCTCTTGCTTCTGTCTTTGGCAAGAATTTTCTTCCTTTGATGGAATTCGATATTTATCGATCACTCTGTTTTTGTGCCTCCGGCTGTCTTTTTCCCCAAAAGGCCACTCTGATTGCACCCGTCCAACTTGGCTCAGTTTGAGTGTGTTCACCACTGACACATTTCATTTTTCCTCTTACTTCCAGTGTAGTCACATACAAATAGAATTGTCTTTTCGTTACTGTAACAGCTATATAGGTACGGCCTCGTGGAATCTGCTGTCCTTTGTGGGACATCGTTGGGCCTGTTTCTTTGTCATTAAAGCGCTGTCCATGTTGGAGATGAAAATTTTTTTTATTTTTGTATACTGAATCGAGGCTCGTGAAAGAGCTGACATTTACTTCACAAACAAATCAACCAGACAAACAAAATATATAAAAAGAGGGAGCGGAAGACAAGAGAAGGGGAAGCACACAAACACTTGAGAGCACACAACATTTAAGAGCAGGGAGATGTGTGGGAGGGAGAGGGCTTGGGGGGAGGAGGCGTGGGAAGGGGGTGGGGGCGGTGGGAGAAGTATAAAACACAAGGACATCAAGGACTTCCAGGACACAAGTTGGTATTTCCAAAAAGTGGAATTGGGGTGAAATTAGCGGGGATAGAAAATATCAAGGTTTTGGATGGGGGAAGATAACAGATGGTGGTGCAACCTAAAATGGTGGTGCTAATGCAACCTAAAATATGCTTTGAATAAATCGTATTTACATTGATTCAAGTTTCTGCATATGAGAGATATATTCTTCAGAAGTTGAAGCCTGTGAAGTCATTGGTCTGCATTTTAAACTGGTCTGCTGAGCTGTAGGTTGCCAAACATAACACAGGACTATTATTTATCTCTATGCTTTGCACATTGGAGAAGACATCATCTTATATATTATTATACTTTTCTTCAACAAGTGAAAGATTCTCTAATAATTGAAGAGATTGGTGCCAGTGTGGGCTGGGTAGTGGGTGGAGAAATATGCTTTTTATTAAGTTAGAAAATCTTTTTCTGGGTTATGTCATAGTGAACCTGCATAGACAGTGGTAAAGGGTAAAGTTCCCCTTACCTGGGGCCGCAGCAGTCAAGTGTGTCTACGCAATGGCTGTTCAGAGGTGAGACGACGATGCGCATCCCTTTGCTCTATCAGTGGAGGAGATGTCCAGAGTGATGTGGCTTCAGCATCTGAACTCAGCCTTTTCCGTGACGTCACATTTTCTGATTTATAGACCGCCTTTGTTAAAAAAAAAAAAAAAGTCTAAATATATACATATATATATATATATATATATATATATATATATATATATATATATATATATATATATATATATATACATATATATATACATATATATATATATATATATATATATATACATATATACTATATATATACATATATACTATATATATACATATATACTATATATATACATATATACTATATATATATATATATATATATATATATATATATATATATATATATATATATATATATATATATATATATATACATACATATACAGGGTGGGTGGAAAGTCGCTCCCTATTTTAGATTGGTAAAAAAAGTCGAACATTATCAATTTATTTGAAAAGAAGTAATTTGAAAAGGTAGGCACAAAGGTTAAGTTTTCTCTAGAATTCAATGTGGGCTCCAACTCTTGCCACCAGCTTCTGGAGCCGCCCAGGAATGGCGTCCACTGACTTCAGTAGGAACTCCGGCGGGATGGAAGACATGACTTCCCGAATACGGTCCTCCAGTTCTGCCAATGTCCTCGGTTTGGTGCGGTACACTTTTTCCTTTGCCCACCCCCAAAGAAAGAAGTCGCACGGTGTCAAGTCGGGGCTCCTGGCTGGCCATTCATTTGGACCACGACGACCCATCCAACGCCCTGGGAAGTTGACATCCAGCCAGTCACGAACGACATGAGCAAAATGCGGAGGGGCGTCATCTTGCATAAATATCAGATCGTCGATATTCTCCCATGTGCTGACAACCGGCCAGACCTCGTCTCGCAACATAGCCAGGTATACCGCTCAGCATTCATGGTGTTGCGCAGAAGGAACGGGCCCACAACCTTATCCGAGGTCATACCACACCACACCGTTACCTTTGGCCGATTCTGCATTTTTTCAGCGCAAACCACAGGATCCTCTCCTGCCCAGTAGTGGCAGTTGTGATGGTTGACAAAGCCTCCGACGTGGAACACCGCCTCGTCGCTCCAGAGGATGTTGCAGAAGAGAGGGGGCCAGTCTTCATGCCAAGCCAGCATGATTTCCCCGAACTCCATGCGAATGTCGCAGTCTTCGTCCGAGAGAGATTAGCAGTAGTGCGGCTTCCACGCACGCCATTTCAGCTCCTTCTTCAGCACAGTTCGCACTGTGTAGTGGGAGAGTCCACTTTCCCGAGCTGCCTGCCGAGTTGACTTCCGTGGACATTCATGCGAACATTTCCTTAACTGCCTGCACCGTCTCCGGGGCTGTGGATGTCGATGGGCGACCACTCCTTCGAGCATCTGCCACAGACCCCGTGGTCATGAGCTTCGAGTGACAATTCTTGATTGTTTTCGGGTCCACTTGGGCACGTGGTCAGCGAATGGCCCGCCACCATCTTTGAATTTGAACTACAGATTGCCAAACTTCGTACCGTGCCGCCAACTGAGCATGCTCCTGCACTGTTAAACGCTGAACCATGTGAGGGTTTGATCTGAAATGGGGAAAAAAGAGTAGCGTTAAAATTGTACAATGTCAAAGAACACAGCACAATAATATATAGTAATACACTCGCATTCTATACGTAATTTATAAGTACTTTAAAATAGGGAGCGACTTTCCACCCACCCTGTATATATTGTTACGACGCGGCTAGGATGTTAATTGGCCGAGCGGATGGCCACCGCACCCGAACAGTTACCCCGACTAACGCGATTCCTGAACGTTGGCCAAAATCGCGCCACAGATATTCAATGGGGAAAAGACAAAGGCGACGCGGATGTGAAGAAGAGGAAGGAGACAAAAGTAGGGAATACGAATATAATTTATTTCTTTTTACAACCAAAAGTAACCAAGGAGAAGGAAGGATAATAAAATAATTTACAGAAGGACGGACCAGAAGGACACAGTGAAACTTAGCTTACCTACAGTCTTAATTAACCCAGGGACAAGACACACAGAACAAACTCACGTACACGAATGGGGAAATTGCAGGTTGGTTTTTGCTGGAGGGAGAAGGTCGAACCACAAGCTGGAAGGCTTGGCAGGGCGCACAGCAAGCTGGTCCTTGTCAGGCTGGGAGCGAGCAGGGTGACGTCGGCACACGTATCTCTTTGCACGCGGCAGGGGCTGGTTGTCGCTGCACGTATTTCGATCTCCTTGCGCGTCTCTCACGGGGGCGTCGTCGTGCGGGTTATATATATCACGCCCTTGAACCTTCGCGAACCTACTCGATGTTTCTCTCCACACCCTCTCCAAATCCAACCCCTTGTTCTTGGTTGGTTGAGTGGGGCTGACTCACTCCTCCCCTCTATGACGAGGTGGGGACACGCCTTTCTTCTCTGAGGTTACCTCGTGCATAATGGAGTCGCGGTGAAAACAGCAACCCACAGCTGCAGCAAATGCGGTTTGCAAGCAGGAAAGGCTTTGGGAATGGGAATAAAAGGGGATCTACTCTTATTTCACTTGGTGCAATGGAGTATTTAAACTAATGGAAGACACAGCCTTACACTAATACACATAATAAGGATATAACTACTGAACAGGGATATATGGTGTCCTTCGTGTATGTTTTATGGAATTAACTACGGGAACGCCCTTTGACCTTTATACAACAACAAATGCAGGAAGGAGGGTGACATTTTACAACAACTCATTACACAACAATAAATAAAAAAAACATTCTCATATCCACAACAATATATTTGTGCAGCGTCTGTCCTGTCCTGTGTTGTGTTGTGTTGTGTTGTCTTGTGTTGTCACTGAACTACTTTCTCAAACTTTTGTGAAATCGTACCAAACTTCTGGTATGCACATATCTCTCCCGTCGGTATGTCCTAAGGGTATTTTTTTTTTTAATTGCAATTTTTTTTTTTAGGGGGGGGGGGGGGGGATTTTATGGGGAAAATGTTTTTTTTTTTCAACTTCAATTGTTTCTAAAATGTGATATCTATATATATATAACACAGTGTGTGTGTGTGTGTGTGTGTGTGTGTGTGTGTGTGTGTGTGTGTGTGTGTGTGTGTGTGTGTAATGTTACCGATAGACTCCTAAATGGAGAGGCTTACGTGCTTGATATTTGACATAGACATGGCCATTGAGCCTGGGACGAACGTGGCCGAACTCAAAATATTTGACGATCCATATTTTTTATTCATATTTACCTCAGCGCATTTCAGCGCACGGAATCAACGGAATCAGAGCAGGTGGGCGCTGATTCGCTCAGAGCGATCAGGTGATGACGCTATGACGCTATGAACGCTATGAGGCTATGACCGATATGACGCTATGAAAAAAAAAATCGCTATGACGCTATGAAATGCTATGACGCTATGAACGATATGACGCTATGACGCTATGAAACGCTATGAACGCTATGACGCTATGAACACTATGAACGATATGACGCTATGAAAAAAAAAATCGCTATGACGCTATGAACGCTATGACGCTATGAACGATATGAACGCTATGACGCTATGAACGCTATGACGCTATGACGCTATGACGCTATGAAAAAAAAAATCGCTATGACGTTATGAACGCTATGACAACAAAAATCGCTCGCTTTACCAAGGGGCTCGCTCTCCCCCCGTTCCCCTCCCCTCCCCTTCCCCCTCCCCCTCCTCTTCCCCTTCCCCCTCCCCTCCCCCGTCCGGCAATGCCGGGTACTTCTGCTAGTCACGTATATTACAAATACATTTGTGCAAAATAATTGTTTGAATTATGATTGGTTTAATTTAAACCATGACAAAACGGCAACTCGGGTACAGTCATTTATCTATATATCGACACATCTGGGCAGTGTCTGTGTTGTCACTTAACGACTCCCTCAAACTTTTGTTTCCGTGGTTGTGAAGTGTTTTTAACAACGTTGTGGTGGTTTTGAATCACGTGGTGGTGAGGTATTTTGAATTATGTGGTGGTGAGGTGTTTTTAAATGATGTGGTGGTGAGGTGTTTTAATATCACATGGTGGTGAGGTGTTTTTAAATCACATGGTGGTGAGGTGTTTTGAATTACGTGGTGGTGAGGTAATTATAATTACGTGGTGGTGAGGTGTTTTTAATTAGGTGGTGGTGAGGTGTTTTGAATTAGTTGGTGATGAGGTGTTTTGAATTATGTGGTGGTGAGGTGTTTTGAATTACTTGGTGGTGAGGTGTTTTTAAATGACATGGTGGTGAGGTGTTTTGAATTACGTGGTGGTGAGGTGTAATCGTCCCAAACTTCCAGTCTGCACCTACCCCTACCCTATGTATGTGCTGAGGGGTTCTTTCTTGAAAAAAAAACATTCAACCTAAATCTTCAACCTAAATTGCCTATAAAAATGTAATATCACAAACACAACAAATACATTTGTGCAAAGCAATTGTTTGTATTATGATTGGTGAAAATCATGACAACACAACAACTCAGGTACAGTCATTAGCCTCAGCTAAAATAAGCCCGTTCCTCAGTATCGACGCTTCTAGTATATATATATATGTATATATATATATATATATATATATATATATATATATATATATATATATATATATATATATATATATACATAGCTGCTCCACTATGTTTGTGTGAAGTATTCCAGAGCTCAAGGTACCTGTGATTTATTTTGTACCCAAAAGGATGTCTCTAATTGATCTCAGGTGCACTGAGATGTCCGATGTGATGGTGAATCTTTTTTTTTTAGCCCATATTTACTTTTTTGTTTTTGTTTGAGATTTTTAAAGTAAAATTCCTCATGGCTTTCTCGTCAGGGTTCGACTGATCTCGGCCTGGTATTAATCTGTTGGATTGATGCTTCACAGGTATTGCATCACAAGGTGCATTATCCATCAATTGGATGTTAAGCTGTTGACCCATCTGATAGCATTAGTTGGTTAGCATTAAATATCCCACAATGTCTCTCATTTTAAGAGTAGACCGGTTAACGTCGGCACACTGGCCCAGTTCCAAATTCCTGCCATCCTTTGTCAAATGCTAAGCCTAGCCACTGGAGTTCATGAAGGACTTGGGACAAAAACATTTCTTGGCCAAGCCCACAAGGTGGGAATAATTGAGTCAATTCAACTAGTACTAGTTGTTGTTATATAGCCCCGGACAGTTCTCTCGAACAAGCCCACGACACAGAGGCAACCGATCGATCTCTCAGGAGCGGCCCAGAGATCCCCCACATGCAGGATGGTGTACCCCGACCTTTACGAAGTCAGGGCTACAACAGAGTTAGATAAAGAGAGAGGGGGTGAGAGAGAGGAGAGAGAGAGAGAGAGAGAGAGAGAGAGAGACTTTGTATCTTTTTATTATAAAAATAGAAAAGAAAACCCCCAAATAGGGGTCACATTCTCATTTCAAGGAGAAAACAGAGGCAACAAAAATTAAAAATTAATACAGTAAAATTATGCACAAAACAATAAACGTTTCTCCAGGATTTTACAACTGACTTCTTTCACACACCATTTGGCCTCAAACTGTGGCAGCCTTCCTGTTATGGAAAAAAAAGCAAAGTCCAACTTTACACGGCTCGTCACAAGATTTTTAAACAAGAACAAGGCATTTTCCTCAGCTCCAAGATCATCAACTTTTCTTTTCCTTGATTTATACACTGCCATTTTTGCCTGTGCAAGCAGGAAATTACCTAACACATCATTCAAATTCTTGTGTGAGATGTCTAAGCCATAAATGAAAACAGAAATGTTGAAAACCAAACCAATCCTGCCAAAACAATTCTTAAGAAAAATAAATAAGGGAGCCAACCGTTGACATTCAACATAAATATGAAAGAGGTTTTCAGGCCTTTTACAAAAAGGACATTCATCTGCCAGGAGACTTGAGAAGCGGTGCAGCAAGTGGTTAGAAGGGAGGATCCAGTGTGCAAGTCTCCATTGGAAGTCGCCATGTCGTGATCTCGGCCTGGTATTAAACTGTTGGATTGATGCTTCACAGGTATTGCATCACAAGGTGCATTATCCATCAATTGGATGTTAAGCTGTTGACCCATCATGAATCCTTTCCAATCAGCATGAATCAGCAGGATGACAGAATCCTTTCCAATTAGGAAAATATGGGGGGGGGGGGGGGTGGGGGGGGAACAAGGTAAGAGGTCTCTCCATCGAACCCTCTACTGTGGTCATTTGCCCTTGTAAAAGAAAACTTATGCAACCCAAATAGAGGTCTTTTTGTTTAGGAAAACCATTGAATCCTATGCTAAAAAAAGGTACAAGGAGGAGAGTTGGCAAGAGAAACCTTGCAAATAAGTTTAGGAAAGGTAGCAGGAGGAGCACCTTGTTCATTGTCTGCTTGGACTTGCTCCCAATTAGGTGCAAGCTGTGTATAGGTATGAAGCACACAGCGTAACATGTATGCCACAACTCTGGAGGATCGCACGCCAACCAGGCTTGCCAGTGCATCAGCTCCAATCCAACTGCCATTTGGGCTTAAAAGATCGGCGACCGATTTTATGCTCTTCGCGACAAAGCATTGAACGAGACACCTATCAGCAGGCATATCGTGGAAAATTGAATTGTAAAACAAAGGCTCCATCAGGAACATTTGCTTTGTGTACGAATGCATGGCTCTTGTTGTCGTTAGGGCTCGCCATGCATTTAGTACACTCTGATAAAACCTAGAGAGGGGAGACATATCAAGATGTGAAAGATCCATCAAGAATAGAGCGTGGTCATAGCCTAGTCTCCCCGCCTGCTGCAAAAGGCAACGAGCAACGTTAACCCTAGGTGGAGAGGGGTGCATGTACAGCATGCGTAGAGCAACCGAAAGTCGAAAAGCCATTAACCGGCTCTTTATGTCAACCAGGCCTTGGCCTCCATCGGTCAGTGGCAAACTGAGGACCTCGGGTCACAACCAGTGCTTTCCATCCCAGAAGAAAGACACAAAGCACTTCTGGAGCTGTTGAAGCAACACTACCAGAGGGTGCAGCACAAAGAACCTGTGCCAGTGTGCCATAGGGTAGAGGCCACCAAACTGTTGATCACCAAGACCCTTCCACGATAAGATAGTTGTGTGATCAGATTTCTCCATTTTTGCAGTTTTCCTTCAACAAAATCCGACAGACCAGCCCAATTCTTTGCTACTGTGGTGTCATTACCCAAGAACACCCCAAGGTATTTCACACCATCAGTGGCCCATGCAAGAGGAGCAGGAAGTTTTGGAGCCAAGTGACATGACGGACCAAGCCAAAAGGCGCTCCTTTTGTCCCAATTCACTTTGGCTGAAGAAGCCTTTTCAAACACAGATAGACAATAACGGACAACGTTAATGTCATTGAGGTTCCGCACAAAGACACACACATCATCGGCATATGCCAGCACCTTAATGGGCCGTTCAAGATGAGAAAACCCAACCCCGGTTAGTCTAGCACGCAAATAAACCAGTAAGGGTTCGATGGAGAGAGCATAGAGCAAGCCAGAGATGGGGCAACCTTGTCGAATTCCCCTGTTAACAGGCAAGGGTGTAACAAGTTCATTGTTTATCTTAAGCACACTAGAAATATTGTTGTACAGCATTTTAATATAAGAAATGAAGGTCGGACCAAGTCGAAACCGTTCAAGCACTTTAAAGAGGTACCGATGATCGACGCGGTCAAAGGCCTTCTCCTGATCAAGGAGAAGAAGTCCCAAATCTGTGAGGTTTTCTTTGCACAGTTCGATCATGTCTTTTACGAGGGAGATGTTGTCATAGATGGAGCGTTTGGGTACACAATAGCATTGGTCTTCTTTCAACAATGAGGAGAGATGAGGAGTAAGTCGCGATGCCAGGGCTTTCGAAATAACTTATAGTCTGTGCATAACAAAGAAATTGGGCGCCAGTTTTGAATGTGGAGCAAGTCTCCTTTCTTTGGAATGAGGGTGAGAATAGCCCGTCGGCAACTCTGAGGGAGCTCTCCAAGCTGGCAGCTTGCGTTCAAGGTGTTGAGAAGTTCGGGACCCAGTAGATGCCAGAATTTCTTATAAAATTCCGTTGTAAGTCCGTCCAATCCAGGCGCTTTCCCAACAGCAAGGCTGTGCAGAACGGCGCCAAGTTCGTCCAAGGTAATGGGTCCCTCCAGGTGGGAACGTCCACCCTCACACAACACCTATGACAGAAAGGCCTATGGAGATAGAGGTGACACTGACAGGATTTATTTGCTCCATCGAATATATTTTAGAGAAATATTCCTTTGTGAAAAGTTTGATAACTGATTGGTTGAAAGTGATGGATGAGTCTGCCAAACGCAGTTGAGAGAGCTGTTTGTTCGGAAGGCGTTTCTCTAAAGAAAAAAAATACTTAGTTGGTATGTCTTTCCCGTTAAGGTGCTGCACCCTCATCCAAACTAAGGCACCACGTGCATTCCTCTCAGTTATTTCTTTCAATAAAGACTGTTTTCCGGTTGAGGCTCTTTGCACATTATTATTTTGTCCTGTGACCCTCTGAAGATGTGAAATCTCCGATTGCAATAATTTCCTTGCTTCATAATCATCCCTTTTTGAGAAGCTCTGGTATTGTTGGCAGAAACCTTTGATTTGGGTTTTTACTAGATCCCACCGCACCAGTGGGTTAACAGAACAGCTTAACTTCCGTTCCAAGAGATCTGTCCAGAAAGATTCAAAAGCCTGAATAAAATTGAAGTCTTCTATGAAACTATTGTTGAATTTCCAGTGAGAACTCCCTGGACACGGTTTAGAGAGTTGAACGAATGCTCGAGCTAGGGAGTGATCGGAGAAACCGGAAGGCACGATATCAGATTTGCAAACTTCATGTAACAGGTGAGCATTTACATAAATGCGATCAAGCCTCGCAAGTGAGATGTAGTTGTTGGAACAACGACACCATGTATAGGATTGTTCAGAAGGGTGCTGCAAGCGCCAGACATCATGGAGATTATATTTTGCAATGATATTCGCAAAAAGTTTTGCGGTACATGGTTGAGGTTCCGGCCCGTTTCGGTCGCATGAGGCATTAACAGTACAGTTAAAGTCGCCACCAATAATTAGACAAGTCTGCAGATCCAGTGTTTGGAGGAACTTTCTCAGTTCAGCAAAGAAGGAGATCCGCTCAACATTTTTGCTTGGAGCATACACATTAAGGATTGTAAACATGACCTGATTGAGATAGAAGGTCACAGAGGCAAGATGGCCATCAATGATATTCGCAAATTGAAGCGAGGATGGTTGGAAATGTTTCCCTAAGACAAACATGATTCCTGCCTTAGACGAGGAGCTGTTACTAAAGAAACACTCTTTATCCATAATGAGTCGCCATTGGGCCTGAACAGATCTGACGGCATGGGTCTCCTGCAACAAAGCTATGTCGAGACCGTTAGCGTCTATCAGCTGCTTGGTCTGGATCTGGCGGAGTGAACTTCCACCACCATTGACATTTACTGTTCCAATCCTGAAACTCACCATGAGTTAACTTAGTCTTTTTCGCCTTGGCGATCAATTTTTCTTAAACGGTGACAATGTGCCTGACGAAAGTTGAATGAGTCAGGCCTGCGTACAATAGCCTGAGCGCACTCAAGGAAGGACGGTAAATCTGGAAAGTATTCTGTTCGGTTTACCATGCGTTTTCCTGTACGTATTTTGCAAAAAAAGTCTTATTTGTTCAGGGGAAGTAGGGACCAAGACTGGTAAGCTTCTCCATTGCTTCCACCTGGCTCTTTGCTTCCTCTAGGTCAGATTCGTCAGTCAGTTTTACTTTCCGAATCACACAAGCTTGTATAGTCCTGCATGTCAATACTGTCATCAATATTGGCACACGGATCTGCACTAGTTGTAACATCTGGTGTGCTCTCCCACCGTGGGAACATTGCTTTGTGGCATAACAGCAATAATCTGTGGATTTGATGAAACAGAAACAGCATCAGCAGATGCAAGCGATGTTGCTTCCCTCGACTGCAACAACCTTTGATGGTGTGTGGGGCGGTATTAGGCACAATAGGAGTCTCTTGCAAAACATTGATTTCTGCGATTCAGCTTCAGCAGGTGATGAAGTGATGAGCAGTAACTGAGACAGTTTCGCTATTTTTTGCTGACAGGAATTCAGCATCATCATGCTCAGGATTAACATTTTCCGAAAATGACAGCAGGTTCATCACCAGTGGTCCCAGCAGGTTCATCACCAGTGGTCCCAGCAGGTTCATCACCAGTGGTCCCAGCAGGTTCATCACCAGTGGTCCCAGCAGGTTCATCACCAGTGGTCTCAGCAGGTTCATCACCAGTGATCTCAGCAGGTTCATCACCAGTGGTCCTCGGCAGGGTTCATCACCAGTGGTCTCAGCAGGTTCACCACCAGTGGTCTCAGCAAAATCATCAGAACACTTTCCAATAGCCGAGTCCATAACAGGTGAGACGATTCCATTTGATTTGTTAACAGGTAAAACAGTCCCTGCAGGTGGAACGTCTATGTCCTCACAATGAAAGGGGGCCGAACTTGTTGGCTGTAGGTACAGGGTTTGTCCCAGGTAAGCCTTGTAGAGTGGCATCGGTCACGACTGGGGGGGGGTGTTACCGACAGGTTGCTTATTGTTAAATGCTACCTCTTTCTGAGTTAAATGACCCTCGGGAAAGGTCTTTCTCTTCCTTGACGGAACAATGGTGAAACCATCCCCGACGTTCGTCGTGCTGTTTGGATTTATTATCGGGATGGGAAGGCTGAGCGTCATTGCCGGACATGGAAGATGTTCCCTTAACAGCTGAAGCTAAAGATGAAGAAGAGGAATCCTTGTTGTTTACACGGTTTGTCCCATCATTCGACGAAGCTGCTTTTGGGCAAGAGCGTTTCAGACATTCAAAACATTTCAAGGTGTCAGTGGTTACGTATAATTGGTAATCATGATTATCAATTTTGAATTTTAAAACAATGTTCAGCGTTCTTTCGACGCTAGAAGGAGGAAGTACAAGATAAGCTTGTCTTCTGAAAGACATCACATGTTTAGCCCGGTCGTCCTGGCAACGTAAAGGTAACATAGTGACATGCGAAACCACAGCACCATAACGAGATAGTTCGGAGACCAGTCTCTCGTTCTTCAGGAATGGAGGACAGTTCGAGATGATGACCTTAACGGCCGGAGTGTCGAGGGGGGACACGAGTACGAAATGTCCGTCATCTGTCGATAATCCTGTACATACAATCTCGTGAACCAGTTCAGCCTCGGATAAGAAAATAACGACACGTTTGTTCATTCGCGAGGCTGCACGAACTTTATCAATACCGATTATGTTGCCGACAGCAATAACGAGGGTCTCGACGCTGACATCGTTCGGCGGGACACAAACGACGCCATGTCTACGTGTTAACGCTTCATATGCCGCGTAACGCGAAACGAAGTCATAATTTACAAGGGACGAGGGTGGGGGGGGGGGGGGGGGGGTAAAGGGACGAGGGTGGGGGGGGGGAGGTAAAGGGACGAGGGGGGGGGGGGGGTAAAGGGACGAGGGTGGGGTGGGGGGGGGGGGGGTAAAGGGACGAGGGGCGGGGGGGGTAAATGGGGGGGGGGTGGTAAAGGGACGAGGGTGGGGGGGGGGGGGTAAAGGGACGAGGGGCGGGGGGGGGGGGGGTAAAGGGACGAGGGTGGGGGGGGGGGGGGTAAAGGGACGAGGGGGGGGGGGGGGTAAAGGGACGAGGGTGGGGGGGGGGGGTAAAGGGACGAGGGTGGGGGGGGGGTAAAGGGACGAGGGTGGGGGGGTAAAGGGACGAGGGGGGGGGTAAAGGGACGAGGGTGGGGGGGGGTAAAGGGACGAGGGTGGGGGGGGTAAAGGGACGAGGGTGGGGGGGGGTAAAGGGACGAGGGTGGGGGGGGGGTAAAGGGACGAGGGTGGGGGGGGGGGTAAAGGGACGAGGGTGGGGGGGGGGTAAAGGGACGAGGGTGGGGGGGGGGGGGTAAAGGGACGAGGGTGGGGGGGGGGGTAAAGGGACGAGGGTGGGGGGGGGGGGGTAAAGGGACGAGGGTGGGGGGGGTAAAGGGACGAGGGTGGGGGGGAGTAAAGGGACGAGGGTGGGGGGGGGGTAAAGGGACGAGGGTGGGGGGGGGTAAAGGGACGAGGGTGGGGGGGGGTAAAGGGACGAGGGTGGGGGGGGGGGGTAAAGGGACGAGGGTGGGGGGGGGTAAAGGGACGAGGGTGGGGGGGGGGGGGGTAAAGGGACGAGGGGGGGGGGGTAAAGGGACGAGGGTGGGGGGGGGGTAAAGGGACGAGGGTGGGGGGGGGGGTAAAGGGACGAGGGTGGGGGGGGGGTAAAGGGACGAGGGTGGGGGGGGGTAAAGGGACGAGAGTGGGGGGGGGGTAAAGGGACGAGGCGGGGGGGGGGGGAAAGGGACGAGGCGGGGGGGGGGGACAGGGACGAGGCGGGGGGGGGGGTGGGTGGGGAAAGGGACGAGGGAGGGGATGGGAGGAGGGTGAATATCGCTCTCGAACAGTGATTAATTTAATTACGAGCCGAGACAGATTTTCAAAGGCGAAAACCAAACACAGCTGGTGGAGAAAACAAACGATCAGCCGGAGGACGGGATGGGCCGCCGATTAATGTAAAAGTTATCCACAAACAGCTGCGGGCTCTCATTCTCTCTCTCAGAAAAGGAAAGGGAACAAAGAACAGGAAGGAGTGAATAGAAATGAAAACGAGATAAGAAAAAAGAAACCGAGGAGGGAAAAGGGAGGCAGAAGGGGGTGGGGTAGGTGGGGGGGGGGGGGGGGAGGCCGACGCCCCGAAGTGTTGGGTCTGATTAAAGGGGAGGGGTTGGGGCACAAATGCAGAGGAAGGATGTGAAGATAAACGAACAGGTGGGAGGAAAAGGTGAGATACGACGTGGAAAGGGACAAAAGAGTAGAACAGCAGAGCAGCTCGTACCTCACCACACATGCACAGCCGCCATCTTGCACATGCCCAAACACACCGACAGCCAGCAGGGGGCGAGAGAGAGAGAGAGAGGGAGAGAAGGAGAAGAGACAAGAGGGAAAGGGCCGGTCCATGGGGACCGCTCGGCTCGCTGACCGTGACCCCAGACTTGCGTCATGACCCCAGACAATAGAAAGATTATCAATGTTGATTCTTGTGGACATGTTTTATTTTCAAATGTTCGACCAAACATGACCATTGCTCGACATACCGAGAGTGTAAGGCCGAGACTTTGTCAGGTTAGAGTCAAAAAGGAGCTTCCAGTATATTTTGAGAATAGCAATTGTTGGATGTAATCCTCGAGTTAAATCCTGTTGATTTCCCTTTTTCAGAAGGCTGGGAATGAGATTAAGTCATGTGGGGGAAGTCCCATGGTCGACGATACCTTGGGGTGATGCAGCAAGAGTGACGGTCAGTGTTATAACCCCAAATCAGTGAGTCTTTCTGGGCAAGACTTTCTGAAAGCTTCATTAAAGGATTTGAAGGGAGATCCCAAGCTAGTGGAAAGCCAGACAAGGAGTCACAGCAGATGACCATGTCACCACCTTCACTGCTGTAATTGTACAGCGCATAGTGTAAATGAATTTGCAATTGAGCTGCAGTTTCCACTCCTCTTTTATTCTGCATTCGGTCCGTAATGAGAGTTACGCTTTGAGCGCTTGTCTTAAATAAATTGCATCGTTTCAAGTCCTGTGAACCCCGGGCCGTCTTAAGGCATGGGCACACTGGGCAGTTGCCCAGGGGCCCCAAGTTGCCTAGGGGCCCCACGATTCTAGGGGCACCATGCTGCCATATTGTTCATGAGAGATCTCTTGGCAGAGTGGATAATTACTCGACCTCTCGCTGGAAAGGCCTGGGATTAAGTTACGAAATAAGACTGCAGCAGATTACATTTCATTTTATATACAAATGGTATAACATGCATTAACCTTATTTCATTAAGATTTCCACTCATTTATTCACTGTGTAAAATACAAACAAGTTTCACTGCGCATCCCGATTGGCATTTGTTGAATGACGTCACGCACTTCTTGTTGAAGGTGTTGAAGAGTCTAATAACGTCAACGAAACAAGTTTCACTGCGCATCCCGATTGCCATTTGTTGAATCTTGAATGACGTCACGCACTTCTCTCAAACTTATAACTTATTCTAGCAAGCGCCATCAGCATTTCACAGCGCCAACTATTTGTCTTGTCACTTTTGTGAATTGTGAATAGTGAGCATCTTCCATTCTTATGTAATAAGGTATGTACAGTTTAAATTAGTTGTCAATTACAATGCATTAACAACCAATATTTGCCGAAATGATTGTCAAAGTGTCCACTGGGCACGAAGAATTTTTTTTTTTGTATAAAACATCGAGGCTCGTCAAAGAGCGAACATTAATCACACCAAAAGTCAAACTGACACGTAAAACACAAAATAAGGGGAGCGGTAGACAAGATGGGGAGAGAGGGGGAAGGACAAAAAACACAACATTTGAGAGCAGGGACATCGAGAGAAATGTGGGAGAGAGAGGGCTTGAGGGGAGGTGGGAGAGGTATAAAACATATGAACACTGCATGGACTTCCAGGAAAGAAGTTGGAATTTCAAAAAAAGTGTATCTGGGGTGAATTAGCGGGGGTAGAAAAGATCAAGGTTTTGGATGGGGGAAGATTAGAGATGGTGGTGAACAGCTGTTTTAAAGACCTGGAGGGAGGAGTGGGATTGAAGAGAGTGAGGGAGTTTGTTCCAGAGGTGGAGAAAAGAGGAATGAAGGAGTGAAGGTGAGCAGAGAGCCTATATTTTGGCAGTTTAGCCATAAGAGGGTTGCTGGCAGATCTTGTGTGACCTGTAGGAATATTTGGGGGACAGAGCACAGAGAGAGCTGGGGGAGCAAGGCCGGAGAGGAGTCAGTAGCAGACAGAAAGACCACCAACCTGCCTGTGGTGAGTGGGTGAAAGGCCCTCGGAGTTGGCTTCATTGCAGGAGATTCCAATGATTCTGAAAGTTTTGGTTTCAATAGCATGAAGCCGAGCTAGGTGTGAGGCAGGAGCACCAGCCCAGAGGGGGGAACAGTATTCCATTGAGCTGCGGATGAAAGCCTTGTATGTGGTGAGGAGCTCAGGTTTGCAAAGGAAGGACTTCGCATGACGGAGGATGCCCAGTCCGCGATTGGCTTTGGAGGCCAGCTTGGAAATGTGGTTTTCCCAAGAAAGATCATGGCAGATAGTGAGAACCAAAAGCTTGAGCAACAGAACTTCTTGGAGAGGATTTTTGAGAAAGTAGATGGGAGGGTTTTCCAGTCGGTCTTTTCGGAGAGACATAGTAAGAGTGTGAGATTTGTCAGGATTGAAAGACATGTTCCACTTGTTTGAACAGTCTGTGATTTTGTCCAGGTCTGCAGAGAGTGAGGAGGCTGCAGACTGTCGATCTGAGGGATGAGGAATGGAGCGGCAGACAGTGGAGTCATCAGCAAAGAGATAGAGAGGATTTTCCAGAGAGTCGGAGAGATCATTGATGAAGACCAGAAAAACCACAGGGTCCAGAACACTAACTTGGGGAACTCCAGCCAGAACAGGAAGGGGAGATGAGAGAAATCCATTCATGGCCACACGTTGACTACGACCAGAGAGGGTGTCCGCAAGGCGCAAGCCATGCGTGGAGATTTCCATAGATACCATAGGAGGAGAGTTTGGGGAGCAGACCTGGGTGCCAGACCGTATCGAAGGCACGTGATATGTCAAGTGAGACAGCTCTGATTTCCTGTTTGGCATTGAGGACCTCCATCTATTGTTGAGACAGCAGAAGCAACATGTCCAGAGTAGAATTACCTGGTCTGAATTCAAATTGATGATCGGAGATCAAGGCATTGGAGAAGAGGAAGGATTTGATATCCGAAGCAATGATGGATTCCATGACTTTGCTGATAATTGGGAGCAGGCTGATTGGTCTGTAGTTGCAAGGATCTGTTTTTCACACCTTTTTTGTGTAAAGCGGTAATGTTTGCCGATTTCCAAGATGCTGGCAGATGACCTTGAGCAAAAGTTAGGTTGAAAAGAACAGAGAGAGGGAGAGATAGAGCAGAAGAGCAGGATTTTAGGACCCGTGGCCTGATGCCGTCTGATCCAGTTGCAGAATCAGAGTCGAGGTTTGACAAAAACTTCACCTTGTCAGGAGAGAAGGACACAGAGTCCAGGAGCAGTTGGGTTTGACTGGGTAAGGTGGGAAAAGAGAGACATGGGTTTGGGACACAAGATTTTGAGGCAAACACAGAGTTGAGGCATTCGGCGTTGTCACGTGCGGTGTCAACTGTGTAGCCATTTGAGGTAAGGGATGGGATGGAGGGGGAACAGAACAAACAGCAGAAACGGATTTGACCAGACGCCACCAGGATTTGGAGGAAGGAGACAGGTTTGAGAGTTCATTCTTGAGTGTGGGGAGATAGTGCTTCCTGGCACTCCTGAGGGTAGACACACACTTGTTCTGAACTTGGTGGGAGGAACTGAGATTGCCTTCTGTTGGATTTGTCTTCCAAGAGACAAAGGCAAGTTGTTTCAGGGCAACTGCCTCACCACAAGATTCAGTGTACCATGGATGGGCGGAAGGGTAAGACAACTGAAGACGAGATGGGATACATCTGTGCATGAGAGAGAGCAGTTTGCTTTGGAAGAATTCCCAGGAAGAATTGATGTCCGAGGCAGTGGAGATGGGAGACCAGTCCAGATGATTGATGGCTGCTTGCAGACCGTGCCAGTCAGCCTGAGTGAAATGCCAGACTCGTCGATGCTGAGGAGGCTCTCTGAGAATGGCCAGAGAGATGTCCCCTTTAACAAGCACATGATCAGAAGAACCGATTGGAGCAGAAGAAGAGCAGCAGATATTTGCAGGGAAGTTTGTCATAACCAAGTCTAGAAGAGGAGATACTCCATTGACTGAGATCCAGGTCGGGAAATTGGCAGATTGTATCAGTCCCAATGAGTCGCAGAAGTCATTTGCTGAGGTGCCATGGCTGGTGATAGAGGAACCCACACCCAGCCAGCTGGCATGATGACAGTTGAAGTCGCCACATATGAGGAAGAGAGAGTTTGGATGAGTTGATAGAAGTTGGTCCATGTTGTCAGACAGCGACATGTAAATAGAGTCATCACTGTTTGGAGGATGGTGCAGAACACATATGAACAAAAGGTGGGAGCGGAGAGGAAGCCATAGCCAGAGGTACTCCTGGGGGTGAGCTGGAGACAGGGCAGTGCAGAGCGAGTGAGGACGAGAGTTTTTGATAAAGATAGCCACCCCACCACCAGGACGAGGCTCAGGTCTATCATACCGGAGGAGGGAGTAACCAGGAAGAGATATTAAGGAATCAGAGACATCTTGAAGGAGGAAAGTTTCTGTTAAGAGGATCAAGTCGGGATTGTCAGAAGCAACCTGAATGGAGAGTTCAATCAGGTTTGAGCGAAGGCCCCGGATGTTTGAGGTCCATACCGTTAATGAGGAGAGAGGGGGAGCATCGGGTGCAGGACAGGGGAGGGGAGCGGTAGGGTCAGATGAAGGATGAGAGGGGGATTTAGGGAAAGCTGTTGATAGTGTGTCAGAGATTACAGAAAAGTTACAGAAAAGGGAAGGACGAGGAGGACGAAAGGGTTGATGGTGATGGGATGAGGCACAGTGAGGGGTTGTTTGAGGGGGGGCAGAGGAAAGTGGAAGGTTGGGGGAGGTGGAGGTATGAGATAGAAGGGAGACGAAGTGGGGAGGAGGCAGCTTTGAGGAGGAGGTGGGATGGGGGAGAATTGGAGAGGGATGGTAGGGGGGAAGATTTGAAGGGGAGGGGTTGGGGGGGAGTTTTGAAGGGGAGGGGTTGGGGGGGAGTTTAGGATGGGCAAGGGGGGAGTTCAGAAAGTGGATGCTTAAAGACGAACATATATAACAAATTGGGTTTGTTGTGATTTTCAAGTTGGCGATCCGTTTTGGAGATCGAGAGAGGAGGGGTGGAATGAATGTGAATTTAGAGCATGTAATGAGGAAGAAGTTTGTGTTGTTTAATCCTCGTTTTACAGCATGTTTTTTTTCATGTTTAAACATTGATTTTGTTGAAAGTACCAATAAATCTATGGGTTTCATTTTATTGACCGTTTACATTTTATTCCCGTGGGTGGGTGGGAAGGGGCCCCAGTGGATTGCTTTGCCCAGGGCCTACAATGCTCTTAAGACGGCCCAGTGTGAACATCTGGCAAAACATGGTCTTTGGCATATGCAACAATATTTCTATTTTGCTTACTTGAATGCATGAGGCTTCTGTCGCTTCTCTTGTGTTCAATGCCAAGGTTTGTGCAAGGTACTGTCATTGGCTTCTCACACGAAGAGCTGATTATGAAGCGAAAACGGAAGAAATTAAAGCTCCTTTGAGCTGCCAGACCTTGCAGAGGACACGCAAATTAGAGAGATTTTCGTCGGTGGCATGTCGGCAAGAAACCAGTTTGACCCAGGTTAGAGCAGTCATATCTGCATGTCACTTTATATTGGGCTGGTCAAGCAAACCTCTGTTAGTGGCAAATTGAATGACAGTGAAAGTCATAAGTTCATCTGGATGCACTGAGAGAAAAGGTCACTGATACGGTGAGCTGAGGAAATAGATTGGTGGTTAGTGAGGGTTTGTGTGTGTGTGTGTGTGTGTGTGTGTGTGTGTGTGTGTGTGTGTGTGTGTGTGTCGTTGGTTTTGGGTTTCTCCATATGTGGGTTTCAGTACGTAGAATGAAGCCGTCTGATGTCTCAAAGTATCCACCTTCGTGTGTGTGTGTGTGTGTGTGTGTGTGTGTGTGTGTGTGTGTGTGTGTGTGTGTGTGTGTGTGTCGTTGTTTGCGGGTTTCTCCATATGCGGGTTTCAGAACGTAGAATGAAGCCGTCTGATGTCTCAAAGTATCCACCTTCATGTGTGTGTGTGTGTGTGTGTGTGTGTGTGTGTGTGTGTGTGTGTGTTTGTGTGTGTGTAAGTTGTTGCCTGCTATCTCCACACGTCGTTGGGTTTCAGAAAATGGAATGAAGCCCTCTGAGGTCTCAACTTATCCACCTTCGTGTCGGTGTGTGTGTGTGTGTGTGTGTGTGTGTGTGTGTGTATTTGTGTGTTTGTGCATGTGTCTGTGTCTGTGTTTGTGTGTGTGCATGTGCATGTGTGTGTATATTTGTGTGTTTGTGCATGTGTGTGTGTGTTTGTGTGTGTGCGTGTGCATGTGTGTGTATATTTGTGTGTTTGTGTATGTGTGTGTGTGTGTGTGTGTGTTTGTGTGTGTGCGTGTGCATGTGTGTGTATATTTGTGTGTATGTGTGTGTGTGTGTGTGTGTGTGTGTTTGTGTGTGTGCATGTGCATGTGTGTGTATATTTGTGTGTTTGTGCATAAGTGTGTGTGTGTATGTGTGTGTGAATATAGTGCTGGGTAACATAGGATGGAGCTGCGTCAGCCCTCAGAAGTGAGCCATGCTGCATGACACTGCTAATGGATGTGTTGCACATTACAAACTTAGAACAACCAAAAGATGAGTTGGCTCTGCAGAGCATTCCAAGATGACAAACAGCCCTGGAGAACAGTTTGGAGATTTAAGGTCTACCCAAGAAAGAAAAAAATACTTCAATATCCTTTTGTGGCATAACATATTAGAAAATACTCTTTCAATGTCTATTCCCCAGCATTTAAGCACCCTCCACTTATCCTGACTATCTAATCGACGTTTTCCAAGGGTTGTCTTTTTCTTGTTATCTCCGTTTGAACTCTTGCACATCTGCAGTTAATGATGTCATTGGTAAACTCTCATAGCTCATGAGTCAGTCTGTGAAGTGGAGTGATTCATGAGTCTGGTGTAATATCCCTCTCTATCATCGAAATGAATGAAGGCAACGATGCCAACGTACGCGAGGCTCCTCCCAACGTCTCGACTCTGATGTGCAGAGGGCAATGCCAGTCTGAGTGGAACAGCATCCTTCACACTCAGGAAGGAATGGAAAACAGGCTGAAAGTAAATTCATCATCAGTATTCCGTCGTCATTTTCATGAAGTTTGGATGACATTTCCAACAAAGCTTTTGCTGGTTATAAGCAAGGAAAAAATTATTAAAGGGGAAATTCATGATGGCTCGCTGTGACTTTAATTACAGCAAATGGTGAGGATTTAAAAATTTCCATGCTCGTGTTGTTTGCCTTACTGAGAGTGAGCGAACCCGAGAGAAGAGCTCTGGAGTTTAAAGGTTTTTTTTTTTTTTTTTTTTTTTTGTATACAAGATTGAGGCTCGTGAAAGAGCTAACATTAATCACACAAAAAGTCAAACCGACACATAAAACACAAAATAAGGGGAGTGATAGACAAGATGGGGAGAGGAAGAACACAACCACAACATTTGAGAGCAGGGACATCGAGAGAAATGTGGGAGGGAGAGGGCTTTGGGGGAGGTGGGAGAGGTATAAAACATATCAACACTGCATGGACTTCCAGGAAAGAAGTTGGAATTAAAAAAAGTGGATCTGGGGTGAATTAGCGGGTGTAGAAAAGATCAAGGTTTTGGATGGGGGAAGATAAGAGATGGTGGTGAACAGCTGTTTTAAAGACCTGGAGGGGGGAGAGGGATTGAAGGGAGTGAGGGAGTTTGTTGCAGAGGCAGGAGAAAAGAGGAATGAAAGAGTGAAGGTGAATAGAGAGACTAGATTTTGGCAGTTTAACCATAAGAGGGTTGCTGGCAGATCTTGTGCGACCTGTAAGAATATTTGGGGGACAAAGCACAGAGAGAGCTGGGGGAGCAAGGCCGGAGAGGAGTCGGGAGAAGACAGAAAGACCACCAACCTGCCTGTGGTGAGTGAGTGAAAGGCCCTCAGAGATAGCTTCATCACAGGAGATTCCAATGATTCTGAAAGCTTTGGTTTCAACAGCGTGAAGCCGAGCTAGGTGTGAGGCAGGAGCACCGGCCCATAGGGGAGAGCAGTATTCCATTGAGCTGCGGATGAAAGCCTTGTATGTGGTGAGGAGCTCAGGTGTGCCAAGGATGGACTTCGCACGATGGAGGATGCCCAGTCGGCGACTGGCTTTGGAGGCCAGCTTGGAAATGTGGTTTTCCCAAGAAAGATCATGGCAGATAGTGAGAAAACTATTTTAAAAAATAGATTTTCTTAAAACAAAATATTGAATCATTTGTGCTGTCCACTAATTGGATGCGATAGGCTCCCAACCCCTCCAACAGAGTAAGTTTGGTCAAAGCAGTTCACATAATGAGGGGAAAACCCTCTCCATTTAATCTTACCTATGTGCCAGGATATAGTGCAACCTTGAAATCCTTGCACCTTTGAATAGTATACACATGTGGTGATCAAGCAGTTCTCAGATGAAATAGCTCCCAAGATGCATTCTAAAGGCCATTTTGAAAGCTGTTTCTGTCGATTAATCTTGGAGAGATAAATAGCAAACAGTGATTCATGCATGGGGGGAAGAGCACTGAAATTAAGGTAGCAACACCAGTGTTTATTGATCATCTATCAAGTGCTCTTAGTTTCCAGGTAGTACAATGTCATGAGGTTAAAACAAGCCTTACCATTCAAGAGCGAGCACTGATTTTCCATTGAGCTGTGCATTATCTGGTATGATGTTTGTATTTAAGCGCTGCCTGATTATTATGGAGACAAATATGGCTGGAATTCTCACCCAGCCAGCCATCCTCCGCCTCCCCACTGTAGGAATTCTGTCTGTAATATCCCATGGTGTCCTTCATGAAATGTAGGCGAATTGTCGCCGGCACCATGAACAAATCCACATGAGGTCGGAATAATTATGGCCATTAAAGACTCTTCATAATCGACTTTTTCAGGTTTTAATACCAAAGTGTCACACCATTATCTGCATTGCTAAAGCTTTTGCCAAAGATAAAATATTGGCTTCCAATAACAAGGAATACTCCTCAATAGTGTGGATATTTTACTTTGGGCATTCGAAAAGTTAAACGAATAAGATACTGTACTCATAATAGTTCAAGAGACGACTGTTTATTTTTCAATACATAGAAATATGTTATTTTAAGTGAAAACTGCAACGGCACTCTTCGACTGATATGCCTCCGTACACATTATTACGTCATTATACATACTTGTATCAAGTTTGATATAAATCCCTTCAGTTGTTCTTACCTATCCCATTTTTGCATAACATGACCTCTGACCATTGACCCTTGATATCGAAATCTAATCAGTTTCATATTTTCATCATAATATATACTTGTACCAAGTTTGGCCAAAATCCCATCACTGGTTCACAATTTAGCACAGCAGCACATTTTTAACCTAATGTGACCTGTGACCTTTGACCTTGACCTCATCATCTAATCAATTTCTCTTTGCATCATAGTACATACTTGTACCAAGTTTGACTTCGATCCGTTCAGCCATTCTTAAGTTATCTCGGTAACAAAAACCTATCACGGACGGACGGATAACCCGAAAACATAATGCCTCTCGCGACCTCGGTATAAATATTGAGTATTATAGATACATACATACTGTACATATCATATATTTAGAAATGCAAAAACCTTTTATAGATATAGTGAGTATCTCGTTCATGAGAACCTTTTAGCTCCCTGATAGCTTCTAGAGGTAGAATGTTTGAGGAACGAAGACAGTTTTTTTACTACAGTTTTCAAGGCTCATCAAAGAGATATCACACACTCACATGCAGATAGACACTGCAGACACATAACTTTAGATCAGACAGACACGGTCATTGATCTTGGGAGAGGTAACTTTCCTGAACACATGGGTTTCAGCGATCTAGCCATGCAGCGTAGCCAGGGAGCTCGTATGGCGCTCGATGCTAACTCGAATGCAATGGGGAGAAAAAGGGGGAAACCCTAGCTAATCCCACACAGTGCATCTTGACCCCATAAACCCACTGCACAAAGGGACTGTTCTGCACATATACCTAGGAAATAACTAACTTGGGAACCTGTATGCTGTATGCATTGCCTGGGGAGAGGTGGCCATGGGTTCGCAGAACCGTCACGATACTTTTGATGGCCTTAGTTCATATTATCTAATGCAAAAAAACACTTCTTTCTCTGATGATTAATTCCAGACTTATTGTTAGAAATGTGATTTTTCACCCTTTGATGACCTAGACCTTCACATTTGATGAAGGCCATTGTTGGCCACATATCACACTTCAATGACCCATACAACTATACTACCAAGTTTGGTTACAATCGGTCCAGGCATAGCCGATATATGACAATACATTACCTATGATGGTGCTGAAAGACAGATACACGCAAAGACAGACAGACAGAGCTGGACATTCTAATACTTCGCTAACCCCTCGAGGGAGCGACTTATGAATTTGATTCTTCACCTGAAAGTCTGTCATCATATTATTAGCCCTCTGATTGAAAGGGCTCCCCACGTAAGGTTTTGCAGAGGGCCGCCCACATATCTAGCAGAGGCTCTGCCCACAGCTCTCTCTCATGTAATGGTTAAGATGAAGACATCCAGTGGAGTGCCATTTGGGTCCAGTTGTGGGCATTGAAAATGCTGTGGTGGTGTGCCGTCCATATCCTGGGGAATAGCAAATGGGAACCAGCTATGTGCAGTCCCAGGAGATTATATAAAATTTACCGCCCTCTTTCTTTTTCTTTCTCTCTCTCTCTCTCTCTCTCTCTCTCTCTCGCTCTCTCTCTCTCTCTCTCTCTCTCTCTCTCTGTCTCTGTCTGTCTGTCTGTCTGTCTCTCTCTCTCTCTCTCTCTCTCTCTCTCTCTCTCTCTCTCTCTCTCTCGACATCCTTGCAGACACAACAACATTGCTGAAATTGTTGTTCAGGCTATGCAGAACTAGTCTTGTGTCTCCCTCTTCATGTGCCACAGGAAGATCTGACAGATCAGTCATGACATATGTCAGATCTGACATATGTGATGACCATTTCTCATTCAACAGCAAATCCCCCCCAGCAACAACAAATCCCTGTCAGGTGGTACCTTTGCTAAAAGCTGTTATGATAGAAAGCATGAAAGTAAACCTTGTTCTCGGGAAAGGCTCGGATGTTTGGCCCAGCTAATGGGAAAAGGCACTTCACACCCTTCAATAACACGCCAAATAGGCCAAGTAGACCTGGTATATCACTTTCCAGTCTTTATGGATTCCTCCTGATATCTGTCAAAAACAGCATCTATTTGCTTGTGTGATGGATTAGAATGCAACACTGATGTTATGAATATATCTGCAAGGTCACCAAATGTATTTGCTCCAGTGGGATTCCCAAGGGCATCAACTCGACCTAGCCCCTCCCGTCGATCGGGCGACTTTGAAGCGAGCGATGGGGCTGTTTATGCATTACTCCCTGTGGGTCGCACGGTTTTCTGAAAAGATACGTCCTATCGTCGAGTGCGAAGCATTTCCGTTGACCTTGGCCACTCAAACGTCCTTTCAACAACTGAAGGATGACATAACTGTCGCCGTTGTGACCTCCATCGACGAGACGGTCCCTTTCTTGGTGGAGACGGATGCATCAGATTGCGCAATCGCGGCCACACTGAATCAGTGGGGGGCGACCGGTGGAATTCTTCTCACACACTTTATCTGATAGTGAGAGGCACCATTCCTCGATTGAAAAAGAGGCTTACACGAGAGTTAAATTGGTCCATAGATGGCTACACTTCCTCTTAGGGAAGCATTTTCAACGAATCACGGATCAACAATCAGTCGCTTTTATCTAGAAATTCAGTTCTCCTGGTGTTTGAACTGAATTTCCTTATTCGGGCAAGGAATGTCAGAAGTCCGCACCGAGCTGGGCCGAGACAGCGGCCCAGACGGGTCTGGTCTGGTCTGTGTCAAACCAAACTACTAAGAGCCATTCCAGACAGTTATTATCTGTTGAAGATACAAAACACCTTTATCTATCTTTTGTAGGTCACTTTCTGACCTCTGTACGCAAGCTCTTTCCTCCTCCAAATTCCATCTTATACAGAGTTATACAAAACAGACATTTGGATAAAGGAATCAGAAACACCGACACAGAGATATATTAAATAATATATATTCCTCCACAATGGCGACACTTCCTCTTAGGGAAGCATTTTCAACGAATCACGGATCAACAATCAGTCGCTATTATGTACGACGGGAAACCCTCTCAAAAGATTAAGAATGAGATGATTGCGCGCTGGCGCATAGAATTGGCCGACTATAGCTTTGATATCGTGTACAGACCGGGAAAGGATAACCATCCGGGCTACGAGCTAGGTACCAAACTCGCTGTCTGACAACATGGACCAACTTCTATCCACTCATACCAACTCTCCCTTCCTCATATGTGGCGACTTCAACTGTCATCATGCCAGCTGGCTGGGTGTGGGTTCATCTCTCACCAGCCATGGCACCTCGGCAAAGGACTTCTGCGACTCACTGGGATTGACACAATCTGTCAATTTCCCGACCCGGATCTCAGCCAATGGTGTACGTATCTTCTCTTCTAGACTTGGTTATGACAAACTTCCCTGCAAATGTCTGCTGCTCTTCTTCTGCCCCAATCGGTTCTTCTGATCATGTGCTTGTTAAAGTGGACATCTCTCTGGCCATTCTCAGAGAGCCTCCTCAGCGTCGCCGAGTCTGGCATTTCACTCAGGCCGACTGGCACGGTCTTCAAGCAGCCATCAATCATCTGGACTGGTCTCCCATCTCCACTGCCTCTGACATCAATTCTTCCTGGGAATTCTTCCAAAGCAAACTGCTCTCTCTCATGCACAGATTTATCCCATCTCGTCTTCAGTTGTCTTACCCTTCCTCCCGTCCATGGTACACTGAATCTTGTGGTGAGGCAGTTGCCCTGAAACAACTTGCCTTTGCCTCTTGGAAGGCTAATCCAACTGAAGGCAATCTTAGTTCCTTCCACCAAGCTCGGAACAAGTGTGTGTCTACCCTCAGGAGTGCCAGGAAGCACTATCTCTCCACACTCAAGAATGAACTCTCAAACCTGTCTCCTTCCTCCAAATCCTGGTGGCGTCTGGTCAAATCCGTTTCTGGTGTTTGTTCCCCCTCCATCCCCCCCCCCCGTCCCTTACATCAAATGGCTACACAGTTGACACCGCACGTGACAAAGCCGAATGCCTCAACTCTGTGTTTGCCTCAAAATCTTTTGTCCCAAACCCATCTCTCTCTGTTCCCACCTTACCCAATCAAACCCAACTGCTCCTGGACTCTGTGTCCTTCTCTTCTGACAAGGTGGTGTTTTTGTCAAACCTCGTCTCTGATTCTGCAACTGTACCAGACGGCATCAGCCCACGGGTCCTAAAATCCTGCTCTGCCGCTCTATCTCACCCTCTCTCTGTTCGTTTCACCCTCTCTTTTGCTCAAGGTCATCTGCCAGCATCCTGGAAATCAGGAAACATTACAGCTTTACACAAAAAAGGTGCCAAAACAGATCCTTGCAACTACAGACCAATCAGCCTGCTCCCAATTATCAGCAAAGTCATGGCATCCATCATTGCTTCGGAAATCAAATCCTTCCTCTTCTCCAATGGCTTGATCTCCGATCATCAATTTGGATTCAGACCAGGTCATTCTACTCTGGACATGCTGCTTCTGCTGTCTCAACAATGGATGGAGGTCCTCAATGCCAAACAGGAAATCAGAGCCGTCTCTCTTGACATATCACGTGTCTTCGATACGGTCTGGCACCCAGCTCTGCTCACCAAAATCTCCTCCTATGGTATCCATGGAAATCTCCATGCATGGCTTGCGGACTTCCTCTCTGGTCGTAGACAACGTGTGGCCCTGAATGGATTTCTCTCATCTCCCCTTCCTGTTCAGGCTGGAGTTCCCCAAGGCAGTGTTCTGGGCCCTGTGCTTTTCTGGTCTTTATCAATGATCTCTCCGACTCTGGAAAATCCTCTCTATCTCTTTGCTGATGACTCCACTCTCTGCCGCTCCATTCCTCTTCCCTCAGATTGGCAGTCTGCAGCCTTCTCAGTCTCTGAAGACCTGGACAAAATCACAGACTGGTCAAACAAGTGGAACATGTCTTTCAACCCTGACAAATCTCACACTCTTACTATGTCTCTCTGAAAAGATCGACTGGACAACCCTCCCATCTACTTTCTCAACAATCCTCTCCAAGAAGTTCTGTCGCTCAAGCTTTTGGGTCTCACGATCTGCCATGATCTTTCTTGGGAAAACCACATTTCCAAGCTGGCTTCCAAAGCCAGTCGCCGACTGGGCATCCTCCGTCGTGCGAAGTCCTTCCTCAGCACACCTGAGCTCCTCACCACATACAAGGCTTTCATCCGCAGCTCAATGGAATACTGTTCTCCCCTATGGGCCTGTGCTCCTGCCTCACACCTAGCGCGGCTTCACGCTGTTGAAACCAAAGCTTTCAGAATCATTGGAATCTCCCGTGATGCAGCTATCTCCGAGGGCCTTTCACTCACTCACCGCAGACAGGTCGGTGGTCTTTCTGTCTTCTACCGACTCCTCTCCGGCCTTGCTCCCCCAGCTCTCTCTGTGCTTTGTCCCCCAAATATTCCTACAGGTCGCACAAGATCTGCCAGCAACCCTCTGATGGATAAACTGCCGAAATCTCGGCCCTCTGCTCACCTTCACTTTTTCATTCCTCTTTTCTCCCGCCTCTGGAACAAACTCCCACACTCCCTTCAATCCCACTCCTCCCTCCAGGTCTTTAAAACAGCTTTTCACCACCATCTCTTATCTTTCCCCATCCAAAACCTTGATCTTTTCTACCCCCACTAATTCACCCCAGATCCACCTCGTTTGAAATTCCAACTTCTTTCCTGGAAGTCCCGGCAGTGTCCATATGTTTTATACCTCTCCCACCCCCCCTTCCCCTGCCTCCCCCCCAAAGCCCTCTCCCTCCTACAGATCTCTCGATGTCCCTGCTCTCAGATGTTGTGTTTGTATTCCGCCCCCTCTCGCCCCATCTTGTCTACCACTCCCCATGTTATATGTTTTATGTGTCGGTTTGTCTTTCTGTGTGATTAATATTAGCTCTTTCACGAGCCTCGATCTTGTATACAAATAAAGAAAAAAAGAAAAAAATCGCTTTGTCAGCCAGGCATTGCCCGTATGGCCCATTTCGTTTGGAGCAGGAAATTGCCTTTCTCCGTTTACGATAGTCATCATTTATGCAAGTCGTGTCCGGTTTGCGTGGTACAAGCCTCTTTTGGGTACATTAATACATGCTGGGCGCCCGTGGGAGTGACTGAACATCGACTTCAAAGGGCCCTTGCCCTGCAGCGGCACACATCGCCTCCTTCTAACAGTTAGAATCTAACGGTATTTGACGAGTATTCCTGATTCCCGTTTGCATTTCCGTGCTCGGACATGTCATGTCTCACATTAATCCGATGTCTTCGGCAGTTGTTCCTATTGTTCGGCTATCCTGCATTCATCCATAGTGACAGAGGGATGGTGTTTCTATCTCGGGAAATAAAGCAATTTATCCGCGAGCGGGGTATTGCTTCTAGCCACACCACAGCGTACATTCCCCAGGGGAACGGTTAAATTGAAAGTTACAACGGGATTACTTGGAGGGCAGTTATTATGGCTCTGCGAACCCACGGGATGACTTCGAACATGTGGGAGCTTTTTTTGCCGGAAGCATTACACGCCATCAGGTCCCTGCTATGTACCACGATGAATGCCACCCCTCATGAGCGACTGTTCAAGCACCAATGTCGTAGCTCCAGCGGGCAGCCTCTACCCTTGTGGCTGGCCGAGCCGGGTCCGGCTTTCCTGAAGCAAGCGGTCCGACAGAGCAATACGAACCGCTCATGGGCCGCATGGAAATATTGGAAGCAAATCCGGAATACAAGCATGTTTGTTTGGCCGACGGTAGAGAAACCACCGTGTCGGTCCGGCATCTGAAGGCTTCTGAAGGAAGCCTTCAGAGTCCTTTGAGTGAATCGCCCGGCGAGGGAGCCCTGCCGATACCGAGCGTTGGGGGCCCGGGCGCTGATGGAGTTTATCGCTCTTGAGCTGCCCGGTTATGTCAGCAACCAACGCGTTTTGGTTGGTAGATTGAACGCTCTGATTTGATCCCTTACACCTGTTCCCATGGCGTGCCTTACACCTGCTTACACATGCTGGCCATATTCTTAAGGGAGGGAGATTGTGATGAAAATGATTAAGAAGAAGAGCCTTCGTAGGCGTGAAGCATCTTGCCGGCCTATTTATGGGCGAAAGCTCGGTGCGTGCGAGAGTCAGTATCTTATCTGCTGAATGAGTTACGCTGAGATGTGTGCTGGTTATTCTTGGTAAGACGAGACTGGGATCGATGACTAATGTCTTAGAATGCTTGACCCATTTATACATGCTATATAATGTTTTCATTCGCTTTATAGGAGGAATGAGACTATTGTGTTTTTGTGCGGGATGAAAACATCGATTTCAATAAAGCCTCGTATCTTGAAGTGAGGTCTTGAAGTTTTTTTTCAAAACATCCCTCAAACCAACGCGTCCACCAAACCAACACATCCGCCAAACCAACACATCCGCCAAACTAACACGTGCGCCAAACTAAGACGTGCGCCAAACCAACACATTCACCAAACCAACAAATTCGCCATACTAACACATGCACCAAACCAACACATTCGTCAAACCAAGACATGTGCCAAACCAACACATTCGTCAAACTAACACATGTGCCAAACCAACACATCCGCCAAACGAACAGAAGCACCAAACCTATACATTTACCAAACAAACACATGTGCCAAACCAACACATGTGCCAAACCTACACATTTGCCAAACGAACACATGTGCCAAACCAACACATGTGCCAAACCAACACATGCGCCAAACTAACACATGCGCCAAACTAACACATGCGTCAAACTAACACATGCGCCAAACTAACATGTGCCAAACCAACACATCCGCCAAACTAACACAAGCGCGAAACCGACACATTTGCCAAACGAACACATGTGCCAAACCAACACATGTGCCAAACCAACACATGCGCCAACCTAACACATGCGCCAAACCAACACATGCGTCAAACTAACACATGCGCCAAACTAACATGCGCCAGACCAACACATTCGCCAAACCAACACATCCACCAAACTAACTCGAGCACCAAACCAACACTTTTGCCAAACTAACACATGTGCCAAACCAACACATTCGCCAAACTAACACATGCGCCAAACCAACACATCCACGAAACTAACACAAGCGCCAAACCCACACACTCGCCAAACTAACACATGTGCCAAACCAACACATTCGCCAAACTAACACATGCGCCAAACCAACACATCCACCAAACTAACACAAGTGCCAAACCCACACACTCGCCAAACTAACACATGTGCCAAACCAACACATTCGCCAAACTAACACAAGCGCCAAATCAACACATTCGCCAAACCAACACATGTGCCAAACCAACACATTCACCAAACTAACATATGCGCCAAACCAACACATCCACCAAACTAACAAAAGCACCAAACCAACACATTTGCCAAACTAACACATACGCCAAACCAACACATGCGCCAAACCAACACATGCGCCAAACCAACACATGCGCCAAACTAACACGTGCGCCAAACTAAGACGTGCACCAAACTAACACATGCGCCAAGCCAACACATTCACCAAACCAACAAATTCGCCATACTAACACATGCACCAAACCAACAGATTCGTCAAACCAAGACATGTGCCAAACCAACACATTCGTCAAACTAACACATGTGCCAAACCAACACATCCGCCAAACGAACAGAAGCGCCAAACCTACACATTTGCCAAACGAACACATGTGCCAAACCAACACATGTGCCAAACCAACACATGCGCCAAACTAACACATGCGCCAAACTAACACATGCGTCAAACTAACACATGCGCCAAACTAACATGTGCCAAACCAACACATCCGCCAAACTAACACAAGCGCGAAACCGACACATTTGCCAAACGAACACATGTGCCAAACCAACACATGTGCCAAACCAACACATGCGTCAAACTAACACATGCGTCAAACTAACACATGCGCCAAACCAACATGTGCCAAACCAACACATTCGCCAAACCAACACATCGACAAAACTAACTCGAGCACCAAACCAACACATTTGCCAAACTAACACATGTGCCAAACCAACACATTCGCCAAACTAACACATGCGCCAAACCAACACATCCGCCAAACTAACACAAGCACCAAACCCACACACTCGCCAAACTAACACATGTGCCAAACCAACACATTCGCCAAACTAACACATGCGCCAAACCAACACATCCACCAAACTAACACAAGTGCCAAACCCACACACTCGCCAAACTTAACACATGTGCCAAACCAACACATTCGCCAAACTAACACAAGCGCCAAATCAACACATTCGCCAAACCAACACATGTACCAAACCAACACATTCACCAAACTAACATATGCGCCAAACCAACACATCCACCAAACTAACACAAGCACCAAACCAACACATTTGCCAAACTAACACATACGCCAAACCAACACATGCGCCAAACCAACACATGCGCCAAACCAACACATGCGCCAAACCAACACATCCGCCAAATCAATACATCCGCCAAACCAATACATCTGCCAAACCAACACATCCGCCAAACCAACAACCACCACGAATCCAACACATCCCTCAAACCAACACATCCGCCAAATCCATACATCCGCCACACCAATACATCCGCCAAACCAACACATCTGCCAAACCAAAAAATCCGTCAAACCAATACATCCGTGATACCAATACATCTGCCAAACCAATTCATCCGCCAAACCAATTCATCTGCCAAACCAACACATCCGCCAAAGCAACACATCCGCTAAACCAATACATCTGCAAACCAATACATCCGCGATACCAACACAGCCGCCAAACCAATACATCCGCCAAACCAACACATCCACCAAACCAATGCATCCGCCAAACCTACACATCACCCAAACCAACACATCGCCAATCCAACACATCCTCCAAACCAACACATGCGCCAAACAAATACATGCACCAAACTAAAACATGCGCCAAACCAACACACGGGCCAAACCAATGCATCCACCAAACCAACACATCCACAAAACCAACACATCCACCAAACCAACACATGCGCCAAACCAACACAGCCGTCAAACTAACACAGCCACCATAGCATTACATCCGTGAAATCAAACACATCTACCAAACCAACACGTGCGCCAAACCAGCACGTGCGCCAAGCCAACACACGCGCCAAACGTCAGTACATGATGCCATTGCACACATGACATTAAAACATGACGCCAGGAGACAGTTACACATTTATAATAAATTTTATCCTTTATCAATTATTTTGTTATGTTGTGCCTGTTACTACATTTGCTAAACTCTTCTCTCATGCTGCCTTCCCTTCTCCTCCGCTTATGCTGCGTTTCCTTCCACTCCCCTCCTCATGCTGCCTTCCCTTATCCTCCTCATGCTGCCTTCCCTTTCCCGCTCCTCATGCTGCCTTCCCTTTCCCTCTCCTCATGACCAAAAACAACACATGCACCAAACAGACTCCGTTTACATCTCGCTGTCTGACAACATGGACCAACTTCTATCCACTCATCCCAACTCTCTCTTCCTCATATGTGGTGACTTCAACTGCCATCATGCCAGCTGGCTGGGTGCGGGTACCGCTCTCACCAGCCAAAGAACCTCAGCAAAGGACTTCTGCGATCAACTGGGACTGACACAATCTGTCAATTTCCAGACCCGGATCTCTGTCAATGTTGAAAAGTCAATCTTCTTTTCTAAACTTGGTTATGACTAACCTCCCTGCAAATGTCTGCTGCTCTTCTTCTGTTCAAATCGGTTCATCTGATCATTTGCTTGTTTGAGTGTCTGGCATTTCACTCAGGCCGACTGGCACTGTCTTCAAGCAGCCATCAATCATCTGGACTGGTCTCACATCTCTACCGCCTCTGACATCAACTCTTCCTGGGAATTCTTCCAAAGAAAGAGAGATTGCGCTCTCTCATGCACAGATTTATCCCATCTAGTCTTCAGTTGTCATACCCTTCTTCCCGTCCATGGTACACTGAATCTTGCGCTGAGGCAGTTGCCCTGAAACAACTTGCCTTCGCCTCATGGAAGGCAAATTCAACTAAAGGTAATCTCATTTCCTTTCACTTGGAACAAGTGTGTGTCTATCCTAAGGAGAGCCAGGAAATAATATATCTCCACTCTCAAGACTGAACTCTCTTATCTGTCTCCCTCCTCCAAAACCTGGTGGCGTCTGGTCAAATCTGTTTCTGGTGTTTGTTTCCCCTCCAGCCCCTCCCTTACCTTAAACAGCTACACACCTGACACCGCACGTGAAAAAGCCGAATGCCTCAACTCTGTGTTTGCCTCAAAATCTTGTGTCCCGAACCCATCTCTCTCTGTGCTCACCTTACCGAGTCACACCCAGCTGTTTCTGGATTCTGTGTCCTTCTCTCCTGACAAGGTGGAGAAGCTTCTGTCAAACCTCGACTCTGATTCTGCAACTGGACCAGACGGCATCAGCCCATGGGTCCTAAAATCCTGCTCTGCCCCTCTATCTCACGCTCCTTCTGTTCTCTTCACCCTCTCTTTTGCTCAAGGTCATCTGCCATCTGCTTGGAAAACAGCCAACATTACCACTTCACACAAAAAGGTGCCAAAACAGATCCTTGCAACTACAGACCAATCAGCCTGCTCCCAATAATCAGCAAGGTAATGGAATCCATCATCGCTTCTGACGTCAAAACCTCCCTCTTCTCCAATGGCTTGATCTCTGATCATCAATTTGGATTCAGACCAGGTCACTCTACTCTGGATATGCTGCTTCTGCTGTCTCAACAATGGATGGAGGTCCTCAATGCCAAACAGGAAATCAGTGCCCTCTAACTTGACATGTCTCGTGCCTTCGATACGTTCTGGCACCCCACCCTGCTCACCAAACTCTCCTCCTATGGTATCCATGGAAACCTCCACGCATGGCTTTCAGACTTCCTCTCTGGTCTCAGTCAACAAGTGGCGCTGAATGGAATTTTCTCATCTTCCCTTCATGTCCAGGCTGGAGTTCCTCAAGGCAGTGTTCTGGGCCCTGTGCTTTTTTTGGTTTTCATTAATTTATCTCTTCGACTCTCTGGAAAAGACTCTCTGCTCTGCCAAAAACTCTGCCAAAATCAAGACTCTCTGCTCACCTTCACTCCTTCATTCCTCTTTTCTTCCGCCTCTGGAACAATCTCCCACACTCTCTTCAATCCCTCTTCTCCCTCCAGGTCTTTTAAACAGCTGTTCACCACCATCTCTTATCTTCCCCCATCCAAAACCTTGATCTTTTCTACCCCCGTTAAAACACCTCAAATTCACTTCGTTCAATCTCCAACTGCTTTCATGAAATTATTCCTAGTTGTGTTAATTTGCTTCATACCGTGTACTCCTTCCTCCCCATCCTCCCCCCTCACCCCACTGGTCCTCTCCCTTCCACAGCTCTACCGACGACCCTGTTCTCTACTGTTGTTGTGCTTGTGTGCTTCCCCCTCTCCCCTTCTTGTCTCCCGCTCCCTTTATTTATTGTATGTTTTCTGGGTCCATGCATGTTTTCATGTGCACTGTGCTAGCTCTTACACGAGCCTTCACTCTGTATACAAAAAAACCCCACCTGACCACAGAGTTATCCGTGACCGATGGCCTCAGGTCCGGAGGTCAGGGAGCAGGTCCGAGGAACCCCCTTGTGGTAACCCCCGACTCCGGATCCTGTAACAATATCACAAAATCCAAGCCAAAATGATTCCTCTACAGTAACACAGCATTCTCTTTCTTCTGCTTTCATGGCCTCCACCTTTCATTGCATGAAGTGAAAGACTTCCTCAATACAGTATTTCCACTTATATTGTTCTCCTCAAGTCGTTCTTGCTGGCAAAGATTGATGCCATTAAAATGATAGTGGCGCTTCATCGTTTTGATCAACGACGTGGTGTTTTGATCATTGAAAGGAGAAGTGTGTGTGTGTGTGTGTGTGTGTGTGTGTGTGTGTGTGTGTGTGTGTGTGTGTGTGTGCGTGCATGCGTATTTGTTATATTCACTACCACCGCCCGATAATTGTATTAACTGGAAAAGGTAGTACCTCAACATCTCATTTACGGATATTTCTCGATATTCCCATATTTCCGTGAGTCCAATATGCATTCATGAACAGAACAATTACAGTTAACCATCTCGAAATTGCCACATTTTCATCTAAATGCTGAAAATGATATTTAAATTACGATTTGAATCACAGATTTCACGCCAGCAACGGCAGGTTAAAAGTGCCCGGTGAGCAGAACGGAGTCAGTGTAAACACACTCAGCACATGCGCGAAAGGCCTTGTTCAGCATTCATGTCATTTTGAAAGTGGTGTATTATGTTGTTATTAACCCTAACCCTAACCCTAACCCTACCAACCCTTACAAGTATTAGAAATTACATGAGAATGTCAAACAACTTCTTCCTCGTATAACAGTGCAGGCTTCTCTTAAAGTCTCTCCAATCATATGAAGAGTAGAAGGTGAAAGGGGCTGGGGGAGCGAGTGTCGGAGGTGGAGGATGTGGGGCTGGGGGTTCCAAAGCTTATTCTCCTCTGCCATTGAAACTTGGCACAGATGTTATTCGTTTTCTATGGAGTATCGAACAAGCGTTGTAGTATCAAACACAATATTTTACCGGAGGAGGGTGAGTTTATCGATTGAAATTAAAATAGTAATAACGTGTCTGGTTCTGAGATGCTTTGGAAACGGCCCCAACCCTTTTTCCCCTTTTAATACATTCTTCAACATGAAATAAATATACACAATTTAAATGAATGAATCAATCCCCCTGAAAACACCATTTCATGCTGTTAAATTACATCATGAAGAGCATTCTCAATGACGGACCGTATTATCACACAACGTATTTCGTAAAATGTGCTGCATTTTAGGGCTCGCCAAAGTTTGCAGTAAACGAGTGAGGATAACGGCACGAAAGTTTGAGTTCGGTACAAAAATAATCCGCTTTGTACAACTAATGGACAACATGACTGTTATTGTTTGGTTGTAAGCCAGAGCCAGGACTGCGGACAGAGGAGCCAAGAGTCGACTGCGATCCTCTCCATTTTGATTTCCTCGCAGCAATGGCACAGTGGGATCTGCAAATTTTTGCGGCGTTTGCAAGTTTCTCAGCAGTGAGGGAAATGAGCGCGCTCCAGGGTGCAACTTAGTGTCTTGGACAAAATCGATGTATTTAATCATATTAACACAAAGAAAAACAAAGTTTTGTGCAAAGATAACTCCTCAAGTTACAATTGCTGACTTGCTTACTCCATGGGTGTTTTTGTTGGTTAAAAAGTATTGGAGGTTCAAATTCCTGCACTGACTGGTAAAACGAATGGGTACATTCTTCTCCTTGCATATGCAAGACATGTCTGCGAGTAGTATTATTGGCTGAGAGGGCGTGGCTGTGCTGCTAAAACAACACCCCTAATAGGTTAGACTTTAGAGCATGAACATGTCATTTGTTGAGGGTGCTGGCGATGGCTCGCCTACTTTTCACGAAGGATAGTGAGATTTTCTAACGTCCACCAACTAATGCCTGAAGACGGGACGCCCATCTGACAGACATCACAAACATTGATGCCTTGCCCTTCCTGCGAAACACCAGAATGAGTACAGTGTAGCTCTATCGGGATTCAAACCAGACCTAGACAGCCCAGAGGTGAGTATGCATCCCACTGGGTTATCCTGCCAGCCCGAGGGGAATAATGAAACAACCCAAAAAAATATTTATGATCATATTTGTATTCTAAGATTGGAAGAATTACAACTAAATAAAGTTCCAAACCAGAAAAAGGGAAAATGAGGAGCTTGAAAAAGTTCCTGCCATTTTTATTTTTCAGGCTGACTGCGATACAAGACAGATTAATTTCTCTGAAGTCTTAAAGGTTTTTTATGTGCTTGGCAATGTTGTATTACGATGTGAAGTTTTCGTAAAACTTTTATGGCTCATCCGCAGTGGCCTGTCAGGGTAACTAGTCATATAGTTGACTGGAGTTTTTGGAGAACAACAACAAAGGTAGGTTTTGAGAGCAGCTTCCTTTTTAACAAGGCAGAAGTCTCACATTAACATTAAAAGCAGCTTTGAAGTGGGAGATATGTTGGCAAGTGAATAAAAAGAAACGACACAATTTTGTGGGGCTGACAGGATGGCCTAGAGGTATGCACCATCGCCTTCTGAGCCATCCAACCAGGTACAAACTGTGATATTGGTGCCTCACAGGTAGACAGAGACAGCAATATGTGTGCTGCATCTCGGATGAACGTCAAACTGGATGTCCTGTCTGCCAGCAATACTTGGGTCCTACAGGGGGTGTGGCATCAGCAGCAAACCCACGCTCCCCCCAGCCAATGATGCGACTCGTAGCCATGTGCTGCATACAACACAATTTGGTGGTTTCTTGTGGGAGTGAAGATATGCAGGACGTTCTAAAAGTTATACAAACTAAATACATTACAATATTCGAACACTTGCTAGTTTTATTTTTCAAAACATAATTAATTACGAGAAAAATCATTTTTCTTGCGGTATGTGTAAATAATAAAATATTTAAAAAAAATTTGGACATTTGTGAGCATCTCGTTTGAAGAACTTTATGAACGCAGCCAGAAAACGTGAGGGGCAAACACACGGTATCTTCTGAAGAAGTGGGTTCCAACGTGTGCTCCGTGAACTTATAGTTGTCCGCAAAACCTTTGCTGCGATTCACAAGAAAAAAAAGCAAGATATCCAGCCAAATCTCTGCTACTTTCTCACTGCATTCAAATTAAACGTGTACTATGTAGTGTATATATACATAAACATACATATATATATATATATACAGTCACGTGAACAAGTAAGTACACCCCATGTAAAGTTTTGACTTTTTCAACATATTTCAACATACAGCTATTTGATCTTCATTTCAACAATATTGATAGATAAAGGTGATATAATATAACAAATATCATGAAACATTTACATTTTGTAGTCCATTGTATAATTTAAATAAACATAAATGCAAATTTTGCATGTGGAAAAAGTAAGTACACCCCGACATTTATCACTACTTCAAATACCTAAAATTAGAATCAGGTGCACCAGCTCAGGTGCAAATGATTAGAACATCGTTAGAGAGGATCTTGGAGGAACCTGTATTTTTTAAACCTCAGACATTTAGTTTGGTTTGCTCTTTGTTGTTGAAGTGTGTGGCATCACCATGACTAGATCAAAAGAGCTCTCTGAGGCCCTCAGAAAGAAGGTTATAGATGCCTACAGGTCTGGGAAGGGATTTTAAAAGATCTCCAAACAATTTGAAATCAATCATTCGACTGTCCAGAAGATCATCTACAAGTGATTCCAAACAACTGCCAACTTGTTCAGGCCAGGCCACCCCAGCAAGTTCAGCCCGAGAGCAGACCAAAAGATGCTGAAAGAGGTCTCTAAGAACCCCAGAATGTCATCATGGGACGTACAGGTAGCTCTTCCCACTGCTGATGTCAAAGTGCACGAGTCTATCATTAGAAAGAGGCTGCAGAAATTTGATCTACTTGGGAGGTGTGCCAGGAGGAAACCTTTGCTGTCCAGAAAACATCAGGGCAAGACTAAAGTTTGCCAATGAACACTAAGGTAAAGACCAGCACTTCTGGAACAATGTGCTCTGGACAGATCAGTCAAAGGTTGAGCTATTTGGCCACAGTACCAGAAGACATGTTTGGCGAAAACCAAAGACAGCATTTGACCACAAGAACCTGATACAAACTGTAAAGCATGGTGGTGGAAATATTATGGTTTGGGGCAGCTTTGCTGCATCAGGGCCTGGGCAGCTCACCATCATAGAATCCACTATGAATTCTTCATTGTACCAGAGGGTGCTTGAGGATAATGTGAGGCCATCTGTCGGAAAGTTGAAGCTCAACCGAAGGTGAACCTTGCAACATGACAATGACCCTAAACATTGTCCCTAAGCCCTAAGCGATGACCCTAAGCGATGACAATGACCCTAAGCGAGCATATATATATATTACATTATATACTAATGGAGTAGGCTTACACATAGTAAGCAATAACAAACTGTGTTTCATACTTATGTACATCGTAAATAAAAGATTTATTATTATAGGCAAGCATCACTGACCTCCTGTTAGATATCGATTGATTTTTTTTATGGATGCTTTTCAGTTTTTTTATGTCGATTTTCATGGAGGTTTTTACCTCACAGTTTACAGTTATAGAAATTACAATTTTCAAATGCGAGATATCAATTTTTTTTAACGGATGCATTTACGGTCTTTTAAGGAAGTCTTCATTTGGGGACGCTTTCCGACGGTTGTGATTTTTTTTTTGCTGGTGTATCGGCTTTGATGTCCGTCAGAATGCAAAATTTCAACTGTCTACTTCACCCGGAAGGTACCGAACATTAATATCAGTCAGTGAGTCATTGAGTGGTTAGAATGACATATATATATATATTAGATGTAATTTTTACTTCTGCCACTAAAGGTGGACATCTCAAATCTGTGTGGATGGATTTGGACGAAATTTGGTGGACAGGTTATGTTTGTGACAAGGATGAAATGATTCGATTTTAGTGAAGATTCAGATCCGGATTCGGCTACTAGAAAATTTTAAGTCATTCTTCCCCATTGAAAGTTAGGGCTAAAACAATAGATCGTAGCATATCCCAAAAGTCGTGGATGAGTTGGTTAGGTGACAAGAACAAGTGATTAGGATTTTGTTCAGGTTCGAATCCAGATCTGGCCCATCAGTAGGATGTAAAATGTAAACTGTTCAGCCTGGCAGAACTAAGTGCTCTGCCAAGTGCTGTTCTAGTTAATTTTGCTTCCACGATCCGACCCTATCCTTAACAAGATGGCATGGAGTGGGAGCAAATATCAGGCAAATACGCATGCGCAGTCCACGAACCACCCTCTCCTCTGAAAGATGTGTGTAGGTCTATTAAGTATGCAGTACAATGTGAATATATACAGTCGTGGCCAAAAATAATGGCACCCTTGCACCTTTTTCAAATAACTCACAATTTTCTCTAAAAATAAGTTGAAATTGACAAAAGTATTTGTTCTCCACAATTCTTTATTTCACTGTTAATATTACAGAACCTTTGTTTTTGATTCAGAACTTCATATATCCTTTTAAATCAGAAAAGAAAGAGAAATGGCATTGACAAAATTATTTATACCCCAGACTTAATATTTGGTAGCACAGACTTTGGGCAAAATAACTGCAGCCAAGCGCTTCCTATAGCCATGAATGAGCTTCCTACACCTCTCTACTGGCAGTTTGTCCCACTCTTCTTGTGCAAACTGCTCCAGTTCTCCCATATTTGAATGATGCCTTCTCCCAACTGCTGTTTTCAGATCTCCCCATAGGTGTTCAATGGGATTTAGATCTGGACTCATTGCTGGCCACTTCAGAACAGTCCAGCATTTTGTCTTGAACCATTCCGAGGTATTTTTTTGAAGTGTATTTGGGCTCATTGTCCTGCTGCGAGACACATGACCTTCGACGTAGTCCCAGCTTTCCAACACTGGGTTGAACATTGTGCTCCAAAATGCCTTGGTAATCTCCTGATTTCATGATGCCGTGCACACATTCAATGCACCCACTGCCAGAGGCAGCACAGCAACCCCAAAACGTCACTGAAACTCCTTCACGTCTGACTGTACGGAAGGCGTTCTTTTATTTGAAGGCTTCATTTTGTTTTCTGCAAAGATAGAGATGATGTGCTTTACCAAAAAATCTCTAATTTGGTCTCAGCTGTCCACAGGACATTCTCCCAGAAGGATTTTGGCTTGTTCAGGTGTGCTTTGACAAACTGCAGTCGGACTTTCTTAAGTCTCTCTCTCAGTAGTGGGGTCCTCCTGGGTCTCCTACCACAGAACCCCCTTTCATTGAGTTGGTGACAGATGGTGCGAGTTTAAACTGTTGTACCTTGTGTCTGAAGGTCAGCTTGAATCTGTTTGGCAGTTGATTGAGGTGCTTTCTCCACCATTCCAACAATCCTTCGCTGCAATATTCGGTCTAGCTTTTCTTGTGGCCACATCCAGGGAGGTCGGCTACAGTGCCATGGGCCTTAAACTTCCTGATACCATTGCGTACGGTGAACACAGGAACATCAAGGTCTCTGCAGATTAACTGGTAGCCTTGAGATTGTCCATGCTTGGCTACAATCTTGTGCCTGACCTCCTCAGACAATTTTTTAAATCTATGTTATTACACCATATTTCTATAATAGAAGAGAAGAAGACTTTTCCTTTTGCATCTTCAGATACATAGGGCTGCCAAAGCAGTTTCCTCGGCTATTGGCCACAAAATACCCCATAATGTCAAAGTGAAAACATGTTTTTAGAAAATTTTACAAAATAATTAAAAATGAAAATCGGAAATGTCCTGAGCCAATAAGTATTCAACCCTTTTGCGATGACGCTCCAAATTAAGCTCAGGTGAATCCAATTTCCTTTGATCATCCTTGAGACGTCTCTACAGCTTAATTGGAGTCCACCTGTGGCCAATTCAATTGATTTGGCATAATATAGAAAGAAACACACCTTTCTATATGAGGTCCCACAGTTGACAGTGCATGTCAGAGCAGAAACTCTACCATGAAGTCCAAGGAATGGTGCATGTCCGTAGAACTCCGACATAAAATTGTGAGGAGGTATAGATCTGGGGAAGGGTAACAAACAATGTTGAGAGTGTTGAAAGTTCCCAAGAGTACAGTGAGCTCCATCATTAGGGAATGGAAAGAATATGGAAATACCCACACTCTTTCTTGAGCTGGCCGTCCGACCAAACTGAGCAATCGGGCAAGAAGGAATTTTTCAGTGAGGTGACCAAGAACCCATTAACTACTCTGACAGAACTACAGAGTTCCTTGGCTGAGATGGGAGAACCTCCCAGAAGGACAAGTCTCTGCAGCACTTCACAAATCTCGGCTTTATGGGAGAGTGGCCAGACAGAAACCACTTCTGAGAAAGGGCACATAACAGCACACCTGAAGTTTGCAAAAAGGCAGGTAAAAAACTCTGAGAGCAAGAGGAAAAAGATTCTGTGGTCTGATGAGTCCAAAGATGAACTCTTTGGCCTAAATGCAAGGCGCTACGTCTGGCGGAAACTGAGCACAGCTCATCACTCATCTAACATCATCCCAAACATGAAGCATGGTGGTAGCAGCATCATGCTATGAGGATGCTTTTCAGTGGTATGAACTGGGACACTTTTAAGAATAGAGGGAACAATAAATGGAGCCAAATACAGGCAAATCCTTGGCGAGAACCTGCTTCAGAGTGCAAAGAACCATACACTACGGCAGAGATTTACATTCCAACAGGACAATGATCCCCAGCATACAGCCAAATCAACACTGGAATGGCTTCAGAACAAGAATGTGAAAGTCCTTGAGTGGCCCAGCCAAATCCCAGACTTGAATCCCATCGAGCAACTGTGGAATGACCTGAAGATTGTTGTTCACCGTCGCTCCACATACAACTGGACAGAGCTTGAGCAAATCTGCAAGTAGAATGGGAGAAACTCCCCAAATCCAGATGTGCAAAGCTGATACAGACATATCAAAGAAGACTCAAAACTCTAATCGCTGCCAAAGGTGCTTCTATGAAGTATTGATTCAGGGGTTGAATATTTGTAAAAATTAGATATTTCTATATGTCATTTTTAATTATTTTGGAACAATTTCTAAAAATATGTTTCCACTTTGACATTAATGGTGTATTCTGTGTGGATAAGTGACAAAAATATTAAATTTAATTCATTTTACATTCAGGCTGTAACACAATAAAATGTGAAAAAGTCAAGGGGCATGAAAACTTTCTGCAGACACTATGCTCCATGCTCTTCCAGCCAAGAAAGGCCATGCAAGGTAAGCCCTCTGCTGTTTCAAAACCCTACCTAGGTTCCTCGACAGATATAGAATTAACAAGTACATGTAGCATTGGGTTTATCATGTATGTGCTACTTGTGAATGTCTGCAGCTGTAGAGGAACCTGGGTAGGGTTTTGAAACAGCAGAGGGCTTACCTTGCATGGCTTTTCTTGGTTGCTTTTGTATGCAGCTTACCTTGGCTGGAAGAGCATGGGAGTTAATTTATTTGAAAATCTTTGCCACCTGGGGTAATTGATTGTGTGAGACATGATTGGTTATTCCCTACAAATTCAGGTGAGGGACGTGATTGCGTCTTTTCATATATATATATATATATATATATATATATATATATATATATATATATATGTATGTATATATATATATATATATATATATATATATATATATATATATATATATATATATATATATATATATATATATATATATATATATATATACACAGTACAAGCTGAATGCACCCGGCGTTGCCCAGGTTCTTTTTGAGTGAATTTAATCTTCTGTACATAGGTCTGATGCGAGCCCAGTATCAGTTAGTGCTCAACGATTCCTTGTTCTTTCTTCTGTCGTGCCCCATGAGAGAGAATTTTGAAAGCACGTGGTGCAATCAGTTAGATATTCCTATTAAGTGCATAAGTTGTACTTCAAGATAATTTTGAAAGAAGAAGATTTATTGCGAAATGGGCCCAGCCCGGCCCAGGCGGCCTCGCCACCGAGCCTGTAACCTTCCCGGGACCCGTCCCGACATTTTTTGTTTCAGAGGTTTCCTCCGATCTTTCACCGTTCAGGAAATTAGCGTGTGCAGACAAACAAACAAAAACTTTCTTTTATATAAAAAAATATATATTATAATAATAATAAGATATATATATATACAGACTTGGCATTTAATATGGAATATTTTTTTTTTCTTGACTTGGGTTTACTTTCTTAACTCAGTATATCAATCTAAGGAGTTTCTTTTACACTTTGGTGATTTATTTGTTAAAAGAACCATGTCACTGTCTGTCGCAGCAAGAAGTCAACAACAGGATTATATCACAGGTGGCGTGGCAAAATGTACGGACAGGTGCATTTGATGATTGGCTTCACAGTTGGGTATACAAGGGTTGTTGCATTCTGTATTAGTGGAAAACAACTGCTGCACGTCTACAAAAGTTATTGCCGCTTCCTCTGGAGATGGTCCGTCAACTCGACAATGCTGTTTGTCATGGAGTGGTGGCTTTAAGAAATTACGGCATGAAAGAGCATGCTATTGCTCGGCAGTATGGCATCATTCAAGGTCAGGTGTCAAAGATCCTGAAACGAAATGCTCAGAGGGGTGTCCCTACTCCAATACCGAGGCCAGGACGTCCCCGCAGAACCACAAGGAGGGATGATCGCCAGCTGCACGGGTTAGTCCGCAATGGCCGTACGAAGTCAGCTAATCGGCTTAGGGCTGAGTGGCAGCAACTGACAAATGTGCCTGTATCCAGAAGGCTAGTCAACCAACGACTGGTTCAAGCAGGCTATCGTGCCAGGCATCCCCTGAGAAAGCCACGCCTGACCAGACAACACCGCCAGCGCCGATTGCAGTGGGCCAGAGAGCACCGTCAATGGCAGCCAGGACACTGGAATCCTGTGACCTTCATTGACGAGTCTAGATTTCTGGTCTATCGTCAAGATGGCCACGTCTGAGTGTGCAGACAAGTGCATGAAGCTCACAACGAAGATTGTATAGCGCCAAGAGTCCAAGCTGGAGGTGGTGGGGTGACCGTTTGGGCTGCTTTTCATGCAGGGGGCAAAACTGACCTGGTTGTTCTGAATGGAAACCTGAACCAGTTCAAGTACAGGGTCATTCTGGAGGAAACATTGCCTCCATTTGCTCGTGCAGCCTTTCGAGGAAACTTTGTCTTCCAAGATGACAATGCATGGCCTCATCGTGCTCGCATGATCCAACACTTTCTTGCTGACCGTGGTGTTGAGCATATGGAGTGGCCTGCCATGTCCCCGGATATGAATCCGATAGAGAACTTGTGGGCAGAATTAACGCGTCAAATCGACAACTTGGACCAGCACCCCACCTCTGTGCGTGAATTGCAGCAGGCTATTGTCACTGCATGGCAAGCGATTCCTGTCCAAACCTTGGCAAATCTCGTGAACAGCATGCCTCGATGTGTACGTGCTCTCCTGAATGCTCGTGGGGGTTACACGAAGTACTGAACTGTAATTTTACTGTCAGTAATCCCAGTAATAATTTAGCTTTTGTTTTTGTTGAAATTTTTTTTGGCTAATGTGCAAAATAAAGAGATACTTCTGGAAAACGTACAGAAGTTTAACACAGTACTGTCCGTGAATTGAGTTCGATATCAGTTTACATCACTTTCAAGGATCAATTTATTTGCTTCGAAATGTCAAATGTGGTTTTTGTTTCTTTTAAAGGTCACATTAACAAAATCTAGAATAATTTCAACATAATTCCAATGAACTTTTGGTTCTAAGTCATCTTGAAAAGTAAGTTCACCCCCACAAAAAAAATATTCCATATTAAATGCCAAGTCTGTATATATAATATATATATATATATATATATATATATATATATATATATATACATATATATATATATATATACACACACAAGCTGAAAGCACCCGGCGTTGCCAAGGTTCTTTTTGAATGAATTTACTACTATAATTCAGCTTTTACTCGCTTCCGTAGAAGATTGACCACTATAATTCAGCTCAGCTTTTAATTGCGAAATGGGCCCAGCCCGGCCGAAGCGGCCTCGACAGGTCTCGCCACCTAGCCTAAAACCTTCCCGGGGCCTGTCCCAACATTTTTTGTTTCAGAGGTGTCCTCCTATCTTTCACCGTTCAGGAGATTAGTGCATGCAGACAAACAAACAAACAAAAACTTTCTTATATATATATATATATATATATATATATATATATATATATATATATATATATATATATATATATATATATATATAAGTTCAAAACACACCAGGTCACAAGTGTGCCGCACTGACCGGGTCCTCAGTCGAGGTCCTCAGCATCATCCCGATTCGGCCCTTCAACCTTGATACGGTCAGCTAAGGTGGGCCAGCAGGGGCACATACACATCCACATGCAGCAACTACACCTGGATCCATACATACCCCCACCCACAGCCAGTGCGAACGCAGACTACAACATCAAAATCTCCTCCACATCCAGAATCCACAGCACCAAACAAACATGGTGGAACACTCAAACACCCAACCGTTATACCCTTCACCACTCACCAACAAAACACACCAGATCATTCATGCACCCACATACACACACATACACACACAACACCAACCAACAACCTATCCTTACAACATACACCACTCAACATACAAAACACACACACCCATGTAAAAACACACACCCTTACCCACTCACTCACTCACTCACGTACACAAAATAAGAAATAATTATAGTAACAAAAGAAAAACCACACACAACCAACCACCTACCCTTACCAACATGCACCACTCATGCAAACATGCAAAACCGTTCATGCAAAACCCCACCCACTCATGACCCACTCATGCAACACACACATCCACCCACCCATCCACCCACACACCCACACACACACACACACACCTCCATTTTTATTCCGTAACCTCAACCTACACCATTTGACGTGACTCCATAAACTTCCTCCATATCCAAAGTGAGCCTTTCAAGGCAACCTGGGCCACCTTGTCATACATAATCCTTCTTTCTGTCCCACACACTCCAAGCTGAGCAAGAAATGCAGAAAAGGAATTTCCAATATACCCTCTACACCCCACCTCAAATGGCTGACAAGAAACTCGCCAACCCTTCTCCCGGCACTCTGCCTCCAGCTCACTGTACTTTCCTCTCTTCCTCTCGTGCACCTCCTCCATGTTCTCTTCCCAAGGTACAGACAATTCCCCTAAGATGACCTGTCTTGTTGCACCTGACCAAATGACAATGTCAGGCTGCAACCTTGTCACAGAGATCTCCTCTGGGAATACCAATTGTGGCTTTAGGTCTGCCACCACCTGCCAATCACAAGCATCTGACAGCCCTCTTGTTTTCCACCTCCTCCTCTTTCCACCTCTTACCACTTGGCCCTCTTTGACAAACCACACCTCTCCCCCATCAGCCTCCTTCTCCACTCTTCTCTCTCTCGACCTCAGCACCTCTTGTTGCACCATTTGCACCACCACCGCCAGCACCTGATCATTTCGCCACCTGTATTGTCCAGCTGCCAATGCTATTGAGCATGCATTCAGTGCATGCTGCACCGTTCCCAAACCTCCACACAAAAAACATCTCTCCTCCTGCAACAACCCCCACAATCTCAAGTTTACTGGTGAGGGAAGCACATCATACGTTGCCCACAACAGGAAACTCAACAATAATGGCTCCATCCTCCAAATCTCTTGCCACTTCAATATCCTCACCCGCACACCTTCCCACCTACTCCAAGCACCTTGCTGTGCCTGTCCGACTGCTTTCACATATCTCCCCTCCTCTTCCTTTCTTCTCACCTCCCTCTCAACCATCTTCCTCCTCTCTTTCACACATGCCTTTCCCCATCGCTCATGCTTCATCCACCCCAAGCCATGCTTCCCGTGCTGTACCATCCCCATGACCTCCTCCTGTTGCAACCACCTCTGCTCTTGCAATCCACTTCCGACTTCCCTTCTTCTCTGGGAGAGCATTCTTTACAACTGCATCACTTGAATCCTGCAACATCATGAACTCCCGCACCCTCACCACCTTAAACTCCTCGGTTAATGATGTCAAGGGAAACTGAAGTTTTCCACCCTGACCATAAAAGGCAATGTTCGTCAAACAGCGTGCCACTCCCAACCACCTCCTCACAAACCCACTCACCACAACCTCCATCCTCTCTACATGCCCAATCGCAATATCATACATCATCAATGGCCACAACACTCGTGGCATCAATCCAAACTTCAAACACCATACCTTCAACTTACCTGGCAAACAACATCCATCAATCCTCTTCAAACCTCTCAAAAGCTTGTTTCTGACCTCCTCCACTCTTCCCACATCATTCAGCTCCACTGTACACCATCTTCCCAAACTCTTCACAGGGGCCTCTACCAATGATTGATCCACCTCCCCTCCCAGCTCATACCTGTGCATGTTATCCACCACTCCTCGTCTCACGACCACACTCCTCGACTTTCTTGCTCTAAATCCCATTCTTTCCCACTGCATCAACCTTTCCAGTCGTCCCAGTACCTCTACTGCTGCATCAGTGGACTATTGGACAACTTTCAGGTCATCCATGAATGCAAACATTGCTGGCAAACCTGACCAGGGGCTAGCTCCACTTCTTTCCCAAGTCCACTCACCGCACGTATCAACAATTCCATAACCAGCACAAACAAAATAGGGGAGATTGTACATCCCATCGGGATCCCCACTTCCAACTTCTGCCACTCTGTTACAAAGGACTGTGTCGCAAACCGCATCCAAAACTGATCATAATATGCCATCAAAAAATCCCTAAATCTCCGGGGCACCCAAAATAAATCCATGGCATACCTGATCAAGGCATGCGGCACTGACCCATATGCATTCTCCAAATCCAGCCATACCACCGCCACATCATTCCTTTGCCTCTTTGCCTCCTGTAACACTTGGCAGACCATTGCCGAGTGTTCAATGCATCCTGGTGATCCTGGTATTCCTGCCTTCTGCACAGAACCATCCACAAAACCATTCTCTCTGATGAAGCCTGAGAGCCGTGCCGCAAAGACACTCATCAATATCTTCCCATCTACATCGAGCAATGATATTGGTCTAAACTGCTCCAGTGTCACAGCCTCCTCCTGCTTTGGAATATAAACTCCTTCCGCCCTAGTCCATTGACTGGGCACCACTCCTTGCCTCCATACCACCTTCAGAGCCTTCCACAGACACTGCCTGATGCCTTCACAACTCTTAAACACCTTCTATTGCACTCCACTTGGTCCTGGAGCCGATGCCGCCCATGCCTTCCTCAAAACTGCCTCAATCTCAGACATCTTTGGCTCTGACAAATCAAATGGAACACCTGGCTCTGTCGGTCTCACCAATCCTTCAATGTCCTCCATCACTTCGTTCCTCCTTGTGTCTGCATACATAACACGCAGGTTATCTTCCAACTCTTCCTTTGGAACCTTCAGTGCACCACATCGATACGGCTCCAACAGATCCTTCATAAACTGAAAAGGCTTCTCAAAGAACCTCTTTCTCTGCCTCTGCCTCTGCCTCTGCCTCTCCTTTCTTCACCTCTTCATCCTTTCCACTCTCTTCAACTTCACCAACCTCATCCTCACATGCTTCGTCAACACCTCAAGCCCATTCCTCTGCCCTTCCACTGCCCTCTTCCATCTTCCATTCTCAACTCATGGATCTCCCTCTGCCTCCTGCTCAAACATGCCTCCTTCTCACCCCCCTCTACACACTCTTTCACTCCAAACGTGACACATGCATACTCAAACACAATCTCATTCATCTTTCTCAATCTATCTTCCACCCTTCATTTCAACCTATGAAGCGCCCCACACATCATTCCATCCATTCTCTCCCATACTTCCCTTTCTCCCATACCTGGCCATTTCACTCTCCTCCTCTCCTCCTCTCATCCTTTCCCTGCTGAAGTACAACCCCAGGACATACAACACTGTGGCTTGCTACCTGGCTGTTTCTCCCGGCCGTCTCACGTGTCCCCTTTTCAAAGGCACTGCGTTGCTGTACCTCCTCATCACCCACCTTACGCACACACCCCATTCGGCTCTGATGGACATGCAATCCTCTCACTGACTCAAACTCATGTCCACACCCACACTTTTCTCGATTTTCAAAGGCACTGCGTTGCTGTACCTCCTCCTCACCCACCTTACGCACACACCCCATTCGGCTCTGATGGATATGCAATCCTCTCACCGACTCAAACTCACGTCCACACCCACACTTCTCTCGAACCTGCCCTGCCTCCACATGCACACCATCACCCCATAGACATACATCTCCCACACGATCACTCACACACCCTTACCTGGCCTGATGGATCCTCAACCCACTGATGGATCCGAACTCACGTCCACACTGATGCCTTACCAGACTTGCATCCACAATCCGTTCTCCTTTGTCAACATCAGTATAGTAGTGAGGTCACTTTTCTGGGATGTATCTGGGGTGATGTACATGTAGAGATGTAGACATCCTGGGATGGGGCATCTTCTTTGTAACTCTCAGAAACATACTTGTCCCAGCATGCTTTATGATAAAGGATCTCCTGAGCACAAAAATCATCACAATCGGCGATGAATGTTGTCATTCTTGTTTGCATAGAATTGTCTTCGAGATGTGCGGTTGGAGCTTTAAACTGGTCCCAAGCCTGTTTCTGTGGAAGATAAGAAGATAAAAAAGCCAAGGATATAGATGACCCAACTCAAATACACTCAAATACTCAAAATTTAATAATTAATAAATATTAATACTCAAATTAATACTCAATACTCAAATTCACTTAAACCACAAAGAAGTTCAACGTATGTGAATTGGAGGCTTGATATTTCACCTGAGTCAATAAAAAGAGTCGCCCTTTTGGTATGTTATGGTGTCGGCTATCAGCAGACTGGAAACACCAAATACAGACATCCTTCTGGTGTATAGTCCCCGTTTTTCCTCGCGTTGTCCTGCTAGGTCCAGCCTACGGTTCTGTCACATCTGGTTGATCTTGAAGTTCCTCTTGCTCTCTAGCTTTCTGTTTTCGTCTCTTGGCTTGGGTAATTGCTCGGCCGGAATAAATTTTAATTGTACATGCCGTGTGCATCAATTGTCCCTTCGGTCCGGCAGACCATTCAACGTTATCAAATGAGTTTGCAAAGGGATCAAGTGTAACCCAGTCTTGAGCCTTCACTCTTAGATTCTCCCATGCCGTCAACTCCTTCAACTCCAGAATATCGTTATCTTTAATTTTCTGCTCACACAATATACAATTGGGTAGGTATTTTCTCTTTCGCCCACTCTCCTCTGGCAGCGGTTTCAGCAGTGGCCTCGACCGAAGGGATTCAGCCATTACATCTGTTCACTGTAATGGAAATTGATACATTCATATGAAAGATTATGACTCCAACAGTTCGATGACGTCATTCCCAGAGGCATTTCTGTTATCTAGATTTGCCTCTAAAATGGCTGCTAGTAGTACTCTGATTCACAAACCTTCAATATCCATAGTTCATACTCACAGCGCCGCGGTATTTAGCAGTAATTTGGGTGAAAATATGACAGCAGTAGCATCTGTATGGTGGTCAATTTGTGTTTTATTGATCATTTCAGCTAAATAAATCACCACTATGGGTATTTCTGAGTTCCTTTGTGAGCTATAACACTGATTAAAGGTCTTATAACACTACAAAACCTGAGTGAACATGTTAAATTAGTTTTGAAGTGAAAAACGTAGGCCAACCCGATATTAGGTATATGTTAATGGTAGCCATCTTGGAAAAAGCCCCCTAGCGGGAGTTCCCCATCGTTTCGCGAGGGACATGGGAGCTCATTTTAAAGGTAATGTCTTAAAGTACCCAAATCCACCTTCAAACTTAGTTCTCCCCAAAATAGTTATAGGGTCCCAGAAAAGTGACCCCACTATAGGGGTCTTCATCCATTTTATCTGTCCGTTTGGGCCCATCTTACGCCCCACCTCTCGGAGAACCCTTGGGGTATTCTCTATTTTTTTTACCAACACTGTAAATTATGGGTGCCACACAACCCAAACCATGCAGCTTGGCAAAATGGCTTACAAGGCCACCTGCCCCCAATGCTGTCTCTCCAGCGTCACCAGCCTATTCTTGGTCGCCACTCAGTCTTTTGGAACTTTTGGAAGTCTCTTGGAATATACGTGTATATATATATATATATATATATTATATATATATATATATATATATATATATACATATATATATATATATATATATATATATATATATATATATATATATATATATATATATATATATATATATATATATGTTGCGGATATGGGATTTGCATCCATCCATATCCGCTTGTAAATATTCCCCTATTTCCTCAATACTTCCCAACTATCCCCAATCCCCCATTCCCTAGTCCCATTTTCTGTAAACAACACTCTGTAGACCCGACCTCCCCCTATTTCCCCCATTAAATGTCGCACCCAGGTTCACCGCATCTCATGTGAGACAACTATAGGACATCTTGCTAGTTATTCTTAGTCTATGTCAGTTAAGGACTCGTTTCCATTAATTCTGACTCTTCGTTGCACCAGAATGTGATTGTGTGGCACCGTTAGGAAGTTTAGGACCTCCCAATACCTCCCCGCAGCTCTTCCTCACGGTTCAGCAACAACAACAACAACAACAACAACAACAACAACAACAGCAACGGCGGCGGCGCGGGGAGTGCGCGTCCTCACTCCGGCTTGGTTGATAGGGGGTGTTGGGAGGGCACCAGGCCTTTCCAACGAGCCGCCATCGAACATGTGCTTGACGGGGTTACCAACCAGGGGCTCCCTGTCAGCTCTTCGTCAAGGGCGGAGCCCGGTAACCCCCGCACCCAATAGAAGCGGCGGACCGGTCCCATCTGGGGCGGAGTCAACCAGCCGAGGGCGTGTCACTCCCCGCTGAGCATGCGCAGGAAGAGGGAGGTGACGTCAGATGCGCGCTGAGCTTGGAGCAAGAAGGACGCCACCTCCGAGCGCTGTGAGGCCTCCCTGCATCTTTTGGAACTTGCTTGATCCTGTCCCCGAGCCAAGGTGCACCTTGTGCTATCGACTGCCTGTCCTTCCCTGCCATCAATCCCTGTGTAAGTCAGCCTTGTTCCGTTTGTCTGTGGTCTGTCTGGGATAGATAAGATTGTATATAAGTGCCTATCTCTTCTGTGTCTTTTACCTCACTCTACCTTGTAATCTACCCCTTTTCTCCACCACTAATTATATCCTCCTCCGGAGGTCTTGAGAACTGTACCCCTTGCGTCGTTTCATCTATCCCAGTCGTTGTGTCCTTTCCATCATTGATTTAGCGTAGCGCGATTTGGCCAACGTTCGAGTGGAATCGGGTGAGTTGGGGAAGAATCGGGGGAACTGTTAGGTCGCGTGGACCATCCGCTCGGCCCATCATAACATCTAAACCGCGATCTGTAACAATTGGTGTCGAGGAGTGAGATTCGAGGCCCGAACCAAATTAAAAAAAAAAAACATCTAGAAAAAATTTGGTCAAAATTATAAAGACACCGAAATTTGATTTTGTTTTACAAAAAACCCGAATTTTGAAAGTCGCGCTGTGGCAGATCAAGACGGCTGGGTTCCGGTAGAGGAGAGTGAGGCAGGGTCGATCCAGGACCAAATTGAGGGACAAGAGGAGAGCGAAGCAGTGAGGGCGGCAGGTTCGCAAAATGGCGTCCACGCGCACGAGGTCTCGGGCGCACAAGATGACGTCCTCGCGCGCGTGGGTGTAGCGGCACCAAATTTTGCCGCGCCCGTGACCGTAGCAGTACCAAATTGCGCTGCGCCCGTGGTCGCGGCAGCCGAGCCAGAGATGCCAGAGTACATGCGAGTCTTTATGATTCAAATGATGGCAAAAATGGATGCTCAGGGGGAGCGATTGGAGGGCAGAATGGGGTCCAATAGCGAGAAATTGAGGGATGACATGGGAAACCAGATCGGGGGTTTAAGGAATGACATGGGGGCCCAGATCGGAGGGTTAGGGAGTAGAATAGAGGGATTAGACAATAGATTAGGGGAAATACAGGAGGGGTTAACGGGGGTAGAAAACAGAATGGCCGCTCAAGAGAATCAAATGGAAGGGATGAAAAAGGGGTTAGAGGGGTTAGAAAACAGTATGGAAGGCAAATTGAGGGACATGAGGGACCAAGCGGAAAGGGAAGTTTAAAAAATGGGGCAGCAGATAGAGGGGGTCAGAATGGGGGTAGAAACTAAATTGGATGCTCACAGGGAGGAAATGGAGCAGATGAGGGTGGCATCTGGGCAGGAGATGCAAGTGATGGGAGAAGAGATCAGAAGAGGTGTGAGTGAGGAGGTTGGAGGAGTGCGCGAGGAGGTGAGGCACTGTAAGGAGCGCATGGAGAAGGAGGTGAGAAAGGGGACTGTAAAATTGCAAGGTGGTATAGAGGAGTTGACGCTGGGAGTGGAACAGCTGACGGAGGGACAAAAAGAACTAACAGAGCAGGTTCAAAGGAACACTGCGGTATTAGGAGGGTTAAAAGCGACACAAAATGACCTAAAAAATGACTTGATAGCGACACAGAGGCAATGTCAGATGGTACGTGAGGGACTGACAACGAGGTTGGACGAGGTGACAGAGGTAATGGAAACGAAGGACCGGCAGGTGAGGACGCACATAGAAACGGTCAAGGTGGCCTTAGAGGACGAGCTTGAGGAGACGCACCGGGAAATAAAAGAGGTGAAGCAGAAAGTAGAAGAAGTGGAAGAAGGGGTAAACGAAATTAAGAAGCGATGGAGAGGGGATAAGAAAGAGATCAAAGAGGAAGTAAAAGAATTGGTCCAAAGTCTGTGTTCGGATCGTGATGATGTGCTCATTAACCGGATGAGGGATTCGCAGGTGATGGAGGAGAAGCGAAGAGAAAGAGGACCCGGTGTAAGTGGTGACCAATATGGTCGTGCATATGATGCGCCAGGTGATTTAATAAGCTTGGGGGTCGAGATGGACCCGGGTGTTCGTGAGAGGCCATTGGTGAAGTGTGCGACAGGTCTGGTGTGCGAAAAAGGAGGTGTGTGAGAAAGTCCGACTCTGGGGTGCATGGGGAAAGAGTGCGCTGTCAAAAGCAAGGAAGAGTGTACACCTGTGGTGAGTGTTACAGAGGGTGTAACGGGAGAGAGTGCGCGAGAAAGGTGTGTAACGGACGGGTGCATGAGGAAAGAGTGCGCTGTCGAGAGTAAGGGTGAGTGCGCTGTCAAGAGTGGAGGTGAGAGTTGTAAGAGTGACACGGAGCGTGAGTTGGTTGTGACAGGTGAGAAAGGAAGCACACCTGGAATGGTAGAGCGTGTGTGGGAATGCACGCTGGAATTGGTGGTGAGGCACGTGGTTGGGTGTGCGAGTGAGAGCACACCTGTGATTGTCACAGAGGAGGTGACCGAGGAGGGGGCGCGAAGAGGTGTGTTGGTGAGGTGTGTGAGCGACGAATGTGTGCCAAGGTGTTCGGTGGTCAGGTGTGTGACCAAGTCTGTGAGTGGAATGAGTGTACCTGGGTGTGTAAGAGAAGGTGCAATGACCAAGAGCAGGGAAACGGCTGGATGTATGAGCAAGAAAGGGGTAGCGTATGCGTGTAAGCATGCAGGTGAGGCATCGACGGTAACCGGGTTAGCGGTTAGAGTGACTTATAGCCGAATCGGGCCCTCGGTGCGTGCCGGGCTTCGCGTGCCGCGAGAACCAGCGGGGATCCGAGCCACGGCGGGTTCGAAAGGACCGCCGTACACGATCCACGCTGGGCCTCGCTTTGAACGGCCGCGTCCGTGCTCCACTAGGCGGAGCGGGCAGCCCAATAGGAAGGGTCGTCATGGCGACCACTTTTTGTTGAGGCATTCCGGCAGGTCGAGATCGGGCCATGGGATGGCTCCGTGCCGTGATGGTGCGTGGGACCTCGGGCCGGGTAAACCTCCTGCCCTGCACCGAATGCGGGACGTATCCAGCCGCTGGCAACAAACAACCCGCATTCATGGCTTGGCTGTACGAAGCCGAGCTTTAGAAGTGAATTGGCGCACCGAGAGGCATTAGTAAGTAGACTGTAATGACGAGGATAGTGTTTTGGCCCCGAAATTAGAAAAACAAAATTTGATGATTGGCAAAGGATTGGCAGTAATGATTGGCAGATGATGGGTAGTGATTGGCAAATTTTTGATTTGTTGAAATTTGAGGTGCAAAATTGGTAGTGGGAGATGCCCGATGTGGTGGGGTGGCAACTCTGTCATCCCTCACAAACATGGGGCAAATGCGCTATAGCTTATGGGGTGTATGGCAGTGAAAACTAGCCCGGGTGGGTTAGGTTATATTGTTAGGGATCTAGAGATTGACATTAGGTAACGTTAAGGTTAGTTAGTGACTGGTACCTGTAGTGGGGACGTAGTAGCTTAGTGTTTGATAATGACGTGGGAGCGCTGAGTGTAAGGGAAGACGGAGAAGCGCAAGTTTCAGAGGGGAGTAGTTAGATGAGATGATGCTGTGTGAGAACTGGACAGGTGTGTGGAGCAGTGTATGAGTAGTGAGTGTTGTGGATCAGCGCGAATGCGCTTGGGGGAGAGAAGGGTGCAGGCGGCACCAAGTATGAGAGCACAGGTGTGCAAGTACAGGTGTGGAGAGAGTTGGAGTAAGTGGTACGGAGTGGTGTGCATGGTGCGAGGGTGTGGATGGCGGAAGAGTGGACCCCTTTTCACGAGTACCCGGGGAGGGTAGTTTAAAGAATAGTTAGAAGGTATAGGTAAATTGTGGTTGGATATTGGCATTTGTGGTGCGGATGCAGAATGGTATTGTGGATGGTTGCATTGGTGTGGTGAAATTGGCTGGTCGTGTGGCCTGTTAGTATGAGTGTGCATGGTTGGGCACTCCGCCACTGTTAGATGTCGGCCAGGTGAGGCCGCAGGTGGGCTCTGGGAGCCGTTAGTGTCAGTGGGTGCCTGAGGATCCCGGGTGTGGATCGGGCAGGCCGTGCCAGAGAGGGCACTGAGGGGGTGAGAGTGCGAGAGGGCCTTCCCCAGTTAGTTAGGTTAGGGTGAGGAGCAGGTGAGCTCGGTAGGCAACAACAGTGGTGGAGGTGTGCAGGTGGGCGGACCAGCTAGGAGCGTCACACGACCCAGCCACCGAAATTGTGCGGGGGCACCGAGTGATGAATCGGGGGAGTGAGACCCCAACTTCAGAAGCACCACAGTTTGGTCAATGGGAATTGGTTTTTAGAACCCATAGTGTAAGTTGGCCAATGGATTGGCAGGGAAAGACCCCGGGTAATGTAAAGTTGTTAAAGTCATTTAGGAAATAGTTAGGATTGATGAACCTGTCGCACCATACGCAGCCACTTACCTGAGGTGATGATGATGACTCCATACCTGTGTTCCTTTGTTCTGTGTTGCAGGAAGGGAGAATTGCTGTGTGGATTTGTGAGACGCATCACGACGTGGATGAGACATTGGGGTGATTCCATCTCTCCCTCCTTAGGAGGGACTGATGATGAATTGGTGATGGCAAATTTTGATGTTGAGTTGGAGATGGCAAATTTTGATGAGAGTTGGAAATGGCAAATTTGATTGGTTAGGAGGGAGAGAAGACGAATTTGGTTTATGGGAGGAACGGGGAAGACAGTAGGGACGTTTGTTGATGTGTAAAGTAGATGTTTATGGGTAGTGTTGTGTTTTGTGGATACAGTAAGGGGTAAGGGAGGGGCAATGTAGGTTACCTGGTGGGGGGGGGGGGTGTACGGTAGGAACGTACCTGTCTCACCTGGTTCCCATGTGCCCCCAGTGTGCATTACCTTATATTGCATGCACTTTTGCGCCCTTACCACCTTACTCACTTGTCTTCTTTTGTCTCCCACCTACGAGGATCTGGCTTTGGGGCAGAGAGAGAGGAGAGAGAGGAGCTGGCTCCGCAGTTGTGGGCCTGTACTTCCGCTGCTTGCTGCCTGGATCGATACACGATATGGACCGCAATTTTTGTGGCCGCCCACCATGGACCGCAGTTCTTTTGCGGGCAAGCACCACCCATGGATGGACCTCTGGGTCAACGTGGCACCTATGCCATACAGGTGAACCACTTTTAGTTGGCCCCCTGATGGCCACAATTTAGAAATGGACGCGGTTGGCGCCTTTCTTTATTTCTAAAGAAGCCAGAAGGCCAAGTGCACTCCATGAAGTCAAGACCAGTGGCAGAACATCGGCCGGCTGCGACACCACCAGTGACCATGGACACTTGATTGTGCATTTATTATTGAACACTTTATTGGTGCACCGGATCGTGCTGACTGTGCATAATGGGGTGGTGCTTTTGGTGCTTGGACGGGGTGCTCTGCACATTATTAAAGGCCGTAGGGCCACAGGGCACTTGTATCGATGGTGGTTGGTGTATCGATGCTGGCATGCGTGCTCTCTCTCTATGCATAACATCTGCATGTGTTCCTCAAAGAACAGGTCCTGGATCGTAGTGTAAATATCAGTGTAGTCTTGTGTAAATGATGCTCCCTACCGGCTGTATGTTTAGTTTGAGGATGCTTTCCGCAATTCGGTTATCCTGTGGGTGTGTTTCTGTTAGGAGAAGGGTGCAACGTCGCAGAGGGACATATTTACTCATTTGTGAATATCTGTAAAACTGTCGCACTCAGGGTTGAGTTAATAGTAGAGGGAACTACATCTGAGTGCCACACTAACGTAGGTAAAAATTTATCGGGTCGGGACGCCCCGAGGTAGAGAAGGGTGCAATGTTGCGGATATGGGATTTGCATCCATCCATATCCGCTTGTAAATATTCCCCTATTTCCTCAATACTTCCCAACTATCCCCAATCCCCCATTCCCTAGTCCCATTTTCTGTAAACAACACTCTGTAGACCCGACCTCCCCCTATTTCCCCCATTAAATGTCGCACCCAGGTTCACCGCATCTCATGTGAGACAACTATAGGACATCTTGCTAGTTATTCTTAGTCTATGTCAGTTAAGGACTCGTTTCCATTAATTCTGACTCTTCGTTGCACCAGAATGTGATTGTATGGCACCGTTAGGAAGTTTAGGACCTCCCAATACCTCCCCGCAGCTCTTCCTCACGGTTCAGCAACAACAACAACAACAACAACAACAACAGCAACGGCGGCGGCGCGGGGAGTACGCGTCCTCACTCCGGCTTGGTTGGTAGGGGGTGTTGGGAGGGCGCCAGGCCTTTCCAACGAGCCGCCATCGAACATGTGCTCGACGGGGTTACCAACCAGGGGCTCCCTGTCAGCTCTTCATCAAGGGTGGAGCCCGGTAACCCCCGCACCCAATAGAAGCGGTGGACCGGTCCCATCTGGGGCGGAGTCAACCAGCCGAGGGCGTGTCACTCCCCGCTGAGTATGCGCAGGAAGAGGGAGGTGACGTCAGATGCGCGCTGAGCTTGGAGCAAGAAGGACGCCACCTCCGAGCGCTGTGAGGCCTCACTGCATCTTTTGGACCATGCTTGATCCTGTCCCCGAGCCAAGGTGCACCTTGTGCTATCGACTGTCTGTCCTTCCCTGCCATCAATCCCTGTGTAAGTCAGCCTTGTTCCGTTTGTCTGTGGTCTGTCTGGGATAGATAAGATTGTATCTAAGTGCCTATCTCTTCTGTGTCTTTTACCTCACTCTACCTTGTAATCTACCCCTTTTCTCCACCACTAATTATATCCTCCTCCGGAGGTCTTGAGAACTGTACCCCTTGCGTCGTTTCATCTATCCCAGTCGTTGTGTCCTTTCCATCATTGATTTAGCGTAGCGCGATTTGGCCAACGTTCGAGTGGAATCGGGTGAGTTGGGGAAGAATCGGGGGAACTGTTAGGTCACGTGGACCATCCGCTCGGCCCATCATAACATCTAAACCACGATCTGTAACAATATATATATATATATATATATATATATATATATATTGTTGCGGATCTCTCTGTCGGCCTTCTTCCCCTTATCAAGGGGGGGATCAACCCCCTTGTCTTTGACTGACCGACGTGAGTCCTGAAGTTGCACAGCTACCCCCGAAGAGGCAGGTGCACAACCTCGTTCGTAACCGCGGACAGATGTTAATTGCCGAGCGGTCTAGCAACTGCGGCACGAACCATTAGCAGAGACTAACCCGATCCTGAACGTTGGCCAAAATCGCACCACAGGTTTTCAATGAGGGAAATCACAAAGACGACGGATGTAAGGGAAAGAAAGGCAAGGTAGGAAGAACAAATTAAATTTATTATTATTATTTACAAGACCAAAAGAACCAAGGAAAATGGAAAGATAAGAAAATAACGACAGAAAGAGGGACAGACCAGAAGGACACAGTGCAACACTAGCTTACCTATGGCAGTCTTACTTAAACCCAGGGACAAGACAAAAGACAGACTACAAGCACACTTACACGGGGGATGATGACAGGAATGGCAGGAGGTGGATGGCTGGAGGGAGAGGAAGGTTCAGCTGGACGCTGGCTGGAGCTTTATCCCGCATGGGACGTTGGGCTGGACCTCGACGGCCACCGATGCCACCGATGCCACCGATATCTGGTTCCCGCTTAGCAGCGGGTCGAAGCTGCGTGGTGGAGTCAAAGCTGCGTGGTGGAGTCAAAGCTGCGTGGTGGATTCAAACTCATCTCATCTCTTCCCATCCCATCTGAGGTGGGGGCGTCCTGCCGCGGGTTATATTGACCACACCCCCGAACCTTCGTGAACCTCCTCGAGCGTTCTCTCCCCGCCCTCTCAAGCCAAACCCCTTGTACTTGGTTGGTTGTTTGGGGCTGGCTCACTCCTCCCCTCTATGATGAGGTGGAGACACGCCTTTCTTCTCCGAGATTACCTCGTGGCTAATGGAGTCTTGCGGCAAAGAACACAACCCCAAAGCAGCAGCGGCGAACGCCGCCTTGCTGGCAGGTTTTCGGAGGCCATGGGGATATTTCAGGGGATTCTACCTTATTTCACTTTGGTGCAATGCAGTGTCAATTAATGGAAGACAGAGCCTTAAACTAATACACATAATAAGGAGATAACTACTGAAAAGGGAAATCTATGATTTGCTACGTGATTGTATATGGACTAACTAAGGGACGACCTTTGACCTTTACACACAACACGGAGGGTGATATTTACACACAAAAAAACACAATTCTCAAATCCACAACAATTTTTTTTTTTTTTTTTGATGTACGACCCCTAGATTGGTGGTGGAGAAGCAAGGCATAGATCACATCCCATAACAGCCAAAACTGCACGAACTGTGAGCAACAATGTTCATCTGCCACACTAACACATCATCTCTGCCTTAATGCACACCAACCAGGAGGTCAGGTCTGTGGCTGCCTTTGGTGGTCAGCCCAGGAGAGGTCATCGCTGATGGTGAGGCCAAGAGCCTCCAGAGCCAATGTTTTCCAATGCGTGACGATGGAAATTATTTCCAATGCATGGCCTCCAACTATTGTTGAGAGAGAATCAGCAGGTACAGATAAGTGACCAGGCTAGAATCCAACCTGATAATTAGATATCAGGCTTTTTTACAGGAAGAAAGATTTGACATCACTAGCAATGATGAATTTCATGACTTTATATATAGATGCAATTATATAAAGTTTACTGGTCTGCAGTTTAGAGGATCTATTTTTGCACCCTTCTTGTGGACAGGAGTGAAGTTTGCTGACGTACAGGCAAACAGGAGGCAACCAATGAATAAGGACAGGTTGGAGAGAATAGAAAGAAGCAAAAGCACAGAGAAGGATTTTAGAGCATGGGCCCATTGCCAGAACAGGGTTGAGGCTGGACAGAACTTTCTCTGCCTTCTCAAATGAGGATGCAAAGTCCAGTGGACAGTGTAGGGTAAATGGGAGTAATATGGGGACAGAGCAGGATGGGCTGGGAACACGAAGTTTGGAGACAGAGATGACATTCTGCCTTGGCTCAAACAGAGTCTGCGCCTTCAGTGTTGTCATTTGAAGTAAGGAGTTGCTAAAAAAGGGAACATCCTCCAGAAACAACTTTGGCAAGGCACCACTATTAATTTGAGGAAGGAGACTGGTTGTAGATTTCAGCCTTGAGATTTGCAAGATGATGTACGAGTATTTGTATTTGCCGAAAGGTGGACAAACAATTGTTGCATCCTTATGGAGTGACCTAAGCTCAGTGGGGTTAGCCTTTCATCATCCATGGTGAAAACGCAAGATGGCTGACTATAACAGCCTCGCTAAGTATTCCCTTGCACCAGGGCAGAATGGATTGAAAGGGATAGCTCCAGATGGGATTGGATAAACCTGATTGTGAGAGGAAGTCAGTTTTTGTGAAGGAATTGCAAGGCGGAATCAGGTACTGTTGAGATGGCAGTCCAATACTTTTTTGAGAGGGCAAATTGAAGTCCCTGCTTGTTGGCCTGTGTGAAACAACCATATTCTGTGACATTGAGGTTGCTCCCTCGCAATAGCCAGATATATATATGGGGCTTTGATAAGAAAATGGTCAGTGGGTCAGAGAAGGACAAGGAGAGGTCAGATGGAAAGTTAGTCATGAATAGATCCAGGAGGGAAGATGTACCAGTTGAATAAATCCAGGTTCGGGGTTCACAGATTTGGTAAGACCCACAGGTGCAGAAGGCCTTAGCTACAATGCCATCGCTGGTTGTTGCCGAGCTGATGTCCAGGCAGCTGGCATGGTAACAGTTCAAATTCTCAGATTGGGAATATAATCTTGGGATGGCTAGTTATACGTTTATCCATGTCAAAGGAAAAGAATGCATTTTGAGGTGTGCAGAGAATCCTTTTGATTCGGTGGACATCACACAGACAGACACATGGTGGTTGCAGTAAGGTATATATAACTCGAGGTATCCCAGAGGGCGAGGACAGACCAGTGTGGACAGTGCACATTGCGGGATTGAGTTCTTGACACAGACAGCAACACCACCACCACCAAGACAGGTGTACAGCTTGCCCAGCAGGGGGGGAGAATAGCCAGGTAGAGACAGAGGAATCACAGAGGAATGAAAATTTCCGTGTACAAGCATAAAATGTCTGGAGTTGCAAAGATGGATAATATTACAACAGAGAACTCAAATATTGGTGGAATACAGGAACACACTGTTTGGTTGGGGGAGAGGAGTAGATGATTGCAGGGTGCGCCATGGGGGTGGCACGGCATGTGGTTAGGGGGAAGAGGGGGGTATGCGGTATGGTGGTAGGGAAATCTGTCATGAATACCAGCTCAAGGCAGTTAACCATTTCATGTCTGTGTCTCCCACATCTTCTCTCCGCCACGTATCCTTCTGCACCCACTGAACGCCCTGCTGACTTCACCACGTACCCTCACCTTAGATGAGATATTGTTTGATTATCAGGGCTGGCCCACACATTCGTGGAACTCCCATGGCTGACCCCACAAGTTGAGGGTAAAATGGGGCTGTCTAAGTTACATCAGTCGTTGCGAAACTCATTTTATCACCCTCCCGTAGAAAACAAAGATTCAAAGTGTGCACCATAATACCAAAAAAGGAACTATGGGTTTATATTATTTAATAGTTTATTCAACTCCTTAAATTATACCAATAAGTACATAGTGCGAGTCGTTAGATTGTCAGAAAAGTAACAATTATTGAGAATTTCTTCTCTTTCACATTTTTTGGCACCAGATGCAAATTCACTTCTAGGCCTGTGGATCGACATTTGCATGAGCGTGCACATTATGAGCAGCCGAGAAATCATAGATTATGACATTAAACCAGCTGTTTGCTTCATTAGGGGCTCCGCAGCTCATGAGCTTATGAACCTGTTGTAATCCCGGCAGGTAGCACTCAGGTGGTAAACGAGGTTTTTTGTGTGTATTTTTAATCATTGCAATTTCAAAAGCAAAATCGAAAAACCCAGCACGACTGTGAAAACACCGTTTATGTATTTGCATCCAAAGGAATGTCTAAAATTAGATTCCCATCGGTTATGGGAATGGCAAAATGTTAACAAAATACTGTACCTGCAATGCAAGCAGGAATGTTTGGAAAGTGATTGTATTGACGTTAATAATATGTTTATTATATGCAGTGGATGCAGAAGCGGCGTTAACTGCATCCTCTCATTTCCCCAGTTGAGCAGTCTGCAGAAATTAGCAAGCGGTTGCGTGTCAGGTAGAGGTGTGCAGCTACCTTATTATAGACCGAGACAGAAATTGATGAGCTGGGGTATGTTCAGTTCTCGAGCAGCTAGCTAGCGCTTGTCAAGCCAGCTGTTCCTTATTAGCCCGTCCCAGGCGTCCCATGCGCAGCAGGAGACGGGTTTTGTAATCACTTCTGTGTGTCTGTATGCGTGTGTGTGTGTCTGTTCAGGCCTTAACTTTTTTACCATTTGAGTTTTGTCATCAAATTTTCACCAAAGCTTTATCTTACTATAATTCACCAAATGTCCGTCTGTCCGTCTGTCCGTCCGTTCGAAGGTACCGCAAAAACGGCTGAACCGATCGCAACGATATTTTGGGTGAGTAATCCTGGGACCCCCTGGAGTAAAATAGGCTATATTGTTTTTCCAATTTCAGCTTTGGTCGCCAGCATTTTCAGGTTTGGACACCCGCATAACGTTATTTTCCCGGGTGCAGCACAAACGGCTGCACTGATCGCAACCTAACGAATGAAAACACAAAGTTAAAAATAATGACCTCGGTAAAAGTCCTTTTATAAGGACATGGGTTGAATCCCTGATTGAGAGAATGCCAACCCCCTCCCCGCCATCACGGTCGTCTCTCCAACTCACAATCCCACGAGATATGCGGAAAGGACGACCCAAAACCAATTATCATCTTTTTCTATATAATATATAAACATCATTAAAAGTAAATAATGCCCACGGCCAAAGTTCAAACGACGTGAGTTTAATCTCTACATGAGAGAATTCCACATAGCTATTTGGGCAGTGTATAAGCTAACAGACCGCTGTCTCCATCGATCTTCCCAAGGCCGTAACACCTATAGGCTCAAAATCCTTTTAACTGTTGACTTGGTAGTTTTTACAATGAAGGAAACATTAACAATGTTGCTAAAAGTTTATTTTGTGATTAATTTGTGATTGGAGATATGTTGTTTGAAATGAAAAAAAGAGATATCGAGTTCAAGTGAATGACGACATGCAGTGATGGTTTGTACCTTCTAAACGTGAACTTCGTGGATCGCCATATGCAGATTCGCCACGGACCCACGATCAATGTTTCTATACGTGAACGTACCCGTTTGTTTGCGAACGGGTACGTTTTTCATGGACGTCCTTCACGAAGTTGCTGTCCATGTCTGATGTGTGACTGAAGGTGCTACAGGAATGTGGAATTTATTGGTTTCATGCTTTAGCATTCACCGTTTCTGCATTGTCTGTTTGCTTCTGGCCTCCCACCCATGCGTAGCACGGGTACCTCACTAGTTATGATAATATGGAGAAGGCAAATTAATAACTTTGTCAAAAGGTCAAAGGTCACGTCACATAAAATCGTCAATTTTCATCCGACTGACATGTAATTTAAATTATTTGCATATTGGGTCACAGAATTGGTTCACTAATGAAAAGCTAGAAGGTGATTTTTTTTTTAGATCTAAAGGTCAGGACTCCATAAAATCATCAATTTTCACTTTGTATTTTTACCCTCGCCAGAGGAGAGGGTATTGCATTTTAGTGCGTTTGTCTGACTGTCTGTCTGTCTGTTTGTTCAAAAAACGTTGCACCTCCATAACTCCGAAAGCACAGCATTGAGAAAATTAAGACATGGCTCATTGTAAAGAACTCTCCATGTGGAATAAAATATGTTAATGATGATGTCATCGGTGCCTCCATTATGACGCCATAATTCGACAAGTTCAAAACTTCATCCGATCAAGATGAAATTAATTGAGCATCATCGAGGGATAAATTGGTTGAGAAAAAAAAGAATGATGACATCATCAGTCACGTGGTTCGGCGCCATCTTGGAAAAACTTTGCACCTCTATATCTCTGAAAGCGCCGCACAGAAAAAAATTGAGACATGGCTCATTGTAAAGAACTCTCCATGGGAAATAACATATGTTAAGTATGATGTCATGGACACCTTAATTATAACGTCAAAATTCGACAAGTACAAAACTTCATCCGATCAAGATGAAATTTGTTGAATGTCATCGAGGGATAAATCGAGGGAGAAAAAATAATAATGATGTAATCGGTCACGTGGTTTGGCCGCCATATTTGTTTGAACACAAAAGCCTTTAAAAAACACTAAAAAGCCATCGTGGCGAGGGTCTGCAATCTCTGATTGCTCTTTCTTGTTTATAACTGTTTTTGTTATTTGAGCATACGGAAGAAGACATCTGAATACAAACAGATGCGGACGGGCTTTGGATTTTCAGATGCTTTATAGTTAACGGTTTTGAATGGAGTGCTAGTTAACGGTTAAACCCTGATCAGGCCAGGGAGGGGGACAGATTCTGAAAATTGCCATTTTTTCGCAGAATTTTTTTTTCTCGTGCTGAGTCTTCACAACTTTTTCTGTTCAAGTCTTGCGCACGTTTTGAAACTAATTTTGTATAAATCGGACCTACGTTTGACTCGTAGTGCTCAATTTTTTGGCGCTACGCACCATAAACCGGGGATTTCCCCAATTCGCTTTGCATGGCACACATATCAAAATTGGCATAATATGAATGTGTAACGAGCTAATAATTAACAAATTATTAAGTGCTCGATGATTAAACTTTACAGACACGTTCACCTTGACATAATATACATGTGTGCAAAATCTGGTTTGTTTTCGTCGCTTTACCGCTGAGATTCCGCCCCCACAGGAGAGCCCCCCCTGGCTTTGAGAAGGTCCAAAATAACCCGGCCTGATTAGGGTTAATCCACTTGGCGAGCACTTTACAAGAACCTTGGTAACTGAACACAACCCTGAGAATAGGTGACGTCACAAAGTTGTACTCATTATACCTACAGGCAAAGCTCGTAAGTGTTGGTATCTCGCATGAAGGGAGGGGCCTTGTGAAAATGGGCACTAGGGATTTTTAAGAGCCTGCTTATTTGCAACGCGTGTCCAGTCATAGGTGTTGCCTTTTGTCTGTGTGTTTAAAAAATGACTTTTGCGAGATAATGCTGAATAGGATGTTTGGAATGATTTATCCTTCTCAGTGGTCATCAAAATTCTTAATGCAGAAGGTGCTTCCAAATCGTTCTGGTCCTTCAACTTTTTATCTTGGTGGACAGAAATATTTACCTGCAAGATGTACTTAAACATTAGGACTGTATCTTATTCTGTTACTTGTATTCATTTATGCTAATGTAGCATTTGGCTGTGGATATGCTACGTTTCTTGAGTCACAACCAGTCAGCTATGGCCACTGATCTGTATTGTAATGTGCGGAGGCATTGCCGTGCTTGTTGCATCGACTGTGGGTTCACTTCCAGTATGCCTTTTCCCCTCTGTCGCTGAGCTCTTCCATTAGCCTAGGATGTGTTTACAATAAAATGATTTAAATAGATATATTTATCGTTTAGCATGGAAGGAAACGACCTCCGGAGGCGTTCGGGATCCGAGTCAATCCTTTATTCCAACCGCGACCAACCAAACCCGCTCGTCTCCCTTCCAGTTGCACCCGGTATCGGAGACCCTCGATCAACCCGAGCTCGAGCATATTTACATATTATAACCTGAAAGGCAAAATTATGCCGCTGCAGTACTCTCCCTCGTAGTGCGTTAATCGAACTGAAGGTGCAAACAACATCTATTATGCAACATTATCTATTTTGACTATCCATGTAAAAATAAAAGTCACAGCCAAGAGAAATGGTCAATAGCAAAATGCACTCATAAATATTGTGCTGGGAAGTGTGCATGGCTCCCAGAGTGAGACGGATATGACGGTAAAGGTAGTGTTGTAGTCGGTGTCGACCCACCAGTCAGGGGTAGGGTCGCCTCTGGTGCTGTGTTCAGAAAGGTTAGCTTCGAGCGATCTATGGAGACTCACGATCAACGTTAATATCGAGTATGAAGGTCTTTTATTTTCTTACTTTCTGAAGGCACTGAACAAGTCTAAAGGGGCTAAGGTGTCTAAATGGTCGAAAGCTCAAAAGGGTCCAAAGGGGTCTAAGCTGTCTAAAGGTTTAAAATGTATGTTCCAATAGTATGTAATTAATAGACGTAGTAACGGTACAACTGAGGGTCAAGCAGTACGTACGTAATTGAGAGATATAAGTACATAGTGCAAGTTCTTCCACAGACAGACAGACAGACAGGCGGGCAGAAATGAATGGCTTTTTGGGTCATCTCATTTCGATTCTCGAAGAGATGAACTTGTAAATGGGTCATGATGTCCGGATCTCTGTCCGTCTGGTCGTCCGTCCGTCCGGCCGTTACGTTTTGCTATTTTTCTACTGCTCTCTTATTACCCGGCTGATTGTTCTGAAAGTTGACACAAGAATACAAGACAGCAGCCCGCGCACTATCGCACAGGCTTCGATTTTTCGATTTCAGATCATGGAGGCTCCCATGGTGGCTCCCATCTAAAACTTTGGACCCCTACTCATCCTTTATTTACCAACCGATTGCTCTGAAACCCGATAAAGCCCTTCTACCCAATGGTCCACAGGAGCTCACTCTTAGATTTTTCGATTTCGGATTGAGGAGCCTCCCAGGGGATCAGGGGGCTCCCGGGGGGTAGGGGGGGGGCGGTTCCCCCAAATCAGCAGAGGTCTGAACTACAACCTCAAGTGATGACCGTCAGCCCACTCGGGGATATTTTTATAGTAGGCCTACAGGCTAATTTATAGTAGGCCTATTACAGGGTGGTGAAAGTGTGTTCCAATACCCAATCAGCTTGCTAACGCTTGTCAAGCTAGCCGTTCGTTATTATCCAATTCAATGAAGTGCTTTCTTGAGGGCTTATTATGACACTTGATCATTCCATAAGCTGATTATATTCTTCAGGGCATTTCATTGGTTGTCGTACCGTTTTGAATCCAACTACAGTGGCCATTTTTTGCTGTTATAACGAAGCACCTCTCTTAATCTTGCTCCATTTGCCGAGCCGCTTGCAAAGTGGTTGATATGGAACGGCTCGCTTGGCAAGCGATATAAAGCTGCTTGGCAAGGGAATACAATCCCGTGTACTTTTTGCATTAATTACAAGGACAGAAGACAATCGACAAATACATGTAGCATATGGGATTTGAATATGACTCCTGGCTATGTGGGGTTTGAAATAATATGGGAATGGTAACCAGGTCAACCTGTATTTTAAAGAAAGACCTCAGTTTTTGAAAAATTACTCATGGTCACATGGTCCATGACCCACGACTGGAACACTTGACCTACAATATTTACGTAGCACTGAAAGCCGAACCATCAGTTACATATTTGTTTCAATGCGCAGGGAAATCTTCACGAGTCACGACCTTATTTATAAACAAGCTATAACTGCATCACAAGATAATGTCCTCATGCCCTTCCTGAAATGAAGAGACATTCTTGCAAGAAAATTACAAATATTTGTTGTTAATGTCAAAAGCAGCGAAAAAGCATCAACCTCGCATTAAACAGTTCAAAGGTCAAAGCCAATAGTGCAACCTCTGAATTGTTCTGACACTACTGTTATGTTCATATTGCTTGTTTCCAGGAGGCATGGGAGAGAGAGTGAAAGACTCTTTTTTTAATTTGTGGAGTAAATTGAGACATTCATAATTTCTCCAAATAACGAGTGCGCTGATGGGAAGGGGGAGAGGGGTGAAGGGCCGAATGGGAAATACATTTCTACTTCTACACATTTATACAACGAGCGAATATATTGTCCCTATGGATAGAAAAAATAAATCCCCCAGAATTACAGATGGGTTAATTTCCCCAGAATTACAGTTGGGTTAATCCCTCCAGAAATACAGACATGTTAATTTTTCCAGAATTACAGATGGGTTAATTCCCCCAGAATTACAGACGGGTTATTTCCTCCAGAAATACAGATGGGTAGATCCTCCAAGAATTAGAGGGTTAATTTCCCCAGAATTACAGGCGGATTAATTTCCCCAGAATTACAGTTGGGTTAATTTCCCTAGAATTACAGACGGGTTATTTTCCCCAGAATTACAGATGGGTAGATCCTCCAATAATTAGAGGGTTAATTTCCCCAGAATTACAGTTGGGTTAATTTCCATAGAATTACAGACGGTTATTTTCTCCAGAATTACAGATGGGTAGATCCTCCAATAATTAGAGGGTTAATTTCCCCAGAATTACAGTTGGGTTAATTTCCATAGAATTACAGACGGGTTATTTTCTCCAGAATTACAGATGGGTAGATCCTCCAATAATTAGAGGGTTAATTTCCCCAGAATTATAGGCAGGTTAATTTCCCGAGAATTATAGACGGGTTATTTTCCCCAGAATTACAGATGGGTAGATCCTCCAAGAATTAGAGGGTTAATTTCCCCAGAATTACAGATGGGTTAATTTCCCCAAGATTACAGATGGGTTAATTTCCCGAGAATAACAGACGGCCTTATTCCACCAGAACTGCAGATGGGTAGATCCTCCCAGAATTACCGACTGGTTAATTCCCCCAGAAATACAGATGGGTTCATTGCCCCAGAATTACAGACGGGTTAATTCCTCCAGAAATACAGACGGGTTAATTTTTCCAGAATTACAGATGGGTTAATTTAACCAGAACGACAAACGGGTTAATTCCCCCAGAAATACAGATGGGTTCATTGCCCCAGAATTACAGACGGGTTAATTACCCCAGAATTACAGATGGGTTAATTCCTCCAGAAATACAGACGGGTTAATTTTTCCAGAATTACAGATGGGTTAATTTAACCAGAACGACAAACGGGTTATTTTCCCCAGAATTACAGATGGGTAGATCCTCCCAGAATTACATAGGGTTAATTTCCCTAGAATTACAGATGGGATATTTTCCCCAGAATTACAGACGGGATATTTTCCCCAGAATTACAGATAGGTTGATAGGTATATCTTCCCAGAATTACAGACGAGGTAATTCTCCCAGAATTACAGAGGGTTAATTTCCCCCAGAATTACAAACGGGTTAATTTCCCTAGAATTACAGACGGGTTATTTTCCCCAGAATTACAGATAGGTAGGTCATCCCAGAATTACAGATGAGGTAATTCCCCCAGAATTGCAGATGAGTTAATTCGCCCAGAATTACAGACGGGTTAATTCCTCCTGAATTTCAGACAGGTTAATTTCCCCAGGATTACAGATGGGTTAATTTCCCGAGATTAACAGACGGGTTTATTCCACCAGAAATACAGATGGGTAGATCCACCCAGAATTACAGATGGGTAGATCCACCCAGAATTACAGATGGGTAGATCCACCCAGAATTACAGATGGGTAGATCCACCCAGAATTACAGACGGGTTAATTTCCCCAGAATTACAGACGGGTTAATTCCTCCAGAAATGCAGATGGTTTAATTTCCCCAGATTTACAGACAGGTGAATTCCTCCAGAATTACAGATGTGTTAACTATCCAAAGGGCTTTGACTTTATAGAGATAGCAGTGTGTGGGAATAGAGATTTCGTTGGAGTAACTATAGATGAGAAAACGTTGCCCCTGCTTGAAAAGAAGGCGGAAGACTGCTCTTCTTCTGCTCCAATCGGTTCTTCTGATCATTTCCTTATTAAAGGGGATATCTCTCTGGCCATTCTCAAAGAGCCTCCTCAGCGCCGACGAGTCTGGCATTTCACTCAGGTCGACTGGCACGGTCTTCAAGCAGCCAACAATCATCTGGACTGGTCTCCCATCTCTACTGCCTCTGACATCAACTCTTCCTGGGAATTCGTGCAATGTAAACTGCTCTCTCTCTCATGCACAGATTTATCCAATTTCGTCTTCAGTTGTCATACCCGTCTCCCGTCCATGGTATACTGAAGCTTGTGGTGAGGCAGTTGCCCTGAAGCAACTTGCCTTCACCTCAAGGAAGGCTACTCCAATGAAAGGCAATCTCCATTCCTTTCACAAAGCTCGGAACAAGTGTGTGTCTACCCTCAGGAGAGCCAGGAAACAATATCTCTCTACTCTCATAGTAGGAGACCAGCCTGTAGGTCCCGTGACCAAATTCTGGGAACAAAGGTTTGAAAGTGTTTTTGTATTCCCTGATGAATACCGAACAATTTTGACTTGGGCTGCCTCCTTGAAAATGTCAGGCATTTCCGGGAAGGGTCAACAAAGGTCAAACAGGGGTCAAAATTCAAATATATTCCAATCGTGTCGATATGCATATCAAATTACTCGTCTAGTCATGAGGATTCCAAAAATGTATAGTTTGTTATACCTCCGACCTTAAATGAGGGCGCTATGATCAAAAACTTCGAAAGGTCAACGCACTTTTGACTGGCGGTCAAATTCACCAACACAGTTAACATTGTCCGATTCTAATGATTTTAGTGTCTAATAATATGTTTTCTGACATGGCAAATTCAAATAAGCAACTTTTAAAAGTAAAGGTGGTTGCCATAACCTTGGAAATTTCAAAATGGCTGGCAAAAGGGCTACTGAAAGACTTGAATCAGGATCCTTGGCCAACAATAACACAGTTATTTCTAAACACATTGTCCAATGATGCTTATCTTGCTTTATTGCCCAGTTCATCATCCTACTCAGTGTCATATCCATCAGAATCAGAGTCAGAATCACTGTTACAATCACTAGTATCTGAATCTGTGTCAGAGTCTACAGTGCGGTTTGTTCTGGCATCACGTAGACGTTGAGGTAGTGCTGGCTGTGAATACCGTGTTGGCAAACATTTGCCCTCTCTCAAGCTCCAACCATGCTGAAGGGGAGATGATGGAGCATCTGGATTCATAAAGTTTAACATGATGAATGCCTGATAGTTGGCCCGTGTTACCTTCAAATTATGTGAATCTGTATCAGGAGGAATCCTGAGAGTCGATTTCCTCTTCATCCCCTCCCACTTTTTGGCCCGAGCTTCTGCGAGTGTCTTGCTTGATTTATCCTTGTATATGTATTTGATGGTATACTGCTCTAGCTGTTTAAGAGTTTGTGATGTCACTGGGAGACATTTCCCAAGCCCTCTAAGTAGCTCTCCTGCCTCTTCTGACTTCATTGTGCTGTCAAAGACTGATGGTTTTCCACGGCCATAGAAACTGGAAATAGCATCTGCACCAGTGTGGATGTGAAATGGGATAATGATATCACTAATATCCTTATCAAGGAGTGTTGCGCAATCAATTATGCTTTTCTTCCTTTTCAGTCCTAGCATACCTTCAATTTGATGTGCCACATACGATACTAAAACCAACACATCTGTGTCTTCTGCATCAATGACAACGGCATCTTTTACTCCCGACTTTCTTAGTTGGGAATATATGTACAACAGAATGGTGTCTGCTTCCATATGCTGACATGTCAACTCAACTACCTCCTCATCAGTGGACAAATCACTACAGCGTTCCCTCACAGAGTAAATAAATCTGGTATCTGGATGTTGGAGTAACAGGGTTTTGAACTCAGTCTTCAGAAATTGCTGCAGACGAATTTTGTTTCCTGGGTTCTTGAACATGTTGTTGAAGTGCCTAGGGGATGGCAGTTCATCATTTCTCTTGATGAAAATATTCCTGGTCCCACCAACAAAAGGCAATTCACCTGTTCGCCTTTCATGTTCACTATCTTTGATGCTGTGTTGTAGATCATATGGGTCATTTACAAATATTATCTGGGAAGCCGTAGGATGGCGTTGGACAACAAGGTTAAACATTTTAGCAGCATAATCGCCCCATGTATAAGCACTTTCGTCTTGCTTCTCTCTATCCTCAGCAGACGGGGTTGATAGCCTCCAAATGAACCCCATATCTACTAGTGCAATGTATCTATCCCGGAACTCCAGTTCAATAAAGTTGAACTTTTGTGCCAGTTTACATTTTTGCCCTTTGCGCATTGTTCCATTTACATTGAAGATGGGGAGACACTCTTCTGTCACGCGGTATTCCATGACTTCAGATAGCACTAGACCATCATCTAACTCTTGTGCCAAAGTGATGATCTCGGCCATGGCTTTGTTTTCCATAGCATCTGTTTTTGTGACCTTCTGTTTTGATGCGTCTTTGATAACTGGTGGTTTGCTGAAGCTGTGTCTGCTGTTTCTGTGTATGGTTGCATCAAACTGTTTATCACCAGAGAACTTGCGCTCTTTGAAGAATGATTGCACTAGAGTCTCCCCATCCTCATGTGCTGAGTCAAAGTCTTTGACAAGTGCATCTGATGCGACCATTCCTGACTGGAGCGACCTCAAGATAGGCTGTGTAAGGTCGAATGGGTCACAATCAAATTCCATGATGCAATTGTCTAGATCTTGTACCCCGCGCTCATCCAGCAACAACCTCGTTGTGGAGTTCTCTCTGTGACCTTCAGATGATTTGGTGAGGTTTGCCAATGCATGTAGTGAACTTCTAACTCTATTCACAGAGTTGACGGTTCTTGTGTGAGTCAACAACATCTTTTCATTTTTTAAGATGCGCTTCCAACCTGCTTTCATCTTCGACCCTTTATTCATGGTCATTTCTATCCAGAGATCCAGGGGTAAGCACGAGTACGGTTTCCCGGTCATTGATTGCACGAATAGGCCATCTCGCATGTACCTCTCTTTTTCTTCGGGGAGACTGCTAATCTCAAGCCAGAATTCTACAAGCCATCTGCTGTATTTATCATTGTCGTATATCCGCAGCCATGGCATCATCATTCGGAGGGATGCTTTGAATGAATCCCAATCCTGTGTCCTCAGGGCGTATATGTTCATGATCAGTATTTCAACCATTTCCATAAAGCTCAACCAGAACCTTGCCATAGGGCTGTCTGATTTCCCAACACTCTCAAATGCTCTTTCTACAAAGGACTTGAACTCTGCATCCATCAGGAAATCATCTGCGATGGCCTGTAATTGTTCTTTTGAGCTATTGGGTGGACTTCAGGAGAAATGTTGCTTTTATCTTCATCGCATTGTTCATTACACAAAATACATAGTCCAGATATTTCCTCTCGTTTTCTTTTTCTGTTTGGTTGAGGCTTCAGTACTGGTGTTGACTTTGGTGCTGACATTGTTCCCAGAAGATCTAAAATATAAAAATACAGAGCAGATGTTAGTCTTGATCCTATGGGGATCCTAATCATATTTACTTTACATCAATACACAGAAGAAATGTTTGTAAAAATTACTAGTATGTGGACGTCATGAAACAGAACAAATGACTACCAGATATTCACAGCCCATCATCATCATTTACCTATACACTTTATATGGTACACAATATTATATCGAACATGTGCTCTAAAGAAAAATGATACACATAATTAAAAATCATTATTTTGTTTTAAAAATGGAGTGTTTCAATTGTTCGTGACGTTTCGGTGACAAACATTTCATAATTTCTTATCCATGGGTTTGGGAAAAAAATTGTTGTTTTTGGCTAATTTATGTTAACCTTTTAGCAGCCATTTTGAAATTTCAAGGTTATGGCAACCACCTTTACTTTTAAAAGTTGCTTATTTGAATTTGCCATGTCAGAAAACATATTATTAGACACTAAAATCATTAGAATCGGACAATGTTAACTGTGTTGGTGAATTTGACCGCCAGTCAAAAGTGCGTTGACCTTTCGACGTTTTTGACCATAGCGCCCTCATTTAAGGTCGGAGGTATAACAAACTATACATTTTTGGAATCCTCATGACTAGACGAGTAATTTGATATGCATATCGACACGATTGGAATATATTTGAATTTTGACCCCTGTTTGACCTTTGTTGACCCTTCCCGGAAATGCCTGACATTTTCAAGGGGGCAGCCCAAGTCAAAATTGTTCGGTATTCATCAGAGAACACAAAAACACTTTCAAACCTTTGTTCCCAGAATTTGGTCACGGGACCTACAGGCTGGTCTCCTACTATCAAGGCTGGACTCTCAAACCTGTCTCCCTCCTCCAAATCTTGGTGGCATCTGGTCAAATCTGTTTCTGGTGTTTGTTCCCCTTCCATCCCCTCCCTTACCTCAAACGGCTACACAGCTGACACCGCACGTGAAAAAGCCGAATGCCTAAACTCTATGTGTGCGCCTCAAAATCTTGTCGCGAATCCATCTCTCTCTGTACCCACCTTTCCCAGTTGAACCCAGCTGCTCCAGGACTCTGTATCCTTCTCTCCTGACAAGGTGGATAAGTTGTCAAACCTCGGCTCTGATTCTGCAACTAGATCAGATGGCATCAGCCAACGGGTCCTAAAATCCTGCTCTGCCACTTTATCTCAACCTATCTCTGTTCTCTTCACCCTCTCCTTTGCTCAATGTCATCTGCCATCAGCTTGGAAATCAGCCAACATTACCGGGTTACACAAAAAGGTGCAAAAACAGATCCTTCCAACAACAGACCAATCAGCTTGCTCCCAATAATCAACAAGGTTATGGAATCAATCATCACTTCTGACATCAACTCCTTCCCCTTCTCCAATAGCTTGATCTCGGATCATTAATTTGGAGTCAGACCAGGTCATTCTACTCTGGACATGCTGCTTCTGCTGTCTCAACAATGGATGGAGGTCCTTAATGCCAAACAGGACATCAGCGCTGTCTCCTTTGACATATCACGTACCTTCGATATGGTGTGGCACCCCGCTCTGCTCTCCAAACTCTCCTCCTATGGTATGCATGGAAATCTCCATGCATGGCTTGCTAACTTCCTCTCTCGTCATAGTCTACGTGTGGCCCTGAATGGATTTCTCTCACCTCCCCTTCCTGTTCAGGCTGGAGTTCCCCAAGGCAGTGTTCTGGGCCCTGTGCTTTTTCTGGTCTTCATCAGTGATCTCTCTCTGGAAAATCCTCTCTAACTCTTTGCTGATGACTCCACTCTCTGCCGCTCCATTCCTCATCCCTCATATCGGCAGTCTGCAGCCTCCTCACTCTCTGCAGACCTGGACAAAATCAGACTGGTCAAACAAGTGGAACATGTCCTTCAATCCTGACAAATCCCACACTCTCTCTATGTCTCTCCGAAAAGATTGTCTGAAAAACCCTCCCATCTACTTTCTGAACAATCCTCTCCAAGAAGTTCTGTCACTCAAGCTTTTGGGTCTCACTATCTGCCATGATCTTTCCTGGGAAAACCACATTTCCAAGCTGGCCTCCAAAGCCAGTCGCCGGCTGGGCATCCTCCGTCGTGCGAAGTCCTTCCTTGGCACACCTGACCTCCTCACCACATACAAGGCTTTCATCCGCAGCTCAATTGAATACTGTTCTCCCCTCTGGGCTGGTGCTCCTGCCTCACACCTAGCTCGGCTTCACGCTGTTGAATCCAAAGCATTCAGAATCATTGAAATCTCCCGCGATGAAGCCAACTCCGAGGGCCTTTCACTCACTCACCACAGGCAGGTTGGTGGTCTTTCTGTCCTCTACCGACTCCTCTACGGCCGAGCTGCCCCAGCCCTGCCTGTGCTCTGTCCCCCAAATATTCCTACAGGTCGCACAAGAGCTGCCTGCAACCCTCTAATGGTTAAACTACCATAATCAAGACTCTCTATTCACCTTCACTCTTTCATTCCTCTTTTCTCCCGCCTCCAGGACAAACCCCCTCACTCTATTCAATCCCACTCCTCCGTCAAGGCTTTTAAAACAGCTGTTCACCACCATCTCCTGTCCTCCCCCATCCAAAACGTTGATTTTTCTACCCCCATTAATTCACCACAGATCCATTTTTTTGAAATTCCGACTTTTCCTGGAAGTCCAAGCAATGTCCATGTGTTTTATACCTCTACCACCCCCCACCCCCTTCCCTTGCCTCCTCCCCCCCAAGCCCACTCTCTCCCGATGTCCCTGCTCTCAAATGTTGTACTTGTGTGCTTCCCTCTCTCTCCCCATCTTGTCTCCCGCTCCCTTTCTCTTATGTTTTATGTGTCAATTTGTTTTTTTGTGATTAATGTTTGCTCTTACACGAGCCTCGATCTTGTATGCAAAATGATAATAATAATAAAAGACATTGTTTTTGACCGTCTTAAGAGGAGTAAGGTAGGAATCAGGGCCTTCCCAGAGTGGGGAGGCATGCTCCATAGAGTTCCATATTAAAGCCTTGTACATTGTGATGAGATTCTTTTTTGTATACTAAGTCGAGGCTCATGTAAGAGCTAATACCGAGGACAAAACATAAAAGGAGCAAGAGAGAAGAGGGGGAGAGAGGAAAGCACAACAACAGTAGAGAGCAGGGACATCGGGAGATCTGTGGCAGGTAGAGGGATGAGGCGGGGTACACGAGATAAACAATTGGACCTGAGGTGAAGCCCAGGAATGCTTTAGTTCTCTGGAAAATACTCAGATGCCGAATATGGCAGATTGTGAGAAATTAGTCCGTTGGAAAAGAAATTCCAAAAGCAGTCAATGTTAGGAGCTGTTATGCTGATATTATCTGGTGATGCTGGATTTTCGGCCAGACCAATCAGCTTTAACAAATTGCCGTAAAACTTATAATGCAAATTTATCACATTTTGTCATCATCCTGCCAGAAGGCGTTTCGAACAGCTCAGAATAGATAAAAGCACATGAACATGGCTAACAAACTCCTGCAGACAAGAACAGACCAACATATGTCATCAATATTATCCCTTGTTGTTATGCAGGGTAAGCTGAAAGCAAAATGTAGGACGAGGTAGTGCTTTCACAGACAAACAGACAAACACAGACAAACATCATATTTACATTAAATTTTGCTGAACACATTCTTCTCATTTCCTTAACTTCCACCCTTCAAGAGATATCAAATGATCTTTAACATTCAAATGATTTTAGACAGTTGGCACGAAAGTGTCCTCCAAAATAGTCTGCCCGGACATCACAACTCAACACCTCCCAAAAGGCACTGGACCAAAAAAGACATTTTACCATCAGATCTAACTCTTCCTGGAATTCATTCAGAAAGCACATTCTGTAGCTGAGAGGTTACCTTGCTGCAACTTAGCTTTTGTACGCGGGCACAAGATGCATGATAATCAACATGTTTCTGCTCATTCCGTGAGCAATATCACGCTTGTGTGTTTATGAAATTAAATAAATAAAGCTCCTCAGCCAGTACAACTAATTGAACTGTAAGATAATTAACACTGATAATAATATTATGTTTTCCTTATAAGGCACACATATGCACCCATATAGGATGCTCACGGTACCGATTCCTTTGCATACCACCGCCACATTCAGTTCATTTGCCTGTCCTTGGGGAATGGTGAGGTCAAAGATGAATTTCACTGAATGCAGAAATATTAGAGACCTTTTGGCTGTTCCCGGGATAAAAGATCCCGGCACAGACGGCCCGTGTTAACGGAGGCTGTCTGACGCGATAGTATATTACATAGCGATCTCAAATCTTCTCTGTATTACGTGTGCACTTATTACAGAGGACAATAAATGTCTGCATCACTCTGGGAAACAATTGCAACGGACACAGCATCTGATTTCACAGGTAACCTTTTCTTTTCTAATTATCATCTGCATAGCAGCTTGGATACATCTTGTAAATCAGCATTTTGGAAGCCCTGCCTGATAGTTTCACTCGCCACTGGATTATTATGCAGCCATTTGGTAGGTATTCGTTATACTCTTGGGTAATTCCCACAAACTTCCCATCAACTTCCCTCTTTACAATTCTCTCGAGGTTCTGTTTGTTAAGAAGAAATACAACTCTTGATTTTCAAGCATAGAAGCTGTGATGATAATTCCTTTCAGTGTGCTGGTTATGATGATGCTGTTTAAACCAGTTGATGAGGATGTTTAAACCAGAACAAAAGGAATCTCACTCACGCAACGTTTAAAACGAAATGACGTGTTGCAAAATTAAGTCCGGTTGACAGCGCTGGATTTATGGTGGTGGAGGCCCTGGGGTACACGTGGGTGGTGGAGGCCCTGGGGTACACGTGGGTGGTGGTGGCAATTTCTGATACCATCGATGATGTAAAGCAGTGGTTTTCAACCTTTTTCACTGATGGCACCCTAAACTCTTACGTTTTATTCTGTGGCACCCCTATTTAATTTTCGATTTGTATAGTTGACTTGAGAAGAACATTGCAGACTCCACGAGTTAAATTATTGGATAAAATGCACAATTTCCTCGGAACTTGAATTTCCTTGTAGCTCAGCTCGTGCAGCTTTCTGAAGAAACCAAACAATCCGCAGATCTCGTCGTATGCTTATTATTCGTTGATGTATAACACTCAATAGTATATCAATAACTGGCAAAAATTAGGTAATATATAAACGCCTTTCAGCAGAATCCTGATCAGGTTGTTCAATGACCGGCTGTGCTGTTTCCTTTCTGGGAATCCACTTCACTCAATGGTCTTGATAGTGTTGAACAAACGTCACATAGCGAAAAGCACAAAAGCACATTGAAATGACCCGAAGCACATAGCCAAAGCTACACTGGAGTGGTTAAGGAACACAAAGATAAATGTCCAGTCAGAGACTCAACCTAAATCCAAACGAAAATCTGTAGCATGACTTGTAGATTGCTGTCCATCAACACTGCACACGCAACTTCACTGAGCTTGAACAGTTTTGGAGAGAAGAATGGGCACATATTGCCCAATCAAGGTGTACAAAGTTGGTGGAGACCTATCCCAACAGACTCACAGGTGTAATTACTGTGAAAGGTGCTTCCACCAAGTATTAACTCAATAATGTGTGTATCTGTCTATCTATCTATTTATCAGTGCCCGTATGTCTGTCCATATATCTGTGTGTCTATCCATCTATGTAATCTGTCTGTCTATCCATCGGTGCATGTGTGTCTATCCATCTATCTATCTACCTGTGTCTGTCTGGTATTGATCTATTAGTGTGTGTGTCTATCTATTTATGTGTCACCACCGGCAAAGTTTGGAGGGGAGGGGGGCAGGGAGGGAAATGCCCCCACCTTAATTTTTTTTCAGTAGTTTACAATTAAAATAAAAACATCTCGTATTTAAACTTGAGTAACAAAGCAAAACAGAGCCCAAGTGCATGGATTTCTTCCCCCAGACACAGCAGTTATCGCAGCATTTGCATGGAGTGACGTGATTGGCTGCATCATTTTTCAAATCAGATTAACAACTTTGAAATTTGTGATTTTTCACAAAAGAAGGATTTTCGCAAACGAAGCCACTTCGGAACGAAGCTTTTCTGCAATGAGGCGGATTAGAAACTGCTGGTGCTTAACCATGCGTGAGGAAATATTTTCTTCTCTGACTCTCCTTCACATAGAAGGCGATTAACTGTGAAGTTGATTCCAGAGGACATTGTGGACGTTTATGCTAACTGAAGGGAAAAACTATTGTACCTACATTAGTCATGAAGGTGTTATGGCCGGAAGCACACCAAACATGTCTTTCAATCCTCACAAATCTCACACTCTTACGATGTCTCTCCGAAAAGACCGACTGGACAACCCTCCCATCCACTTTCTGAATAATCCTCTCCAAGAAGTTCTGTCACTCAAGCTTTTGGGTCTCACTATCTGCCATGATCTTTCCTGGGAAAACCACATTTCCAAGCTGGCTTCCAAAGCCAGTCGCCGACTGGGCATCCTCCGTCGTGCGAAGTCCTTCCCTGGTACACCTGAGCTCCTCACCACATACAAGGCTTTCATCCGCAGCTGAATGGAATACTGCTCTCCCCTCTGGGTTGGTGCTCCTGCCTCACACCTAGCTCGTCTTCACGCTGTTGAAACCAAAGCGTTCAGAATCATTGGAATCTCCCGCGATGAAGCTAACTCCGAGGGCCTTTCACTTACTCACCGCAGGCAGGTTGGTGGTCTTTGTCTTCTACTGACTCCTCTCCGGCCTTGCTCCTCCAGCTCTCTCTGGTCTCTGTCCCCAAAATATTCCAACAGGTCGCACAAGATCTGCCTGCAACCCTCTTATGGTTAAACTGCCAATATCAAGACTCTCTGCTCACCTTCACTCCTCTTTTCTCCCACCTCTGGAACAAACTCCCTCACTCTCTTCAATCCCACTCCTCCCTCCAGGCCTTTAAAACAGCTGTTCACCACCATCTCTTATCTTCCCCCATCCAAAACCTTGATATTTTCTACCCCCGCTAATTTCACCCCAAAGCCACTTTTTTTAAATACCAACTTCTTTCCTGGAAGTCCTTGGTGTCCTTGTGTTTATATTTCTCCCACCCCCCCCCCCCTTCCCACGCCGCCTCCCCCCAAGCCCTCTCCCTCCCACACATTCCCGATGTCCCTGCTCTCAAATGTTGTGTTTATGTGCTTCCCCTTCTCTCCCCATCTTGTCTACCGCTCCCCTTTTTATATACTTTGTTTGTTTGTCTGTTTTTTTTGTTTGTGTGATAAATGTTAGCTCTTTCACGAGCCTCGATTCTGTATACAAAAAAAAAAAAAAGTCAAGCCTTCAATCACACCGTCTTCATTTATGGATTATCACACGAAAAATCTCTTCCTACACATAAAACAAAGAGGGAGAAGAGAGGGAAAAACCAGAGAAGGCAAGTCCAAGAGTAGGAAGGTTCCAAGAGTAGGCAGGCCCAAGAGTAGGCAGGCCCAAGAGTAGGCAGGCCCAAGAGTAGGCAGGCCCAAGAGTAGGCAGGTCCAAGAGTAGGCAGGTTCCAAGAGTAGGCAGGCCCAAGAGTAGGCAGGCCCAAGAGTAGGCAGGTCCAAGAGTAGGCAGGTCCAAGAGTAGGCAGGTCCAAGAGTAGGCAGGTCCAAGAGTAGGCAGGTCCAAGAGTAGGCAGGTCCAAGAGTAGGCAGGTCCAAGAGTAGGCCACCAAGGCAGGCCCAGTGGTAGGCCCCAGTGCAGGCCCAGCACGAGAGGGTGGGAGTCTGCAAGTCCACAAGTAGGCCCCAAGGCAGTAGAGGTACGGCAGCAACAGTTCGATCAAAGTCACCCTTTAAGTGGAGAGGCAGCTGTAGGGGGTTGATCCGGCATACCCTTCAGGTGGAGAGATTGCAGCTGGAAACTCGACAACACCCGAAAAGGCACTCCGTCATGAGCCCTCCTCCAAAATGGCCACCCTCTCCTCTGAATCACCTTCCTGGCCCCTGCCCTGCCCCACAGCCAAACAGAGGCTTTATACCCGTGGACAAAACCACTTGGTCTAACTCAAAGGGGGCGGGGGGGGGGAGGGGGGGAAGGAAGAAGAAAAGACAGGTCACAGACCGTAACAAAGGTAAGAACAGTACATATATATATTAAGACAATGATTATGTATGTTTATCACCTGCGAGATATGATTCATAAAGTACTCGATTTATGTTTTTATTCAATAATTTGTTGTTATGCTAATAGTAATATTGGTGGTAGCTGGTAAACATGTCAAACTAGAAAGCATTGAAAATGCAAAGCCCATCCACATCTGTTTGTATTCAGACGTCGTCCTCTTCTTCTTCCACCTGCTCAAAATAAATGAAAACAGTTAACAAAAAAAATACAAAATGAAAATTGATGATTGTATGCAGCCTTGACCTTTCAACTTTAGATCTAAAAAAATAATTAGTTTCTAACTTTCGATTGGTGAACCAATTCTGTGACCCAATATGCAAATTGTTAAAATTTCAGGTCGATCAGATGAAAATTGACAATTTTATGTGATACTGACCTTTGATCTTTTGACCAAAATTATTCATTTGCCTTCTACATATTCTCATAATAAAGCTTTATTGAAAATTTGATGACAAAACTCAAATGGTAAAAAAGTTACGGCCGGGGCGCGCACACACACACACACACACACACACACACACACACACACACACACACACACACACACACACACACACACACACACACACACACACACACACACACACGCTGTGCAGGGAACTGGCTAAAATTAGGCTACAACAAAAAACAAGAATGATTAAATAATGAGCATAAACTGTATTTGTGATTTCACGTTCACTGTAACTACACTAACAAATGGTAATTTTGGAAGTCAGATACATTATTAATATTAAGCCTCATTCCACCCCCCCCCCCCAAATCCCCCCAAATAGAGAGGTCAAACTACGCCTCTCTGTGTCTATATAGCCCCCCTCCCCTCCCCCTCCTTCCTCCCTCCCCTTCTCCCCCTCCCCTCCCCTTCCCCCTCCTCCTCCACCCCTCCCCTCCCCCTGGACCCACTGGTGTAAAATAAGCTATTAAAGCGCGGCGTTACGCGCGCTGCTTGCGAGCAAGGAGGAAGCGGACAAGCGGTAACTTATAAGCGTCTTTATTTCAGGAGCTCACTGTAACACTGGCGCGCTCCGGGCTGCGCGCCCGGTGTATATCATGAGGCCACGCCTACCCCTCGGGCGTGGCCACCGCCCACTTGGTGCGCGGAATGATGTCACCACGCCAGTGGGCTTTTGTGTCCGCCACACGCGCCCCCCCAGAATTCCCGCGCACCTGGAGGGCCAGTTTGTGGGGCAGACGAATGACCCGGCCGAAGCACCCCCTGGCGATCGGCGGCGTCCGGGGTGCAGGGATGCCAGGTGGGATGCCCCTGGCTGCCCCTGGGATGGGTGCAGGACCGGGGGGCGGCGTGGCGGCGGGGCTGGGCGGTGCCGGGGGTCTGCCCACAGGGGGGCGGCCCCGACGTGGGGGTCGGGCCACTGGCGGTGGATGGTCCACGTCGAGGTGGGCCGGCTTGAGGCGGTCTACCGAAACGCGGTCAGGAGTACCGCCGATGTCCAGGGTGAAGTGCTTCGCCCCGGTCTCCAGCACGCGGAAAGGCCCGTCGTACGGGGGCCGCAGTGGTGTCCGGTGGGCATCGTGGCGGATGAAGACGTACTCCGCCGTGCGAAGCTCCGGGGCGACGTGCGTCGGTGGGTGCCCGTGGCATGCCGTTGGCACCGGGGCGAACCTCTGGGCGGTCTCTTGCAGAGCGGAGCGCTGCTGTGCCGCAGACCATGGTGCTGTGGAGTCGGGGAGGAACTCGCCCGGCACCCGCAGCGGTTGCCCGAAGACCAACTCCGCCGCAGATGCGCGCAGGTCCTCCTTGGGTGCCGTCCGGAGGCCCAGCAGGACCCAGGGGAGCCTGTCGACCCAGCCGCCATCGCGGAGGGTGGCCCGGAGCGCGGCCTTCAATGAGCGGTGAAATCGCTCACACAGGCCGTTAGACTGGGGGTGGTAGGCCGTGGTTCGGTGCAGCCGGACCCCGAGCCCCTGCGCGACCGCCCCCCAGAGCTCCGAGGTGAACTGGGGGCCGCGGTCGGACGAGATGTCTGAGGGGGCGCTGAACCGGGCGACCCAGGTGGCGATGAAAGCCTGCGCGACATTGGCCGCCATTGTCGACGCCAAGGGCACGGCCTCCGGCCACCGGGTGGTGCGGTCCACCATGGTGAGGACGTAGGTGAAACCCCGCGAGGGGGGCAGAGGTCCCACCAGGTCCACGTGGACGTGGTCAAACCGGCGTTCCGGCACCGTGAACGGGGCCAACGGGGCCTGGGTGTGCCGGTGCACCTTGGCGCGCTGGCACGCGAGGCACGTCCTGGCCCAGCCGCGGACGGCCTTCCGGAGGCCATGCCAGACGAACTTGTCGGCGATCAGCCTTTGGGAGGCCCTCGCGCCTGGGTGGGACAGGCCGTGGATGGCGTCAAACACCTGGCGCTGCCAGCCCGCGGGCACGATGGGGCGAGGACGCCCGAGGGAGACGTCGCACAAGAGGGCCATGCCCGCGCTGTTGAACAGCACCTCGGTGACGCGGAGGCCTGTGACGGCGGTCCGCAAGGCCTGGACGTCGGGGTCAGCGGCCTGGTCCGCTGCCATCCGGGCATAGTCGATGCCGAGGTGGACTGCGTGGGCGACGGCCCGGGAAAGGCAATCCGCCACCGGGTTGTCCTTCCCCGCGACGTGCTGGATGTCCGTCGTGTACTCGGACACGGCCGAGAGGTGACGCTGCTGCCGGGCCGACCACGGCTCGGTGACCTTGCCCATCGCGAAGATCAGCGGCTTGTGGTCGACGAAGGCAGTGAACGCGCGGCCCTCGAGCAGATGGCGGAAGAGCCTGACCGCCAAGTGAAGCCCGAGCAACTCGCGGTCGAAGGTACTGTAACGGCGTTCGGGCGGGCGAAGCTGCCGGCTAAAGAACGCCAGCGGTTGCCAAGCTCCACGCACCCATTGCTCGTGCACCGCGCCCACCGCGTAGTCCGAGGCATCGGTGGTGAGGGCGATCGGTGCATCGGGCGCCGGGTGCGCGAGCATGGTGGCGTTAGCCAAGGCGAGCTTTGCGCCCGTGAACGCCGTGTCCATCTGCTCGGTCCAGGTAACGTCGCCTTTGCCCGGCTTACCTCGGAGAGCTTCGTGCAGGGGGCGCAGGAGCTGGGCGATACGGGGCAGGAACCGATGGTAAAAGTTCACCATGCCCAGGAACTCCTGCAGCCCTCTGATCGTGTGAGGGTGCGGAAACCCCTTCACCGCCTCCACCTTGGCCGGCAGGGGGACGGCTCCGTGCCTGGTGACACGGTGCCCCAAAAAATCGATTATGGTGGCGCCGAACCGGCACTTTGCGGGGTTCACAATCAGGCCATGCTGGCCCAGGCGTTCGAAGAGCATGCGGAGGTGGCGTAGGTGCTCTTCGCGGGACGCGCTGGCAACGAGGATATCGTCCAGGTAGACGTAGACAAAATCCAAGTTGCGCAGGACGCTGTCCATCAGTCGCTGGAACGCCTGAGCCGCATTCTTCAGACCGAAGGGCATGCGCAGGAACTCGAAGAGTCCGAATGGCGTGATGACCGCCGTCTTCGGGACGTCCTCCGGCCTGACGGGGACCTGATGGTAGCCGCGTATGAGGTCCACCTTCGAGAAGAAGGACATGCCCGCCAAACGGGTGGAAAAGTCCTGAATGTGGGGGACGGGGTAGCGGTCGGGAGTCGTGGCGTCATTGAGACGGCGATAGTCCCCGCACGGTCGCCATCCCCCGCCGGGCTTCGGCACGATGTGCAGCGGCGACGCCCAAGCGCTCTCTGAGCGCCGAACGATGCCGAGTCGCTCCAGGGTAGCGAACTCTGCTTTTGCCACCGCCAGCTTCGTCGGCTCGAGGCGGCGTGCCCGGGCATAGACCGGTGGCCCGACGGTGGGGATGTGATGGGCCACCCCGTGCTTGACGGCCCCCGCCGAGAAGGTGGGCCGCGTGAGGGCCGGGAAGCCGGCGAGGAGGCAGGTGAATGCGTCCGCTGCCGGAAGCGTACAGACCAACGTGGCCGGAACCGAACCGTTCGGCAAGCCGCTTGGCAAGCCGCTCGTTGAGCTGTTCGACGAGCTGGGCAACGCACAAGCGAGCGAGCTGAACGTCTCATGCTGGACAAGACGTCTGCGCTTGACGTCGACCAGGAGCCCATTAGCACACAGGAAGTCCGCGCCAAGCAGTGCCATGGGCACGTCGGCGGTGACGAACGTCCATCGGAAAACCTGCCCTCCGAACCGCAGAGAGAGGCAGCGTTTTCCGTACGTATGGATGGGCGTCCCGTTCGCGGCAAGCAGCGCGGGGCCCCCACCCGCGGCGTGCTTGTCTGACGTGCCGGCGGGAACGACACTCACCTGCGCTCCTCGTGTCGCACAGGTAACGGCGCCCGGAGAAGGTGTCCGTTATGAACAGCAGGCTGCTCGAACGGCCGGCGCTCATCGCCACTATTGAGCGCCGGCCCGGGCGTTTCCCGACTTGTTGAAGGAGCATGGTGGATGACACTGCCGAGCTTCGTAGCCGAACTTGGCGTGGAACCAGCACCAGGTGGTGGAGCTGGAGGAGCGTGGCTGGCTCCGCCAGGCCGGTGGAGTTGGCGGGTTTCCCCGCGGTGGCGGTTTTCGCCGCGGCGGTGGGCGGGGCGTGGCGGCGGTCACGAGGTGAGTATCAGCATGCTGGGTATGCTGTATAAGCTGATGCTGTGGATCAGCAGCATCAGCAGCATCAGCAGCATCAGCCACGAGGGCCGTGACGGCCACGCCGACTCTCGCCCGCGTGTCCGAAGCGGCGAAGTACTTGTCCGCCTCGGCTGCCAATGCTCGGGGTTCCGTTAGCCCGGTCCCGGCCAACGCGAGGCGAACCTGCCCTGGAAGTTGGCGACGGAAAAGCACCCGGAATAGAGAACCGGGGGCTTCGTCGCCCAACAGTGACAGCATATGGTCCATTCGGACCGACGGGCGCGTGTCACCGAGCTCGGGGAGATCCAGGAGGCGGTCGGCCCGTGCGTCGTCTGTGAGGCCGAACGTGGCTAGGAGTAGCCGCTTGAGTGCCTCGTACTTGTGGCCGTCCGGTGGGTGGCGAAGGACGGACACAACTTGAGCGGCCGTGCCAGGCCCGAGGGAGGCGACGACGTGGCAATAGCGCGTGTCATCGCCGGTGAGGCGCCGAAGCTGAAATTGGGCTTCGGCCTGGACGAACCAGACTTCGGCCTGAGCCTCCCAAAATTCGGGAAGTTTGATGAAGTTGGCCATGGCAATGGCGTCGCGTGTGGATGGATCGCTCCGGCAGATCCAACGTCGAGGGGGTCACCAGTAAAGCGCGGCGTTACGCGCGCTGCTTGCGAGCAAGGAGGAAGCGGACAAGTGGTAACTTATAAGCGTCTTTATTTCAGGAGCTCACTGTAACACTGGCGCGCTCTGGGCTGCGCGCCCGGTGTATATCATGAGGCCACGCCTACCCCTCGGGCGTGGCCACCGCCCACTTGGTGCGCGGAATGATGTCACCACGCCAGTGGGCTTTTGTGTCCGCCACACTATATTGTTTTTCCAATTTTTCCCAATTTTTGCAATTTCCAATTTTTCCAATTTTCCAGTTTTTCCAAACACGATGGAATAATATTTACTGATATGAACAGTGATGTGGCTTTTATTGAAATTCTACAAACACTGTTTAGATTTTTATGATTTGCATGTGATATGATTTGACGGATGTTTATATAAATCGTTAAAAATGTAAAAAAGCCTTTAATTTCTGATATTTTGCCTTTTCATTTGGGCCTCCCAATTGAAGCCCCGCCCATAGGGCAGTTACCGTTGCAAGTAATAACAAGCATTCTGAGTATAGCGCTGCAATAGATGTCCCCTACCGGCAGTCTGTCATCCGGAAAACTGTTGGGGAAATTACCAAGGGTTCTTTACCCACAGGTTCTGAATCGTTCCCAATCGCTAATTACCTCAGGACGGGCTCACCTGTGATTCACACTCGGGACTTCGATTTATACACTTTGCAGACAGGTCAGCAGAAGCGCGAAAAAATAAGTTGTTGATAAAGAACCTTTCGAGTCGCTAAATATCAGTAATTTATTATATTTTCCGGTTCACGATCAATGATCGATGTGTATATATAATATGTTGCTCGGCTTAGCTCCGCCCCTCCTGAAAGCGCGCGCTGTGTCGCGCTGTTGACGTTCGCGAGACGAGGCTGAGGGGGCGCAGTGCGGCTTGAGGAGAACTCTGGAATAAACAAGAGATATTCATTTAAAAAATATTTTCGTTTAATTAACGATATCTGCCAAACCACGTGCCCTATCGCAAATTCCAAAAGGTCATTTTAGTAGACTGACATGCTGAACAGATTTGTGAAGTTTCCCCTTGATTGGATCAAAAATGAGGGAGGAGCTCGGTTTTAAAGGTTCATGCTTAAAAACGTCATAACTCTGAAACCATGTGACGCATGACGTCATGCTCGCTGACTTTTTTGTTCGTCATGGGTATGCGATTCTGCCTGCAAAGTTTGTCCTCGATCTGTTCAGCTGTTGCAGAGAAAAAGGGGTTTTAGTGTTTTCACGAAAAACAATATGGCGGCCGAACCACGTGACCTGTGACGTCATAATTACCATTAAAATATTCTACAGACCGAGTAATCCTACGGTGAAATAATCCTACGGTGAAATAATCTTTCATAATCCTACGGTGAAAATTTTATCGCAATCGGTCCAATTATTGCAGAGAAATTGGTTTTTAAAGGAAATTAAAACTTAAAATGGCACTGAGTTAAGGATCATCAGAATTATCAGAATTCCCAAAGTTCAAAGTGCCATAACTTTGTCAAAAATGATCTAAACGTCGTGAGGTTCGAACTTAACCTCTAACTTATCATGAGGAAACCATGTGCAAAGTTTGAAATCATTAGCATTAAGGGTTTAGAAAAAAAGTCCGGAAAACTGTTCTTTGCGTGACGGACTGACGGACTGACGGACTGACAGACTGACGGATGGAGGGACGGCGTGCAAACCTATAATCCCCTCCAGTGTACACCGGTAGGAGGCTAATAAGATGGAACATCTTACCCCGTGCAGTCTTGAGAAACAAGGACATGAGTGGGTTCCGCGAGCGGCAAATTTGATTGTTCCTGATGACGTAAAATGCTTTCATATTTAGTCGACGTACTGCTAAACGGAAGGGTTTTCAAAGTGCCAAAAAGGCCATTTGTGTTTTACAGTGTTCAAGTATATAATTCAACTGAAATAAAATTAATATTATATAGCTTGTAGAAAAAATAATTTGGAAGTAAACCGCCATTGATGTACAGTCTTTTACACCACCTTATTTAACACGTTACATTAGTTATTTGTGCCGGTGTTTGTGTCCTTTATGACGTCCCTAATCACAGTAAGTTTCCTGCTTAGAATGATTTTCAATTTTGTTTGACTGCCACTCACGCAAAGTACAAAAATGTCTCATTCCTCTCTGAGGATGCACGATCGGGATAAATTCAAAGCCAAAGTACTGCTAAACTACAGCTTTGTTCTCCGATTCAATTTCCGATTATGTTCAAAATATATAACATTCAATTCACATCAAGTAGTTCCTCGATCATAAACTGACGTTTGTAGACAGACAAAGTGAACCAATTGCTTAACCTCACATTTTGCTCCATGTGCATGTAGAAAACCTTTATAATCCTGTCATGAATGGTGTAAATCTAATCTCCCCTGCGCCTTTGGCCAAAATTGGAGATCCGATTTGCCTATATTTACTGTCCTCAGCTAATCAGTATGCATTTGATGTCTGTCAGCAATTGATAACACTCTTTCATCATAAACGAGGGCCGTGATTGGAATCAGCTCATTACACTCAACAGCATGGAGAAGCAGACTTCGTGACGGAAACAATTTTCCCCATTTAATCCCATATTTTCCACAACACATGCATATCAAAAAACTCAATTAGTTTTCTCCATTCTTTGTAAGTATAGTGTATGCCAACTGTACTGTTGCTGTGTACATCTCATTAAATTTTGCATGGTTTGAGTCGTGACATTCAAGAGTTGGTTTAGAAGTCTCATGTTGTATGGATGAAAATAATTAATTAAATGTGGTGCCTATGGTAATGTCCGTAGGTCCGTCGTGCGCATCTTGTACGTAGGAGCCAGTCCGTAGCACGTGCTCCCAACGGGGAGGGAGACACACATGGTAAGGGATGCTCGACACCTGGCCTGACGCACGATGCTTGCTCAGCCTTGGATGGAGACCACTGAGTGGTCATAACCTCAGAGCTGAACTTTGCCCTGTTGGGTAGTGGTGCCTCCTCTTTGGAATGTGGATCTTCCCAACTACAAGCAGTCTTTTTGAGAACTGGATACATTTTTTTTTTTTTAGAAAAAGAAGAGGACCATCTAAGGCTTTGTGGACAGCCTTGCTTTCTACCTCGGAATTCGCAAATCTTTATTCAGCTACACACTCTCTAAGCCAAATGTGGCCATGCATGCACCACCATCTTCCATCGAATCCCAAATGTAAACTCCTATATTCATCAGAGCATGACTGCCTGCTTGCCTGTCCTTTGTGTAATTGGCTGTCTAAATCCATTTGCTTGTTCTATGTCTACGCATTCCTCTTCAGCCACTAAATCTTCTGTAGGCTATCCTTCCGTTGTTATCTGTAGCTTTTCCATGAACTATCAGACTTGTATCTACGATATTAATAAACAGGTAGCAATTTAACTGGCATGGGAGAGAGATAAAAAGAGTTTGCTCAAACATGATGGGATGTTATTAAAAATAGAGAATGTACAACCGTTTTTTGAAGTACAACCACCATTTACACATTTCGACATAAACCTCATGTGCTGTGACGTAAGAAAATTCAAGAGGAAAAGGTTGGTAATTTGGTCCGTCGTGCACATTTCGGAAAACGAATACAACCTCTATTGTTTCAGTTAACCTGTCTTTTGTCGAATGTCTATTCCAAATCTTTTTGCACCAGTTATTACTCATAGGTCACCCGTCACCGTCATACAAAGTGGACCTGGAGTCGCATGTGGACATCACCTCCAAGCACTTCAGATGTGCTCCTTAATGGAACTCTTGCCTCCGACATCTTGGCGCTCTCGCTTTCTGCCACCCTTCGGTTTGTCTGTCTGTTTTGTCCCTTGAATATTAGGTTGTTGATGCTTCATGTTGGCATTTGAATGGATTTGTGGTTTGCATGGGTAAAGACCTGTTGCATTGCCCTGTGATGTGGGTTTGACTCCAATGACTGCTTATCGGAAATTTATAGTTCCTCGTCTGGAGTGTGAACCTGTCCAGGAGACGTCTAGGCATGGAATTGTTCACGTCTTGTCCTCTATGCTCTGTCAAGCGTATGGGCTCAACGACATTTCCATTACACCTCCTGACATTTCCATGCACATTGTCAACTAGTGGTGTGTATCCTCTCTCTGAGTGGCCACATTCACGGTTCAACTTCAGTGAGGGTACTTAGTACTGCAGCATAGCGAACCAATTGTTCAACTTTTCATAAAAGCACCAAAACTGGTACACATGTTGACTAATGTATTCTGAACAATTCTGGATATGGAGCCACTCGAGATTGTGCCTTGGTCAGCTTTGGCGGCCATTTTTGAAAATGGCCGCCATTCTACTTTAACAACATGGGATATCTGTCATTGTTATTCGCTTTGCAGGTTTCTTAGAGGTGATAAATACTCCATGTGATGTGCAATTACAAATAAAAACAATACACATATCATTTGTGTTGATTTAATATAGTTCCAACCATTGTATTGGGGGGAAAAATTGTCATTTTTATGGGAAAATCCATTTTCGCACACAGCATCGGTGACAGGTTCAGAAGTATTTTGTTGTGGTGGTGGTAGTGGTGGAAGTGGTGTTGTAATTGGTAATAGTGGTGTAGTACTAGTAGTATTAGTGTGGTAACAAGGTGTTTTGTGTCTTTGCAGAATATAGAGTGATAATCATGACCATGTCAAAGAAGATCCAGCTAGCGCATTCTTGCATGGACCGTGCGTCTGTTGGCCCGTCCAACACAAACTGGGAACTGTGTGCCATATGCCAGGAGGATACAGCAGAGTCCCTTGTTTGCCCAGCAAATTCAAAACGCCCAAACACAGGGAGTGGGTACAAGACACTGGCCGGGAATCTGATGCAGTTTGGAGAGCTGGGCTTACTACCCAGAACGCTGCAGTTTGCTAGACTTGATGAAGGAGAGGGCATCGAGGCCGCATTGGTTGCCCACAAAGCTGTCTATCATAAACGATGCATGCTTCGTTTTAATACTACAAAGTTGCAAAGAGCACAGAAGAGGCCAGCAGGAGGCAGCTCATCTGGTGAAGGCAATGCCGTGCCAGGAAAGCGCACCAGGTCACGCAGTGCAGAATCAAGTACCTCTAGTCAACCCTCATGCTTCTTCTGCAGACTGTCTGGTTTGGACTTACATGAAGCCACCACCTTCAAGATTGATCAGCGTGTGCGGCAGTGTGCAACACAAATTGGAGACCACGAACTGCTGGCACGGCTCAGCATGGGTGATATGCGGGCTCTTGATGCCAAGTATCATTCCAAGTGTTTAATGTCTCTCTACAATCGCGCAAAGGCCTCTGTCAATGCTGAAGACAAAACTGGACATGAAAGTGTGGTTTCCGGAATTGTGCTGGCAGAACTTGCCCTTTACATTGAAGATACTCACCTGGAAGAGGACACATCTCCTGTATTCAGACTTGCCGACCTACCAAACCTGTACGCGACCAGAATGGAGCATCTTGGAGTTCCCTTGGACACGAGAGTGAATACGACAAGGCTGAAAGAACGCCTACTAGCCCAGCTCCCAGGCCTACGGGCACAGAGCAAAGGACGAGATGTCCTGTTGGCTTTTGATGAGGACATTGGCGAGGCACTTGGCAAAGCCTGTGAGCAGGACTGTGACAGTGAAGTAGTTCACCTCGCTCGAGCTGCACAGATAGTTGGGCGATACATGTTTGAGGAAGCCAACTCATTCACTGGATCATTCAAGGAAGGCTGCCAGCAGGAGGCTGTGCCACCTGTGCTACTTGCACTGGTAAATATGGTGCTGCATGGACCCAACATCAAGAATCAAATTGATCCTCCTTCAACACAGGCAGCTTTGTCCATGGCACAGCTCCTGAAATTCAACGGTGTCAAGCATCGGCAGAAGCAGAAAAGAAGCACCTCTCCTGTTGGTACTCTTGGAGAATTAATAATAATTACTGGTGTTATGTTACTAAAACTTCAAGAGACTCGTTTTAGCAAAATCAATAGTTTATTCCCTTTAGAGAATTTGTTGTATACTAAGCCGAGATCTTTAATGAGTCTTTGTTCCAGTCTTTGTTGAAGCTTGTTTGGTAGGTCTTGGTTGAAGCTCGGTCTGTAGGTCTTTTGAAGCTCGTTCAGTTGTTGACAATCTCCAGTTGGTTGATCAGTTCAACTGGTCTTCAGTTTTCACTCCTCTTCAGTTCACTCTCCCAGTCCACTCTTCTCCTGGTTTTTAAAGGCCCAGACTCCTTCATCCAAAAGCCTTTATTTGGCTCTTTGGCCAGCCCTCTATTTTGGGAGACTGAGAGCACCACATTATTTCTGTTCAAGAGGTCAAATGCTCTGACCTGCTGAGGGGGAATTTGCAGCCTGTGCTCCATCTATGGAACACAGGCTAACTATTGATAGACACAGATGGCAGTGCAAGAGCGGTACACATTCTGTCTTGAATTATATTGCTCTTGTCTCATTTGTAAAGTAAAACATATTCCACTTTACACAATATCACATTGAGATATATTCTAGCAATATTGTCAATAGGAATATTTATTCCCTGACAGTCCCCGGGTTTTTTCTTTTATGTTTATATTAACCATTAATCTAAACATTACCACATTAAATATTCAAACCACTAATCTGGTAATTCAATTTCCTAAGGCATACACCGTCATTCTGGAAGAATTTTGATCACAATACATTTCCTTGTTCATTGACTCTTTCTATGTTGATAATTCAATTCAACTCATTTGCATAAAGATCACAAAACATTTCACCTTCACCAAAACGCAATAATTTCAGTTCATCATTAAAATAATAAAGCATCTGCAACATTTGGCAAAATGTTTGCCTTTAATCAAATATTAACTTTCTTTGTTTGAAAAAAAAGGGGGGATCACTTGTGTTTGAAATTTCAGCATAAAACATTTTTCTCCTGTTGTCTTCATAACACCTACACTATTTGCGTAGGATTTTCTGCTGTTCTGATAGCTGGGCAGAGTCATAGACTGACCCTGCTCTGCATGCAGCATCCTTGCCACTCTTGCTGTGAGCCATAGTAGATTTGAACAAGGCCTCCATCCAGTTGTAGTCGACTTGCCTCCTCACTCATCGTGAGCATGGAGCAAGTGTTGATGTGATGTTGATTTGTCAACAAGATGTGGAGCAGGGATGCCGGATGCATCCGCAATGATGATGTTGGGATCATGGTACTTAAATTGTCCATGGTCCATACCAGGAACACACAGCAGAATCGTGCACAGCTGTTGTGAAGGAAAACCGCAGTCGTTCGCTTGCAGCTCCATGCTGGCTCCCCGGAAGTTGGTGAAGTAATGACACACGTCACCGTATCCCGTAGACGTTGCAGGTAAAATGTCGTCGTCCTGCAATTGCTGATGTGATGAATGTTCGAGGTATTTGAACACAAGTAAGTGATCGCCCTTTTCCATATGTTGCAGTGTGACCCAGACAAATGGTCACATAATTTTCCCTTGGTGAAGGTAAACATCCATCTTCCAAAGGAGTATTTCTTCATCATTCTTTGAGAAAGAGGGTGTATGCCAGGATTAACTTCATTTTCACAAATTTTCCTTTTTCAAACTTCTTCCCAGATGTCGTTATCACTCCATTTGGGATGTGGTCTTGTCTTTCCTTTACTTAGCCACATTTATATCTGCTCTCCACACAGATTGAATCAGATGTGGTACATTGTAACATGAAATCACTATATTTTATAACAACTTCACACGAATAATATTCAAATCAGATATGTGTTTTACACTACTAAAACTAAGAATAGCATCCACAATTGCTTTCAGGTTCATATAATTCAAAAATTAAACTCATGCAGGTATTGTAACCCAACTTCAAAGAAAATAAATGCATTAATAATGAGTATATATGATTGAAATCACAAACAGGAATATCTAATTCCCAACTAATCTTGCAAACAAGCAAACTATGCATAATGTATTATTAGCATAGTCCTCCCCGCTTTTTGTTTTTCTTTAACAGTGTAACTTGTGGTGATATGAGTTCATCGATCTTGTAAAACGGACATAGTTCACAACAAGTTGTTATGCCCTTATTTTAACTCTACTGTATTCATTTGTAACATTACTTGATTCAATCGTTGAATCTCAGTATTCATGTCGCCATAGACGTCTTCCTCTTGTGGTTCCACATTCATTTCCTCATTTGTTGCTTTGTTTATTTCCTCTTTTGTGGCTGCTTGCACTATCATAGTGTTGTTTGTTATCTTATTGAAACCCACCGTCACTAAGGTTTTCAAGCAAGCCACTACCAAAACTATTGCCAATATAACCACTAATCGAATAAACAAATATTGGAGTATTTCAGCTGCTACTCCTTGTATATGTTCATACCTATAACATAATTATATGTCAATGACATTCAACATTATATACCAAACTAACAAACTTCTTAAAATGAGACTAAAGAAAAATCCCTTAATATATAACATAAATCTGATTATTTGCCTTATCCTGATGCCCCTATCTCCCGGGGTCCATATTTGTTTCTATTGTTATCAACTTCCTATGATCTGTGAATTCGTTCCAAAATACCACAACCATAGGTTTTAACAAAGCTCTACCAAACTATTTCCAATGTGAACTCAAAATACTAGTAAAACAATCAATTTCAAAGAAATAACTTCAAAGGGTCAGCAAATTCATTCTATAACCAGATCTAATTTTCCCATCCAATAGATTGCCTTGACGCATGTCATATTATAACATGTTAATAAACCTTCAGAAATGTTTCCCATCGCAACAACTTCCCTTTTACAAATAGCCATGTGTAAATTACGTATTGAACGACAATTTTCTCTCAATGTGTTTGGCCTAAATGGCCGCAAAAGTGGCTGCCAACATGCAGTACCTTTTTATCTACCAAGTAAGTGCTCGTCGACATAAGACCTCTACCAAATGTTGTTTGTAAAAACAAATCTGGGATTTCTAATTACATGGATGCACACTCTCAGGACATTGCAGGCTGCTGTCAACAATCCATTATGATAAAATAATTCCTTTACCCACAATCAAATAAGTAACACAAATTGAGGATATTATCCCTATCACATTCATTTATAGATTCATTTGGTTCTAATTCTCTATTTTCCCACTGCTATAAGGAAGAACAGTAGCTCTTATAAGTCTTTGTAATATCTCATTAAATGTACCCAGCATTGAAGAATTTATTTACTATCCATTTCCCTTCTGTTTACCAGTAACTTTGTTTAAACTCCATAACTTAATTTGATAAATCCCGTGTGTACAGCTACCACTTATTGAAACCCCTACTGTTGTAGAAAATATCCAAATAAGTGGTTGTATGCTCCCTGAAAAGTTGCTCCTCCATTTCTATGCAACTTAGTGAATACTACTGACACCAGTATGCCAATATAGGTGTGGCAGATTAACAAAATATGTTGCAGGTACACGTAACATCGTGTTCTGAGTGTAAAAAAAACATAACAGCGCGTTCACGTCTGCCCCTTGGTTTTAAGATTCACAATGCATTTTGTTGTAAAACTCACAATAGTTCAATTCAACAAAATTGTCTTTACTATCTGCCCATATCATCTATGCCTAAGACACATCCATACATACAGCACAATTTATATGCTGATAAAAGTCAAGTTTATATGTGTCAAAAAGCCATGAGCAGAGTACTCTGGAAAGTCCGTGTAAGACCTCTTTTTGGCTAATTTTGTACTCCCTCATATTTTTTTATGAAGCTTATATCCATAAATAGCTGTTATTCTCATATAAATTCTATCAAAAATGGAATCCCAAAAAAAAAAAACTCACAATTTTACTATTAATTAATGGCTACTCATAACCTAGCACATCAAATCTGTATATTTCATCTCCCTTGACAAAAGAGATAATGTACATAATCAAATTATATTCCTATTTTATTTTACGAATTTTCTGGATATTCTTGTAAGATTGACACTGGAAATTGACACTGGAACTGGAAATTGACACTGGATTGACACTGGAAGAATTTTCTGGATATTCTTGTAAGATTGACACACAAAACAAAAAAACATTGACACACAAACATACACAAACCCAAGCATTATGTATATTTGTTTGCATTTGAACCATCATTAACAGATCAAGATGGGTGTCAATTTCATTTCAATTTCGTAAAATTTATCCTTTAATTTTAGAAACGCTAATACACAAATAGACAAAAAGTTTATTTTTAGAAAACCCCTATAATGTCACATTGAAATTACCCTTTTTGGTCCCACAATAATTTATCCAAATTTTACAACACCTCTATTTACATGTCAGTCGACCACTGACCTATCAGCATGCAAAAGAATAGTCCAAAATGCCCACCTGATGATCATGTGACGCTTGTCACTTGGTTTCCAAAAAATTTTGCAAAGCAATGTTCCACACTTTGGTAATTGTTTTGTTGTAAAAAATTGTTTTGCCCAAAATACTCCCTAAAACCACATTTATAATTGGCAAATATGAGGCTTCCAGAATGAACTCTAAGTTGAGATCTTTTAATTCATGTTCCCACAAAAATCCAATTTTGGCATTTAATGAATTAATTATTCATTCGCTAATAAGCAAAAGTAAAATTCATTCTTGCTCCGAAAATTTTTGAGACAAGAAGCATCAACAGTTATTCATGTTGGATGTTGGTCTGATGATTTAATCTGTTGAGGCCTGTCGTCATTTGGGATCTGCAGCAATAAAGGCCTAATCGTTATCTGAGGTACCTGTAAGCACTGGTACCCTTAATCTTGGTTCTCCCTTGCGAAATCGTGTTTTGTTGACGTACGGACATCTTCTTTTCCAATGTCCAATATTTCCACAATTAAAACATCGATGTCTGTCATTGGCTGGTTTGTCCACCTGTTCACTTGTATTTCTAGGCTGCATCTCTTGGTTTCTGGGTTGCCACTCCACTTTCTGGTTACCTCCTACTGCATTGTTGTGTTGTTGCCCAGAAAACCTATTGCGTTGATTCGTAGTCATCAGGGCTTGAGTCTGTAGTTGCATCAATTTCTCGGCATTTACAGCACTATTTCTGTCTTGAATCCGCTGATGATGCAACGCGTAATTCAATATTTCTTGAATTGGCTTGCCTTCCCAAGCAATACACTGTCTTTCCACTTCATTCTTCAATTTGGGCAACAGACCATTAATAAAAAGGGGTTTTAAGGCATTTTCAATTTGTGCCCGGTCTATTCCTGAATATAGTCGGAAAACATCTCGCAATCTGTCCAAATAATCGCTAGCATCTTCGCCTGTTTTCTGCTTGCATGTAACCACTTTGTTCCAATCCGTCAGTGGTGGCAATTTTTGTATGGCCTCTATCAATTTATTGATCTGTGCTGTTCTAGCCTCCGTGGGCATGTCTACCTGTCCATCTTCCGTATTTACCCAGTTGGCCTCACGCATTAAGTTCCTCAAAGTGGTGGTATTAGGAATTAACCACTTCAAAAGTATTTCCATGTCTCTTGCAGTGGGCAACTGAGTTTCCACAATTAACCGCAGTTCTTCCGCAAATTGAAGTGGATCTGTTTTGATTGGTGGCATACTACTCTGCAATGCCCTCAATTGATGTACCTGCCATGGTCTATACATCAGATCTGGGTGTTGCTGATTTGCCCCTGGAAATTGCCGCTGAGGAAAATTCATAACACCACATTGCTCAAACCCTCCTCGTGAGAGAGTAAACTTTTGATCATTCATTAGCCAATCACATTGATCGTTAGATTGATTGGCATTTATCACACGACCCTTACTCCTTGTATGGTGAAATGGAGAGCATGATAAAGGTATAGCAGCTGGTTGCATCGTTTGCCCACTTTGAGTCGGTTCCTGTGCCCCAATTGCACCCTCTTGGGTAGTTACCTCAAATGGGTCACTTCTTTCACCTGTCCTCTGTTGACTAGAACCAATAGCTGCACTCTGTTCTGGTCTTTTGGCAGGTACAGGTACAGGTACTACCTGTGGCTGATATACAATATTTCTCCGATAAGGTGGAGGAGTTTCCTCTTCCAGTTCATTGATCTCGTATGATCTTGCTTCTGGATACAATTTGGGTTGGGATTGCTCTCCATTGCTGACTTGAAGAGGCATCTGATTGGATACCTTACACAACCTATGCTGTATCTGTTTCACCTCTTTCTTCAAGCCCCCCATCTTTGCTTTGGTCTCCCTGTCCCTAGATTCAGCGTCCCAGTAATAGAATGGTTGCCAATCCACTTTGAACTTCTGTCGCCCTCTTGCTTCCAATTCTTTTCTGAGTGTTCCCAATACTTTTCTGTCAAAAGTACCATCCCGTGGGAATTCCCGTTTTCGTCCTTTAGTCCATTCATGCCAGGATTCCACATATTTAAGTGATTCTGCACCATATTTCTGATACATGGAGCTGATACAAGCACCTCTTTGACTCAAGTCTAATTGACCTTGTTTAATCTTGCAGAATCCACTTCCCATTTTGGCTGTGTGTGAGTAACACTTTATACTCACTCAATGTACCAAATAACCACTAGACTACACAACGGACTACACCTATACCCACTATCAACTGTGTGCACTGCAAAATCTCTGAAGTTTGTTCCACCTTATTCAGAGTAGCGTTGAATACGTTGTTGTCTAGCTTATTTCTATAAGCTCCACTCTGTGGTCTTCCAGGAAGTATCTCTCCACCTTTTCAATCGATGACTTCAAGTGATTGCCAGAGAGTCTCCCTGTTCCCACACCCCAATCGCACTGATCGGTGTTGTAGTTGGGTCAAATGGATCAGTAAGTCCTGTTGAGGGGGGATCAAACAAAATAACCACATATAATATAACAAATAACTACTAGACTCACCACCTCGTTCATCATCCAAGGTTGTCTGCACATTGATGTTTCGCAAATGTCTCAAAGCTTCTTTCTTGAGACCGCAATTTTTATCAATCAAACAATCAATATATTCAATTCAATTTATTCAGTTCAATTTATTCAGTTAAATTTATTCAATTAAATTTATTCAGTTCAATTCAATTATTCAATTTCAATTAATTTATCAATATTCATCAATAAATCAAATTAATCATTTTGGATGACTCCTTGCATAAGCCCTTTCCCCAATGATGTCAGGACAGGTCCATCTATTGACTGAGATCGAAGCTCATCGGTCGTCACCTCTGGTTCATACCTCATGTCAATTGACGAATCACTGTTCTGTCCTAGGGTCATATCTGACCTATTTTTCCATTTTGCCTGGTCTCCACAAATTTCCTTTGCAACCACTAAAGGCAACTCATCCTTCATTCGTGAGACAGCCAAAATGGATGGCAGATATTAAAGTTCTTTGGGAAAAATATCTCATCATTTTTCTTTTAATAGTACCCAAATCTCTTGGCAATATAATTTTCGTAAAAGTCCTGAAATGGGACTGTCAAATTCCTTCAATCATGCTAAATTTTGAAACTCCATCGCTTGTAATACCCAATTTATCCCATAGGGCTTGAAAGTTCTTTTCCAAGTTCGTGCAATCATTCTGCATTGGAACCCTATGATATCATTCATAATAATCATCATGATTTTATAACCATGGTCATATCATAATCATCTATTTGAAAAACAAACATTTCCTTTATCACCACAGCTATGTGGTATAATCAAAAATAAAATAAACTGTACATAGCAAAAGGCTACCTCCTGACCACTTAGTATACCTATTGACAATAAGTCATAACAATATCGACTAATCATTAAACAATTGAAAGAAAAATCGCTTCTACTGCTCCAGCCGCAGCATTCGTCATTTTGTCTGTTCATTCGCGTGACCAAAACGAAATAAAGGGAGCTCAACCATTACACGGCGCTTTTAATGGCGCATGCCATAGGAACTCAACGCAATTTCGACTCGGCCAGAAAATCGAGCAAATTTTGCAGGATGTTAACTGGAATTTGTCGTGAAAATATATACAAAATACACAAAAATATATACCCACAAAAATAAACAACAAACCCAAACAAACCCAAGGTCGACCATATTCAATTCAATTATGCAATTTCAATCAATTTATCAATATTAATCAATAAAATTCTAATAATAATACATAATAAAATATCATAAATGATAATATCAAAAGTCACATTTATCAGTCTGATAACTCTATACCTAAGCCTTTTCCCAATGTTGCCAAAACAGTTCCGTCCGCTGGCGGAGGTATTTGATCATGGACGTCACTTTCGACCCATACCTTCCGTCAATTGACAAATAACTGTTCTGCCTCTGGATCATATCTGACATATCTTTCAATCCTGTCTGGTCACAAATGCAAGTTTACCAACCACTGAAGGCAATTCAACCCTTCATTTGTGAGACAATCAACCAAATTGATCAGACAGATATGAACCAGTTCATTGGGTACCCAAAGTGCTTGATAATTAAAATGTTGTAAGATTCCTGAAATGCCGTACCAATGAATGGCAATTAATTCATAATATTGCCCAATGTAATCCAATCACACTGAAAGTGCAACCTTCCAACAAACTTTGTGACCTGTAATACAGCATTTATCCTGCAGGGCTGTAAAACTATCCTTAAAGCCCATGCAATCGATTTACATCAAAACCCAATGATGACATGCCTGACATGATGACATGATGACATGATGACATGCCTGACAATCATAGGAATTTTCATGATTGTAAAACCATTTTCATTGTAAATCATTGTAATTATAAATTGTAAATGTAAATTTACCATAATTGTAAATTGGCAATTATAAATTATAATTGTAAAAAATTGTAAATTGTAATTTGTAATGCATTACCATAATTAGAGTCATACCATAATCAGTCATTTCAACAAACTTTGAGAATGAACAAGACCACTGATCATTAATGATGAAGGGTGGGGAAGGGAGGAGGAGAAGTGGCAGAATGCCAAGGGAGGGATGAGGCTGGGGGGGGGGGGGGTGGGGCGGGGCTCCCTTAGGGGTATTAATACTATGCGAAATACGACACTCATTGTATTTTTCTAAAAATAATTGTGTATTATTGGCTGCACTTATTCTCCCTTACAAGGCTGTGAGAGGTTATATGGTGGATACTATTGTCCCTCTCGAACTTCTGTGCAAGCCATACACTCATCTGTGTATTATCTAACGATGTAAACTGTGTCGTACCATTTCACAAATTATTTTAGCAGTATTGGGCCATGGTTTGAGGAGGGGGGGAGAGGGGTGCAAAAACACATACCCACACACACACAAAAAAAAAAACACAGCAAGACCACATAATGAGGTGATATGCTAAATCAATATGGGATCCACAATCCCATCCAATCCTATACAATCAACACACTCCTATACATGCCTCACAATCTGTAATAACATGACTTGGTGGGGAGGATGATGGCAGGATGGGGTTTAGGATTGGGGTAGAGGGGACAGGAAATGGAAGGGGGGGGGGGGGGGAAGGACGTGATGTTAGTTCACCACTTGAAAGGGTCACCAAATCCATTTACCTGTAAATTCACCCATATATATACAGATCTAAGTTTTGTTTCAGATCGGGAAGTGTCAATGTTTTCCCTAATCAGGATGTAAAAGGTAAGTTTGGAAAGAAAAAGAAAGGGGAAGGGGATGCAGAAGGGAAGAAAAAATGGGGGGGAGGGGGGTGTTTGGATAATAGTTAGATAGGGTAAGGGTGAGGAGTTAGGATAGAGGGGGGCAGGAAATGGAAGGAGGGAGAGGGCGGGGGAAGGTGAAAGAGGTTACATTTAAAAGAAAAAATCGTTTCTGATCCCATATGTTAAGTGTGGGCCAGGGCCCAGGACACAACACCAAACGGTTGCCATGGGTGACCTGCCTGCACGCATTCCAGTGGCAGGATACAATTACCGGCATCAGTGTGTGCAAATCTTACTTGGAGATGACACGGAAAACTGTTATGAAAGTGCTACACCCACTTTTGTACCACAATGGGAATTTATGTTTGAAAATCGAATCCAGCCGATTTTCCCTTAGCACAGGTACACTGTATAAAATTCACTTTTTTGTACAAAAATCGCTTAGATGATCATCAATCAAATAGTGTCCATTCTGCAATCTGCTTGTTTATGAATGTCCAACGAAGCGGGATCTCAACCAGTTTTTTTCTCAACGGGAAAATCGGCACACTTATAAGTTGTTTAAACACGAAAACGAGCAGATATTTAATGCAGACTATTAAACTGGAAATCATTTTAAAGATATTTACAATAATGGACGTTCGATTTCAGGAATTCATGACGTTCATGAAATGAACAGGAAATATACAAAAATTAAAAAATTAAAAAATTTAATTTTTTTTTTTTTTTTTATTTTCCTTGGTTCAATTATTTCAGTTGTACATGACAAGACGAATGCAGCACCCCTTGTCTAACGCCCCAGGGGGGTCCGTTAGTGGTTCTTTGAAATCGTATGGACGAATGCAGCACCCCTTGTCTAACGCCCCAGGGGGTTCGTTAGTGGTTCTTTGAACTTGTAAAATGTACCGAAAAAAAACTCCAAATTAGTTTTAAAAAACACAAAAAAAAAAACAATTTTTTTTTTTTGAAAAAGTTGAATCGTCATGACTTCTGAAATTTTACACACCTTACAGACTCCGGGGGGACCAATAATCCACCCACGAAGAGGTACCATGGTTTCTTCCCACCTTCCACATCTCAACAAAAATACACAAAACTCAAACACTAGACAATTATCGCAGATTAACATCATCCTACACAGATAACAACAAAAGCTTACCTTGTTTACCTGGGCAGTTGAGTCCCTACGGGCCACCACTTCTTGGAGAATTAATAATAATTACTGGTGTTATGTTACTAAAACTTCAAGAGACTCGTTTTAGCAAAATCAATGGTTTATTCACTTTAGAGAATTTGTTGTATACTAAGCTGAGATCTTTAATGAGTCTTTGTTCCAGTCTTTGTTGAAGCTTGTTTGGTAGGTCTTGGTTGAAGCTCGGTCTGTAGGTCTTTTGAAGCTCGTTCAGTTGTTGACAATCTCCAGTTGGTTGATCAGTTCAACTGGTCTTCAGTTTTCACTCCTCTTCAGTTCACTCTCCCAGTCCACTCTTCTCCTGGTTTTTAAAGGCCCAGACTCCTTCATCCAAAAGCCTTTATTTGGCTCTTTGGCCAGCCCTCTATTTTGGGAGACTGAGAGCACCACATTATTTCTGTTCAAGAGGTCAAATGCTCTGACCTGCTGAGGGGGAATTTGCAGCCTGTGCTCCATCTATGGAACACAGGCTAACTATTGATAGACACAGATGGCAGTCCAAGAGCGGTACACATTCTGTCTTGAATTATATTGCTCTTGTCTCATTTGTAAAGTAAAACATATTCCACTTTACACAATATCACATTGAGATATATTCTAGCAATATTGTCAATAGGAATATTAATTCCCTGACAGTACAAAGACACAAGAACATCCAGCTGTCAGACATGCCACATCTCAAGAAACTCCTCTGCCAATGTACATTGGCCTGATGCTGCACGCTGAGACTCGCAAGAGGGGACTAGTGGACAAGCTCTTCAGCCTGGGTCTCAGCATCTCATACGACCGTGTCCTGCGCGTTTCTGCAGAGATGGGAAATCGGGCGTGTCAGAAACCTCATAGACAGAACCAAGACTATTGACGAACCTATAAAGAGGAACAAGCTCCCGCTCTTCGGAACGGACAGAAGACCAAAAGCACCCAAAGGAAAGGAAGCATCTATGAAGAATGATATGGCCTTATTTGCAAGGCTCTACATAGGCAGCCAGAACCGCGATGGGAACCTGGACGAGTTCTTCCGTCATGAAAATCAAGCATGTCCTCCCGCGTTATCTGATGCAGGCAAGCTACACCTGGGTAGCAAAAGCGACTTGCTGGTGTGCCTTGAAGGCGTTGCTGAAGCTCAGTCTGATGCACCTGCTGTCACTTCTGTTGTCCTTGACGGCGCCGTCATCATGCAGATGTTGAAGCCTGGCACTGCCAAGACATTTGAAGAATATGCCCACCAAGTCTTCATCCCATACGTCGAAGGGCAGCTGCGTGGTGCTTCACATCTCGACCTCATTTGGGATAGCTACAAAGGTGGCTCCTTGAAGTCGGCGACAAGGGAGAAATGAGGAAAAGGGGTGCGACGGCACGTGGTGAGCACCGCAGCCATACCAGGAAACTGGCAGAGTTTCCTACGTGTCGACGCAAACAAGGTGGAGCTCTTCACCTTCCTGTCCGATGTGCTGGTGCAGTCCTTCCATGACGAGGCAAAGGAGCTGGTAGTTACTGATGGTGAAGCAGTGATCTGCCTTCCAAGGCAGGAAGATGAAAGCTCACTGGCTCCATGCAGTCAAGAAGAGGCGGACACTCGCATCATGCTGCATGTGGCCCATGCTGCAGAACATGACCACCGTCGGATTCAAGTTCGAACCGTAGACACCGACGTCGTCGTCTTGGCAGTGATGGTAGCCCACGCACTAACATGCGTGGATGAACTCTGGATTGCCTTTGGGACGGCAAGAACTACCGCTACATCCCTGCCCATGAAATAGCTGCCTCCCTCGGCCCACAGAAGGCACGTGCCCTCCCTGTCTTCCACGCCATGACCGGATGTGACATGGTATCAGCATTCGTGGGGCATGGGAAGAAATCTGCCTGGGCCACATGGAACTCGTTTCCAGAACTGACAGATTCCCTGCTCACCCTGACCACCATGCCAGTCAACATCCAGGATGACACAATGCACTGCATTGAAAGGTTTGTAGTGCTCCTCTATGACCGCACCAGTCCATATACGGACGTCAACGAGGCCAGAAAGAAACTCTTCGCCAAGAGGAACTCCGTCCAGCGCATCCCACCTACCTACGATGCTTTGGAACAGCATGTGAAGAGATCAGTCTTCCAGGGTGGCTATGTCTGGGGGCAGGTCCTGGTCCCTCAACCCATGCTTCCATCACCAACAAGCTGGGGCTGGCGGGAAACAGAGGATGGGTCCTACAAACCGCTCTGGACCACACTCCCTGAGGCTTCAAAAAGCTGCTTCGAGCTGGTGTCGTGCGGCTGCAAAAAAGGCTGTAGAAACCGCTGCAAATGCAAGAAGGCTAATCTGCAATGCACTGGACTGTGTGCTTGTGAAGGAGAATGCCAGTAGACACAGACCATAGCCGCTTCAAAGTCAAGTAAGTGTGCAATAATTTGACTACATTTTCTGAGTTTGTCATTATCACGATTATCAGTTCCCTTTTAAAAATAGAGTAAAGTATGTAATCTATAATGCAATTTTTGTTGATTCCAAACCCATTGAATGTGATGAATATCATTTGACTCATGTTCTCCAATAATGGGTACTTTTCAGCGAAAAGTTTCAGGAAAGCAGCCATTTACAAATCAAATAATGGCTTTTTTATCGAAAATACTGGCTCATAATATTTGAATATGCCTTTTTCATGGTCAGTTTACTGAATTTTACACGTTCCTTATATCTACCACCAATACAATAAGAAAATAAGAGTATATAGCCCATTTCGCTAAAGTAGAATGGCGGCCATTTTGGAAAATGGCCGCCGTATCTGTCCAAGGCACAATCTCGGGTGGCTCCATATCTAAAATTGTTCGGAATACATTATTCTACATGTGTGCCGATTTTGGTGCTTTTATGCAAATTTGAACAATTGATATGAAATATCAGACTACGCTGCAGGACTACGGCAAAGTATGTAGGCTACGGCAAAAAGGGTTGGCGTCAGGAAGGGCATCCGGCCGTAAAACATTGCTTCAAAAAGGGGACCAAAAAAAACAACAACTACCACGCTCCCCGAAAAGGCCAACCCCCGCTTTGCGGGGAAAAATGGCCTCTAAACGGTGGTTGGTTGGTTGGTTGGCTGCAGGACTAACTGGGAAGCAATGGGCGACCCTTTTGTCAGGTACTACCCATTTGTCTTTAATGACAACAAATGTTAGCAGATGGAAAAGTCAGTTTAATGTCCCAACAAAAAGGATGGCATACGTTATGATGCAAAGTTATGCCTGTGAAACACCAGGACACCATTTTGTAGTTGAGAATCAAACCCGGACTAGACAAAGGCAAGTGCACTACCTCAGAGATGTTCTGTCCTTGGTGGCTGAGTTCTCCCAAAAACATCCCTTTTCAGTGCTGGCTCTCAGAGCAAAATTGTCATTCACTCAGACACGCAATTGCATGTAGGCTATGACAAACTTACAAGTTATGGTTTAAATGAACACAGGCTCAAAAATTCCAGGGTTTTTTTTTTTTAAATTCATTCTCATTGGTGGACTTACAATGCCTTCAGAAAGTATTGTTACGTTTGTAGGGGGTAGGCATGAAATACCTTAAGAAAGTCAGAATCGTATAGATGAGCATGTTCCGAGTGTCATGAAAAAGAAGAACCCATCTCGATGTACATAAGTTGGCCGTCTGTCCGGTTAAGAGTGTTTGCATGTCGCCATGAGGGGCGTGGCTTTGTGTTAAGTAATTCTAGGGCTTAAAGGTTAATTCCCCAGTGTGTAATTTACCATTGTGATCTTCCCTCCATCTTTATTACAATTAAAAAGCTCGCCATACAACAACTATGACAAATAACTCCATTCGCTCACAACGCCGCCAGGGCTAACCAACGCCAGGCACATTTGTGGTTTTGTGCTAATTAATTATAGGGTCTGAAAGGTTAAATTCCCCTGTACATGCTTGTCTCCTGTGATCTTCCCTTCGTCTTTATTACAATTAAAAATCCCGCCAAACAACAACTATAACAAATGGACTCATTCACTCACAGCATCGCTAGGGCCGACAGAAACAGCATTTGTCGATCGGGCAAGGGAACGACGTCAACGGAATGGTCCCGAACAGAGATTAGACTCCGCTCCCCCCCCCCCCCCCCGACGGCTCGTAACGAAGAGGCCATACCCCAGCATTCGTAATTGGTGGAGGCGTGATGGAATGACTGAGTAGTGCTCGATGATTGGACAGAGTGTGACGTCAGCGTGGAAGATTCGAGAGCAAGAAGACGCGGTATCACCATTTTGGTCTCTTTGTCCTGGCATTTGTTGGAGGCAATCGCATTTCGCTTCACTTTGTCCTGATATTCGTCGAAGGTGGTCACATTTCTCTCGGTCCTAACGTTTTTTGGAGGCAGTCGCATTTCGCTGCCTCTGGCTTGGCGTTTGTTGGAGACGGTCACATTTGTCTTGTGTACTGGCTTTCAAGAGAATGGCTGTGCTTGCCTTTTTCTCCTTGTTCTGGCTTGGTCGCGGGCGGTGGCGTATCTTTGGCTTGTGTGCGCTTGTGGAAAGAGACTGAACAAGAGAGGTTCGGGGCAGTCGGCATCGCGAGAAGTACCTCACGTTGGGACGTCGAGGAGCGTGATTCAGTGCCATTTTGTGTGCTTCCCGCATGGTAGTTTGGAGGCGATGAATGACCAGCAAGCCTTACCAGCCAATTGGGGATGCAGAGCTGAGTGTCGGCCCATTACCAAATCATTTTATTTTATTTTATCATTCCCTTGTTTGCATATGAGTCTGAGTGGAGACGTCTCAAATTAGGAAATAGTTTTTACCTCATATTCATTTTATTTGGTTTACAATTATGTTTAATAAATTCATTATTTGTTGAATTTTACTTTTCTTGTCCTGGTTCGTTTCTTTGTCTGTGGGTTCGGATTAACCCAGTGTTGGCCGTCCGTCCTGGGTAAGACTTCGAACCTTCCCGCATGCCAGAAATAAATCATACCGCGATACGGAAGTGCCATAATACCAGAAATTGTAACCTGTAAACAATATGGAAATGGCAGTCGACTTCATGGCGTGACATCACGGCTAATTGTGAAGAAGAAGATTTTGACTTTTAATTGCAAAATTACCCTCTTTATAGATCAATCGCAAATCTGAAAACGATGCATCATATCTATTTTGTACGGTATCAAGGGATAGATTAACTTCAAGGTGGTCTGAGCATTTGAATTGCCCTTTAGTGTTACCACAATTTGGCACACACCTCTGCCGGTGAGGCAGAGGAGTCACCTACACTCTCTCTATATCTAACGCTCATCTACTCCCCGCTCCCCCCATGCATCCTACCACTTTACCATCCATCCATCCATCCATCCATCTCTCTCTCTCTCTCTCTCTCTCTCTCTCTCTCTCTCTCTCTCCTCTCTCTCTCTCTCTCTCTCTCTCTCTCTCCTCTCCTCTTCTCTCTCTCTCTCTCTCTCTCTCTCTCTCTCTCTCTCTCTCTCTCGACAGGGTGGCCGAACATAAATGCTGCTTCTACTTCTACTTCTATCATGGAGTCCATTTATAGCACTATCGCTCCTTTTACTACAGCTGTATTCTATCCCTGCATCTACAGTGCCTTCAGAAAGTATTCGCACTCCTTGACTTTTTCACATTTTGCTGCGTTACAGCCTGAAATTAAAAATGGATTTAATTGAGATTTTTGTCACTGATCTACACATAATACCCCATAATGTCAAAGTGGAATTTTGTTAGAATATTCAACCCCTTTGCTATGACACTCCAAGTTGAGCTCAGGTGCATCCACATCCCCTTGATCATCCTGGAGATGTCTCTACAACTTTATGGGGGCTCACCCGTTGTCAATTCAATTGATTTGACATGGTTTAGAGAGAAACACACCTTTCTATATAAGATCTCACAGTTGACAGTGCATGCCAGAGCAGAAACCCTACCATGAACTCCAATGAACTATCCGTAGAACTCTGAGAAAGAATAGTGAGGAGGCATAGATCTGGGTGAGGGTATAAAACAATTTATAGTGTTGAAAGTTCCTAAGAGCACAGGAGCCGCATCATTTGGAGATGGAAAGAATATGTAACTACCCCGACTCCTGCAAGAGATGGGCGTCCAACCAAACTGAGCAATGGGACAAGAAGGACCTTGGTCATGGAGGTGACCAAGAACCCAATGACCACTCTGACACAATTCCAGAGTTCCTTGGCAGAGATGGGAGAACCTGCCAAAAGGACAACAGTCTCTGCAGCACTTCACAAATTTAGGCTTAATGGGAGAGTGGCCAGATGAAAGCCACTCCGGAGAAAAAAGCACATGGCAGCATGTCTGGAGTTTGCAACAAGGTACATGAAAGACTGAGACCATTAGGAAAAATATTCTGTGGTCTTATGAGATGAAAATTGAACTCTTTGGCCTAAATGCAAAGTGCTTTGTCTGGCGGAAACTGAGCACAGCTCATCACCCATCTAACACATCCCTACCATGAAGCATGGTGGTGGCAACATCATGCTATGGGGATGCTTTTCAGTGGCAAGCACTGGGAGACTTGTAAGGAATGAATGGAGCCAAATACAGGCAAATCCTTGAGAAGAACCTGCTTCGAAATGCAAAAGACCATAGACTGCGGCGAAGATTTACATTCTAACAGGACAATGATCTGCAGCATACAGCCAAATCAACACTGGAATGGCTTCAGAACAAGAATGTGAAAGTCCTTGAGTAGCTCAGCAAAAGCCCAGACTTGAATCCCATTGAGAATCTGTGGAAGGACTTGAAGATTGCTGTTCTCTGAGGTTTCCCATCCAACTTGACAGAGCTTGAGCAAATCTGGAAGGAAGAATGGGAGAAACTCTCCAAATCCAGATCTGCATACCTGATTTAGGCATACCCAAGAGGACTCGAAGCTGTAATCACTGCCAAAGATGCTTCTTCAAAGTATTGGCTCAAAGGATTGAATGCTTATTTAAATTACTCGTTGATATTTCTGTACATCATTTTTAATTATTTTGTAAAAAATTAAAATAAAAAAAATTTCTACTTTGACATTATGGCGTATTATATGCAGATCAGTGAGAAAAAAAATCTCAATTTAATTCATTTTAAATTCAGGCTGTAACACAACAAAATGTGAAAAAAGTCAAGAGGTGTGAAAAACTGTGAATACTTTCTGAAGGCACTGTAGCTCTACCTCTGTCACTGCTACAATTCCTTTCAGCACTAACGCTGATGCCCTCTCTACCACCAACTCCAATAGCCCTGTCTCAGACACTACCAGTGACGAGCCCCACTTAGTCTGATATCATCACTGCTAACCCTTCTAATTTTGTTTCCAACACCTCTGACACCAGTACTACTGATGGGACTCCCACTGTTGGCACTGACCCTTAACATTTCCATTGGGACTTCCTCTATTTCCACCAACTCCTATCACAATTGACTCCACCTCCTCTGGCACCACCGCTGATGCTACAAACACCTCTATTGATGTTCCAGGAATCTAGGGTCTACCTCTAACTCAGAGGCTGTCTGTAACTCCACTGGAGTGTACTAGCTCCCACTCCCAATTGTAGATTGGTTGGCTGCACCATAGATCGCTGTGCCGCTCCTGGTTGCACTGTTCTTGACTGCAACATTTTTGGCCTTGCCATCCTCAAGTGCTCCATTCCAAGTCACACTATTTCTAGCTGCACGATCTTCTGCTGCATTACTTCCGGTTGCACTATTATCGGCTGCACCAGTCTCCACCGTCACACCCTTCACTACCATCAATCCTGATCAATTATCTGTCACTCCTGAGCCCACAGTCTCTGCTACTCAGTCTCTCCTGCTGATATCCTCCCTTCTGACCCTAAAGCCATGACTGTTTCTGACCCCATTTGCCCAAACTCCTCTTTTGCCCAATGGGTGGGTATCAGAACCAACTTAGGAGTCATATATGTCAGATTCTTCTTAATCCTCCACGTGGGGGTATCTCCCCACTAACATGTGAACCTGCTGCCCAGCTGTGTTCACTTTTTTTTTCTTCATTTACAAGAATGAAGCTCACAGACCAAGGTAGAACAGACTGCAGTTATACTGGGACAAACATCAAGGGAATGAACAAACAGAAAAAGAGAGGGAAGATGGGAGGAAACATTGAAACAAGCAAGTAAAATGGTTGAGTTACAAAATTTAATAGCAAGTACAAATTATTGGGCCACAACGCAACATCCTCACCACATGCTACATGCTTGCAAAATCTCAGCCCCATCCCCCTCGTATTGCCATTAATTTCCATTCCTTCTCCTCCTTTCATCCTTAATCTCCTATCTTTTTCTACACCCTCCCCTCTTCTCTAACTTTACCCTTCCCCTTATCTCCTTTTACTCTTTCATTTTTATAGATTTATTCCTCTGCTCCTCCTTTTTGTATATGTGATATGTAGATACCACTCGGAAAGCTTGTTACAAACAACAAAACGTGTTTTCAGACCATGTCAATTAAATACGTACATTTTTTATGTTGAAGGCTCCAGTCACGGACTGTATAGTCCTCATCGAGGCCAAGCCTTAAAGAAAAGGGCTGCATTAATAGAAAAGTGAAGAAAGAGAGAATAGTGTAAGAGTTTTTGAGGAAGTAAAATATCTGCTTTTTGAAAAGGGGAAGGTGTTAATTGTTTGGAAATACATGGGAAGGTAAGGAGTTCCATAGTTTGGCAGTGGTGGGGAAGAAGCAAACATCATAACGGTCCACCCTTGAGTTGCCGATGGCCACACAATATTCATGTGATGTAGTTCGTGGCTTGTCGAGTATTCCGTGGTCTCACTAATGGTGGAGGTACACAAGCAGCAAGTTCTTGGGAGCAGAAACCGAAGTAATATCTGTAGAAAAGAGAAAGAGAACCAACTTTGCAGCGTAATTCGAGCGGGTCGAGTTTTGAGGTCAGAATGGGAGAGTTGATAAGTCGGATTACTTTGGATTCAATTCTGACCAGTAAGTATGTGGAGCTAGAACCTCCCCAGATGTGAGAGTAGTACTCTATACAAGGAAGAATCAATCCTTTATATAGTTGAAGCAACTGTGAGAGAAGAAGAATCTTCAACATCTGAACAGGACTCCGAATTACTTCGAGGCAGACTTAGCTATTTGCGTAATGTGTGGATTCCAGGATAAATTTGATGTTAGGGTAATACCTAGTAAGTTTATTGTATCACATGGTGTAATTGTGGAGCTTTCAAAGGAGATTGGAGAGTTGAGAGAAATGGGAAGAAAATTAGTTTTAGAAGCATTAAACTTAACCTGATTACATTTGCTGCACTGGGAAATCTTGTCCAAATCTGAATATAAAGAGGTGGCTGGGATGAAACGACATGTAGATCGAGTGAGGGAAGATGGGCAGATGGGAAAAACATGGAGGAATTAAATGTAATGTCGATTCATAATTTCCTGCATTGTCAAATCAGGGCAAGCTAATTACGAGTAACGTTTGGGAACCATGAAATCAAACACCCCATTCCAAGGAGTCCTTTTGCAAATAGTATGGCAAAAGGTGGCCATCTTGCATATTTCTGGGCAATGAACATCATTTTCCTTCTGGCTAATAGGCAAAAGCCGATATAAATCTGTCGAGATGCAGGATCCTTCTCCATGGGGCTATGTGGATCCATCCCTGCTTCCGTGGATGGGGGGATAGGGAGAGGAGTGGATTCTGCTGGAATTATGACCGATTGTGTTTTTACAATGGAACACAATTTATGCTTCAAAATGAGAAAGATGACACAAAATGGCAAGCACTGCCTTTCCAATCTCAGGGTCATCATCTCAAGAGTAATAGGCTTTTTAATTGTCACTGGCGATATTCCATCGACTAAAGGTTTGGACTATCTTTTTTAACTATTACAAAACTGTAAATCTACTTTTGAATAAATCATGCAAAACAGGAAATCTATAGAATATAGTTATCTGCAAATGGGGCCATTCAAATGCTAATAAATGATATCCTCAGATAAATGCTTCAAACAAAATAGATGATGGAAACATTAAACATTTCCATTTTGGATGTGCTGCACTCAAGCTGTATTCTACCAATTCTCATCTCCAATAATTACAAACTCTACAAGGAAACTCCAACAACAGGAAAAAGCTAAATAAATCAATTGTTCCTTCAAACTCCTCAATGCAATGTTTGTGTTCAAATATTTCAATTATTAATTGCTTTTTGATCCATGCTTCGAGAAACAAACAACTCCATCTTAGGATTAAAAACTCCAATCATATTAATATGCTAAACCCTCGGTAGAATCAACAAATTGTTGATTGAGGTAAGCTAACCATCTTGGGAAGCAAAGGCAAACTGAGGATTTGGGCAGTAATAAATCGCCTAAGTATCTAATCTGAGTCTTCTCAAAGACAACGCATACCTTATCGTCAATCATCATCAACATCATCATCATACTAAAATACGCACTTTGGTGTCTGCCTGTCTGATGATTTTTTGACCGCGATACATTTCGTCGTTACTTATCCAATCTCAACCAAACTTGACAGGATGACTAAGGGTTACATAATGAAGGTTGTAGCACATTCATTTGCCCCACTCCGCAAGGGGGTTTTCTCCCTTGAGCGGGTTTTCCCTACCATGGCCATCAATGGGGTTGCGTGTTGAGGTGTATATCCATGTTAAGTTAGCTTTCTCGTGGCGTTTCTCCAAGGCCGCTTCTAATAACAAAACTAACAATGATAGCATAATAGCCGGTGAAGCCGGTGTTGTGAATGAATGCGTATTATGTTGGAAAGCCAGATTTTGCTGGATCCTTTAAGAATTTCGAAGCTTTGACACACCAAATCGCTCCATGGAGGCCGCCATCTTGCGGATGCAGAAGTATGCATAAAAAAATGCGAAAAAGTTCAATAGGAGTTTGTTTCACCCGTCTTTTTTTGATTCACAATCTTATGTTGAAAAGCAGATTTTGCTGGATCCTTCAAGAACTTCGAAGCTTTGACGCACCAAATTGCTCCATTGAGGCCGCCATCTTGCAGATGCGGAAGTATGCATAAAAAATTACGAAAAAGTTCAATAGGAGTTTGTTTCACCCGTCTTTGTTTGATTCACAATCTTATGCACCTCTAATTTGTAATTAAAATACTTTAGGAACCAACCTCGTTCCCCGGGACCGCACGGGCCCTGGTTATCTTCAACGAAAATCTTCCCAAACACTGGAACCAATGAGATTCGAGCATTTGAAAAAGTATTTCAAAAAAGCTTATTACCACGTTTCGGAGGCTGAAAACAGCGTCAAATATTCTAAAATTGACGAAGAATTCTTTTTTAGAAATCTTGCGGCCGAAAGGGATAGTTTTTCACAGCCGGAAATATCCGAAGTTGAGACGGAATTCACCGAATTAATCAAGAAGTAAATTTTTTTAATATTAATCTCATCCAGAATGCAAATGGTGTCATTTTGAACTAGGTACGGTACCTACTACCAACTACCTAACCTACTGATGCCATAGTGATATTAATGTTACGAGAGAAATACCCGTGCTATGCACGGGTGTGAGGCCAGAAGCAAACAGGCAATGCAGATACGGTGAATGCTAAAGCATGAAACCAATAAATTCCACATTCCTGTAGCACCTTCAGTCGCACGTCAGACATGGACAGCAAGTTCGTAAAGGACTTCCATGAAAAACGTACCTGTTCGCAAACAAACGGGTACGTTCACGTCGAGAAACATCGATCGTGGGTCCATGGCGAATCTGCATATGGCAATGGCAAAATATCAGAAATTGAAGGTTTTTTTATTTTAAACGATCATATAAACATCCGTTGAATCATATCACACGCAAATCATCAAAATCTAAACAGTATCTTTAGAATTTCAATAAAAGCCACATCACTGTTCATATCTATATAATAATAGCGTAAGGACTCGACTTTGTTATCCCTTTTACGCCGCACCCAGTGACCCGATGCCCAAGGCACTAATGGATTTACGATCTACGAACCGCGCTCTTTGTTTATCACGTACAGACATACTCGAACAATCTGAATTAGCCGACGTTGGGGCCCAAAAGCATCCGATTAACTGCCGATATGACTCCATCTTATTGGCGTCTGCTGGGTGAAGGCGACAGCAAGCCGTCCGCTGATTGGACAATCGAAGGCGACAGCAAGCCGTCCACTGATTGGACAATCCTGAGCATGCATTTGTGCCGGTGTCGTCGATCGTGGTGTACGCTAACCTCATCAGGTGGGTTTACCATAATTTCTTCCCTATACTGTGATTACAACGAAGTGAAACCGATCAGCAGCCCATCAGTATCATATAAAGCAATAAATAACAAGGCTTCAGCTTCTGAAAGCTTAAAACAAAGTGTACTTCGCCGAGTGACGAAAAGTAGGCGTAGGCCTAGGCCCTAACTATCCAGTTGTTGCGTTTCCGTTGTGGCCATGATCTCAACAAATGGCGTAGGCCATGTAGCGTAGGGTAGGTCATGATCAGCCCCCTCCCCCCCCTTTCGTTTCACCAACTCCTGCATCTGCCACGGTTCATGATTATCAAAGTAGGCTTTACAGGCTTTACCCTGTCGTTGTTCATATACGCACTCTTCATTCTCATCTTTCTTCCTAACTCTTACTTGGACAAGCAAATCCCCTATGACATCCATAATGGTACACTCTATCCATACACCACATCCTCCCTTCCGTGGATGTTCCACGGGTTTCGGCTAGTCGGTTAATATTATTCCATCGTGTTTCAAATCGTGATCGATACACTATGATCGTGATGATCGTGAATCGCGATCGATAATCGTGTTCACAATCGCTATGTCGTATGTACTCCCGATACGTGTACCAAATTCCCGATACGTGTAACTGTACCAAATCAACAGTTAAAAGGATTTTGAGCCGATAGGTGTTACAGCCTTGGCAAGATCGATGGAGACAGCGATCTGTTAGAACTGATCCTCCTTCATGCCGAAGTGCAGATACTCCTTCATGCCACATCCGATCGATGCAGCCGTGCAGCGATCGGTGCAGTCGTTTGTGCGGCACACGGTGCAGCAATCGGTGCAGCCGTTTGTGTGGCACACGGTGCAGCGATCGGTGCAAACGTGGACTCCCACACTGCCACATCCTGCTGATACTTGCTCCCGCATGACGTTATTTTTCCCGGTGCCGCACAAACGGCTGCACCGATCGAGATTTAACGGATGTTTATATAAATCGTTTGAAAGAAAAAAAGCCTTCAATTTCCGATATTTAGCCTTTTCATTTGGGCCTCCCAATTTAAGCCCCGCCCATAGGGGGGGGGGGGTACCGTTACTCGACATAAGGAAGACGTCACAATGAACGTCATGCAAACGCGAATGTTATGCGGGAGTCCAAACCTGAGAATGCTGGAGACTAAAGCTGAAATTGGGAAAAATAAATAGCCTATTTTACTTCTGGGGATCCCAGGATTATCCACCTATTTTACTCCTGGGGATCCCAGGATTATCCACCCAAAATATCTTTGCGATCGGTTCAGCAGTTTTTACGGTACCTTCGAACGGACAGACAGACATTTGGTGAATTCTAGTAAGATCACAAAACAATATTAATACCAATAATATCTCACCTCCCCAAGGGTTTTTTCCTCCTTGAACAAATGCCGAGTCAACGTTTAAAAATAGCTTATCATGGTGTTTTCGTGGGAGCAAGGGCCTCCACCAGAAGTAAAAATATTATAAACCACAAACACGTATGATTAGCTTTTTTAACAGTGGCTAATGCTGTTTATAACACTATATGAAGAAATTTGGAGGAATCCCGACATCTGAGGTAAGTTTTACTTCCAGAACTGAGCGAAGATCTACCGTACTCTATATACCCCACAAGGGTTGGGTTAATAACATTGCCCTTCCTGCTGCTATCGTGGCGTTTTTCGTCGTGAACTTTTGAAACTCGCTCCTTCTGTTTTAACACGAAATTGAAAGGGAGATAGACCGGGGTGTGCTCATTTACCAAGCAGCTAGCTTGTGCTTGCCAAGCCAGCTGTTCCTTAATGGTTTTGAATGGAGTGCTTGCTCGAATGCTCAAACCACTTGGCGATCTCTCCACAAGAAACTTGGCAAATGAACACACAGCCAATGTTCTTGAGACCCGACCATAGATCGCCTGTAATCTATATACCCCGAAGAGGAATGAACCCTTCCTGTTGCTCCCGGAGTGAGAGGCTGTACTGGTCATACTAAAATACGCAATTTGGTGTCTGTCTATGTTTGACCGCGATACATTCGGTCGTTACTTATCCAATCTCAACCAAACTTGAAAGGAGGACTAAGGGTCACATAATGAAGGTTGCAGCACATTCATTCCCCCCGCCCCAAGGGGTTTTCTCTGCCAAGGGTGCTTTCCCCAACAATGGAGTTGCGTGTTGAGGTGTATATCCATATTAAGATAGCTTTATCATGGCATTTTTCCAAAGCCACTTCTAATAATAACAATAAATATAATAGCATAATATTAATGTTATTAACAATATATACTAATATCAAATATTAATAATATCTCCCCCTCCCCAAAGGGTGTTTCCTCTTTGAGGAAACGCCATATTAACATGTATAAACAGCTTATCATGCCATTTTCGTGGGAGCACCCTTACCAGATGGAAAAATATTATAAACCACAAACACGTATGATTACCCTTTTAAACAGTCACTACTGGTGTTTAACAAAAACTGAAATGGGGCAAACCTGGGGTTGTGTTCAGTTACCAAGCAGCTAGCTAGTGCTTGCCAATCCAGGCGTTCCTTATCAAATGGTTTCAAATGGAGTGCTTGCTCGAATGCTTAGTTCACTTGGTGAGTGCTCTCCAATAAACTATATAAAAGAACACACCCCCATTGTTCTCAAGACACAAAGCTAGATCGACTCTAATCTTATATATCCCAGAGAGGAATGACCATTTCTTCTACTCCCATAGGGAACGGGTGTCGTAGTCACATACTATGATATATAATTTGGTGTCTGACTGACTGATTTTTGACAGTAATGCATTTGGTAGTTACTTATCCAATGGCACGCAAACTTGACAGGGAGACGAACGGTCAAAAGATGAAGGTTGTAGTGATTTAACACCCCACCCTCACCCACCTCAAGGGGGTTTAACCTGCCATGGGGGTTGCATGTTGAGGCATATATCTGTATTAAAATAGCTTTATCGTGGCCTTTTTCCAAGGCTGCTTCTAATGACAAAAGTAACTAGAAAGAGCAATCAGAGATTGCAAACCCTCGCCAGGATGTATTTACAGTTGTTTTTAAGGTTTTTGTGTTGAAACAAATATGGCGGCCGGACTACATGACCGATGACGTCATCATTATTTTTTTTAAACTAATTTATTCCTAGATTATGCTCAAGAAATTTCATCTTGATAGGATGAAGTTTTGTACTTGTCGAATTATGACGTCATAACGGAGGCAGCTATGACATCATCATTAACATATTTTATTCCCCATGGAGAATTCTTTACAATGAGCCATGTCTCCATTTTTTCTATTCAGCGCTTTCGGAGATATAGAGGTGCAAATTTTTTCAGGTTTTCCAAGATGGCGGCCGAACCACGTGACCTATGACGTCATAATTATCATAAAATTTTTTCACAGGTGGAGTTGCACCTAAAGGTGAAAATGTCCTGTCAATCAGACCAACGGTTGCAGAGAAAATCATATTTATTCTGTGCGGACAAACAAACAGACAAACAGACCAACAGACTCAAATGCAATACCCTCTCCTCAGGCAAAGGTAAAAAGAAAGAGCAATCAGAGGTGGTGGACCCTCGCTATGATGTGTTTTCAGTGGTTTTTAAGGCTTTTGTGTTAAAAACAAATATGGCGGCTGAACCACGTGACCGATGACGTCATCTTTTTTTTTTCTCCACCAATTTATCCCCAGATGACGCTCAAGAAATTTCATCTTGATTGAATGAAGTTTTGTACTTGTCGAATTTTGACGTTATCATGGGGGCACCTATGACATCATCATTACCATATTTTATTCACCATGGAGAGATCTTTACAATGAGCCATGTCTCAATTATTTCTATGCAGCACTTACAGAGATATAGAGGTGCAAAGATTTTCGGTTTTTCCAAGATAACAGCTGAACCACGTGACTTATGACGTCATAATTAATTTTTCCCTTGCCAATTTATCCCTAGATGACGCTCAATAAATTTCATCTTGATCGGATGAAGTTTTGTACTTGTCGAATTATGACGTCATGATAGAGGCACCTATCACATCATCATTAACATATTTTATTCCCCATGGAGATTTCTTTACAATGAGCCGTCTCAATTTTTTCTCTGTGGCGCTTTCGGAGATATAGAGGTGCAAGGGTTTTCGGTTTTTCTAAGATGGCGCCCATACCACATGACCTATGACATCATAATTATCATGAAAAAATATACAGGTGGAGCTGCACTTCTGGTGGAAATTTCCTGCCAATCGGACCAACGGTTGCCGAGAAAATCATATTTATTCTGTGCGGACAAACAGACAAGCAGACCCAAATGCAATACCTTCTCCTCCTGTGAGGGTAATAACAACACTAAAGATAATAGTATAATATTAATGTTATTACAAAACAATATTAATGCTGTTATGAATTTTGGGGTAGGGGCATATATAGATTTAGGTAGATCTGAATAGGTATCATGGTCCTGTTGTCGTGGGTAGCTAGAACCATCTCGATGTAAATAAGTAGAGGACCTGTCTCGCCTGAATGTCAGAGTAAGCTGCGTATCTGTGTCCCCGCCACAAGGGGGCGATGCTTGGTAACTAGAATTAGGGAATAAGGATAATATTACATTGTGTGTCGTTCCCTCTGTGATCATCCCTGTGTCCGGTATGGCAACACACTCTTAGACATTCGATAGTCCTATTAACATTAATTAGTTCCCCCGCCGCAACAAGACATACAGGATGAACAGGCAGGAAGCCAGTTCGGGGCACCGCCGATGGGGCCGCATTCAGCCACATCACCGGCTGGCATAGCAACACACATCATGCAAGGCAGGCAAAGGCCATGCCCACTTCGCGCGTGATTGGTAAAAAGGGTTTTGATGGGAAGATCACACCATGGGGTAAAAAGCTGGCCACTGATTGGTGGAAGGAAGGTGGAAGGAAGCGTCAGACTGATTGGCGAGGGACCGATGGCATGAGACGCAGCCATTGGTGGAGGGAGTGCTGACGTCACACCATGGCCGGTAAAACCACGGACTGGCCGACATTTTCTCTCTCGTTTTTGTGTCTTCCTTCTTGGCTGGACCTGTTCCCTTTGCTGCCTCATGATTCCGCTCCCTCGACCGCTGACTCCTTTCACCACCTTCGCCCTCGAACCTCTCTCCTTCCTACACCACAAACGTTGGGTGCATCGGAGTTCTCTGACGAATCGAGGAAGACGTTGCTCGACTGAAGGGGCGGGTTGCAAGCACGCCCGCTCGCTTCACGCGAAGAAGGACGCGTCGGGGGCTAGCGAACGACGAGCGTATGAGCTAGGTTTGCTGCTGGAGCAAACGGGACCTCGCGTGCGAACAATGAGCGTACAAGCGAGGCTTGCCGCTGGAGCAGACGAGACCGGTGCGAGCGAGGCGCTCGGTGAGGCCTGACGGAGCGTGCACACCGGAGCCTGGACGATCCCTGACAGATGCTACATCCAGACACAGATAGGACGCACCACACCTGAACCACAACGTTTTCTTTATTTCATTCTCCCATTTTGTGTGTAGTTCGAAGTCCGTGTGTAAGAGCGCTCTCTATGGGGTTCAGCTATTACCGGCACATTCTTTTCCTGTCCCGATATTTATTAAATAAACCCTTGTATTATTTTCCAAACACAACTTTGATTCCGTTTTCGTTTGTGAGTTATTTTCAAAGGGTGAAGACATCGTCGGACCGACAGGTAAGCCGCGGCATTCTCCCAAACCCCCCTTCTCGTGTATGATCCGCCATTGCATTGATTGTCGCCTCGTTAAGCTCGATTCCATCTGTGGACGCTCTGTCTAACTGAGAGCCTTCCACACGACAATACTAATAATATCTCCCCTTCAGAAGGAGTTTCCTTCTTGGACAAACGGCATGTTAATGTGTATAATAGCTTATCTTTCCTTGTCATGGAAAACCCTTACCGGAAGTAAAAAATATTATAAACCATAAACATGTTACCTTTGGAAACAGTCGCTACTGCTGTTTAACACTAAACTGAAAGAAAGGGATCCCAGGGTATGTTCAGTTACCAAGCAGCTTGCTAAGCCAGCCGTTCCTTCTTAAACGGTTTTGAATGGAGTGCTTGCTTGAATAACCAAGCCACTTGGTGAGCACTCCACAAGAAACTTGGTAGCAGAGCACATCCCTTATATTGAGGCCCGATCCTAGATCTACTGTAATCTATATACCCAGAGAGCAATGACTCTTCATGCCGCTCCCGTAGGGAACGGGTGTATAATTAGTGAGTCATATACATCGAAAGAAAGGAAAGATGACTTGATGGGATTTTAAAAAATCAGATCTGATAGAATTTTGGTGATCTCATGAAAAACGGCAGATTCAGAGATGCAGGCAAACTCGTACAGAGAAAAACCAGCGTCACCAGTCAACCATTATGACACCAAAACAATTCGGAAATGAAGAATGTTTTAGTCTAAATAATATCGTCTCACTTTCCTTCAATACCCGGCTCTCTTAAAGACGAATCACAAAATTTCTACAATAATTCAATATACTGAAGGATTGCTGTTCGTATGAAACACCAGCAGGATGTTATTAAAAGGAAATTGCTCCATTATTCCCTCACATCTGAGCCACTAAACTCAGTTGACCCAAAAAGAGAGGCGGTTCACACCTCATATTGAGTGCTTACTTTGGCAGCATGCAGTGTACCATTGGTTTGCTTTTCATATTACAGGAAACTTAAATGTGAACTTTGGGAATGCACAGACTCTCTCTCTCTGGGCTCAGCAAAAGAGTTTGCTCACATACGTCTAGCCTTTTCTTGCCCATCTCCTTCTATATAAATAATATTACGCTTAAACACCTTACCCTGCACAGTCTTGAGAACGACGTCGACATGGGAAGGTCTTATCAAATCCTGCTTTACGGCCGAGCACGATCTATATTTTCTACAAGCCGCATGTTTGTCTGAATCTTTACATTCCCTAAAGCTAATAGCGAAACAGCACAAGGCGCCGCCATATTTGATATCAATGCAAAATTTCACACAATCATTCTGCCCTCAGGGCACGAGACAGCATGAATATTTTGTCCAAGTACTGCTAAACAGAAGGATTTTGAAAGTGTCAATAGGGTGATTTATGTTCTACGGTGTTAAAGTGTATATAATTAGTTCAGAATCATTGGAATCTCCTGCGATGAAGCTGATTCTGAGGGCCTTTCTCTCACTCACCACAGGCAGGTTGGTGGTCTTTCTGTCTTCTACCGATTCCTCTCCGGCCGAGCCCCCCCCCCCCCCCCCACCCTGCTCTGTCTGTGCTCTGTCCCCCGAGTATTCCTTCAGGACGCAGAAGATCTGCCACAAACCCTCTCCTTGTTCCTCTGTTTTTTCCACCTCTTCTTTTCCACCTCTCCCACACTATCTCCAATCCCACTCCTCCCTCCAGGTCTTCAAAACAGCTGTTCACCACCATCTCTTATCTTCCTCCATCCAAAACCTTGATCTTTTCTACCCCCGTCAAATCACCCCAAATCCACCTCTTTCAATCTCTGACTTCATTCATGAAATCCTAGTTGCGTCAATTTGTTTTATACAACGTACCCCCTCCCCTCCAACACCCCCAGCCCTCTCCCTTTCACAGTTCTCCTGATGTCCTTGTTCTCTACTATTGTTGTGCTTGTGTGCTTCCCTCTCCCACCCCCTCTTGTCTCTCGCTCCCTTTATTAGTCTCCTACCGGTGCACACCGGAGGGGACTATAGGTTTGCACTCCGTCCCTCCGTCTGTCAGTCCCTCAGTCCGTTACGCAAAGAACAGTTTTCCGGACCTTTTTTCTAAACTCTTAATGCTAATGATTTCAAACTTGGCACATGGTTTCCTCATGATAAGTTACAGGTCAAGTTCGAACTTCACGACGTTTCGATCATTTTAACAAAGTTATGGCACTTTGAACTTTGGTAATTCTGATAATTCTGATGATCCTTAACTCAGTGCCATTTTAAGTTTTAATTTCCTTTAAAAACCAATTTTTCTGCAATAATAGGACCGATTGAGATAAAATTTTCACCATATGATGGACTCGGTCTGGAGAATTAGTGCAGCGGCATAGCAAAAATTTAAGAAGAATTGTGCATTTTGTGATGGAAGCACCAAATTTGGCACAATGATAGAATGTTATATTTAGAACATTTTCAGATATGGAACCACTTTGAAATTCACCCAAGGTCGCCGCCATATTGGATTTCAAAATGGCGGCTTTAAAAATCTGTAACCCTTAGGGGGGGTGGCGGAAACAAATCCTACAGGCACAATTATTGCCCCATTCACCCTATATCTTTTCTAACATCAGTAGACACATTACAGCGGCGATTCTGAGCTCAAGGGAACATCTAGGGGTCTGGGAAGTGAAAAATTTGAAAATTTCGGCCAAAAATACCCCTAAAAGAGGTCATTTGGTGTCAAATTTCAGGGGGGGTCGTGTATTGTCCTGTAGATAAAACATGCTGGTCCGTTGATTAACCCCTAATTAAACGACTTTTTTGTTTGTTTGCTCCATCCAGGTTTCAATCATGTCGAAGCAGTTCAAGTTAGTTCATGTTACCAAGCATGTAACTTCAATGCCAAAGACGCCACTGGACTGGGAACTCTGTGTTCTGTGTCAAGTTGATATAGGAGAGTCCCTACAGTGTCCTGCTGTCACGAAAATAACTGATGCAGGTGCTGGATACAAGACACTTGAAGACAATCTATCAGCATTCAATAAACTAGGCAAGCTGCCACAAGACGTGGACTTGCAACGACTGGATGAAGACCAAGGGATAGCTGCCACTCTAGCTGCCCACCAAGCCAAGTGGCACAAGTCATGCAGGGTGAAATATAACACTACCAAGCTACAGCGGGTACAGAAGAGAAGTCATTCAGAGGGAAGCCCTATCCCCAGTACAATCACAGATAAGTACAAGCTTACTAGGTCTCAGGCAGCTTGTGTTGATAGCATATGCGACAATTTGTGCTTCTTCTGCCAGCAAGAGCTTGGTTTGGAGTTTCATCAAGCAGCGACATTGGAACTAGATAAACACGTTCGCAAGGCTGCAGAGTTTCTTCAGGATACCCAGCTGTTGTAGATACTGTGCGTACAGCTTTACAGATTGGGAGAGATCAGTTCCATTCATTTGAGAAGGAACGTCTGGCAGACAGATCCAAGCCACTCAATGATGTCATCAAACGCAACAAACTCCCGTTGTTTTCATCCATCAAGGTCAAAGCTGCCCAGAAGAGCAAACAACAAGTAGCCTCTGCAAAGAGTGATTCAGAGCTCTTCTCCAGACTATACATCGCATGCCAAACCAGAGATGGGGGTCTCGAGCAGTTCTTCAAACATGAGAACAGCGCACATCCGCCAGCACTCTCGCAAAATGGACAGCTCCGCTTTGGTTCCAAAGCTGACTTGTTGCAGCCCTTAGAACAGCTTGTCGAAACAAAGTCGGACCCACCACAAGTATCTTCTGTGATCCTCGATGGAGCTGTAATAGTTCAAATGCTGAGCCCAGGCCAGACCAAAACATTTCTTGACTATGCCACAAAAGTATTCGTTCCATACATTGTCACAGCTTCAACATCGATCTCGTCTCGATCTAGTGTGGGACCGCTATGCAAAGTCAGGCAGCCTGAAGGCAACTGCAAGGACCAACAGAGGCAAGGGAATACGCAGACGTGTCACTGGCTCTGCCCTCCTACCAGGCAACTGGCACAGTTTCCTCCGTGTCGACGAGAACAAGGAGGAACTCTTCAGCTTTCTGTCTAAGCAGGTCACGGAGTCCATCGATGTGCCAGACAAACAGCTGATTGCTACTGACGGTGAACAGGTAATGTGCATGATGTATGTTAGTGTGTGTTAGTGAAAGTGTGTGTATGTGTCTGGGTGGTGAGAGTGGGTGCGTGCCTGCTTGTGTGTTTGAGAGTGTGTGTACAATCTTCTGTGGTTTCAGTACATATTATACAATGTATTATTGATTTATGCTGTTGTACAGTAAATTCTTACCCACATATGTGTATTCTTTTCATATAATTTAATTTTGATTATATAATCCCGATTTGTATTATCTATTCGGAAGAATATTTTGTATTGTATATATAATCTTTAGCTGTCCACGGTACACTCCCTCAAATTGTTAAGAAAGGCCTATTGGCCATAGTGTTCTTGAATTGCTTTTTTCTTTCCTGGCATCTTGGGGGAGTGTACACGAACAGGCTACTGTTATATGTGCAATGTCATATTGTATGATTTCATGTGTTTGATGCCAAGTAAATAACAATAATAATAATAATAATAATAATAATAATAATAATTGCCCTGTATTTATGTACTTGAAATAATGTACTGAAATAAATTAATAAATGTTATGCAGATTCATGTCAGGTTTTATTCGTGACCACCTACACCAAAGGAATTCACATTTAATTTACATCACGGTATTGTTCATGCTTACACCAACAGGTCATTGCTGTACCACCATGTGCAGACACAGCCGCTTTGGCCCCGTGCAATCACGAGGAAGCAGACACGCGCATGATGCTCCACGCAGCAGCTGCTATGAAATCTGGACACCGCAGAGTACTCATCCGCACCGTGGACACAGATGTGGTGGTTCTCGCTGTGTGGATGGCCCAGGAGCTTAATGAGGTAGTGGACGAACTCTGGTTAGTGTTTGGAACCAGAAAGAACTTCTGCTACATAGCAGCACACGAGCTGTCTGCTACCCTGGGACCAGACAAAGCCAAGGCACTGCCAATCTTCCATGCAATCACAGGGTGTGATACCGTCTCGAGCTTTGCAGGTCGTGGCAAGAAAACAGCATGGGCAGTATGGGAAACTTTTCCAGAAGTGACCAATGCATTCCTGGACCTGGCATCTGCACCAAGTGAGATCTCTGAGGATACACTGGCAACCCTGGAGAGATACGTAGTGCTTCTGTACGACCGCACATGCACATGTTCTGAGGTGAATCTGGCAAGAAAGAAACTCTTTGCAAAGAAATCTCGATCCATTGAAGCAATACCTCCAACACAGGCCGCCCTAGTACAACACGTGAAGAGAGCAACTTACCAGGGTGGACATTGTTGGGGACAGTCTCTTGTCCCACACTGCTATCTCCCATCACCATGCGACTGGGGGTGGGTGGACAATGACGGACAGTTCGATCCTCTGTGGACAACACTACCAGAAGCTGCCAAATCCTGCTATGAACTCATCTGTTGTGGGTGCGAAAAAGGTTGCAGTGGGAGATGCAAGTGCAAGAAAGCGGCTCTGAAATGCACAGCACTGTGTGCCTGTGATGGTGACTGCTCACATTGAGTTGGAACTGTGACACTTGGCATGACTTGATGCAATACGCTCGCTAGTTCTCTTGCTGAACGTGTGTATACAATGTACGTAATATGGGATTATCAGTTGCTTATGTGCATTAAAACATATTTCAATACAACCATTCAATTCATTGACCTCAGAAATGTACATCTAGACACCAGAATCAAGTATCTAGCTGGCATAGAACCAGAGATATCGGTCAGCAGATTTTCGGAAGCCGCCATCTTGGAATCCAATATGGCGTCAGTAAATCAATTTCCGCCATCTTGAAATCCAATATGGCGTCAGTAAATCAACTTCTAAGTAGAACCATTCAATTCCTTGACCTCAAGTTTGTACATCCAGACACTAAAATCAAGGCTGTAGCTGGTATAGAACCAGAAATATTTGTAATTAAAGATTTTTAAGCCGCCATTTTGAAATCCAATATGGCGGCCACATTGGGGTGAATTCCAAAGTGGTTCCATATCTGAAAATGTTCTCCATATAATTTTCTATCATTCTGCCAAATTTGGTGCTTCCATCACAAAATGCACAATTGGTTTGCTATGCCGCTGCACTAAATATTTTAATTGTAATTATGAAGTCACGGGTCACGTGGTTCGGTCGCCATATTGTTTTTCGTGAAAACACGAAAACCCCTTTTTCTCTGCAACGGCTGAACAGATCGAGGCCAAACTTTTCAGGCAGAATCGCATACCCATGACGAACAAAAAAGTCAACGAGCATGACGTCATGCATCACATGGTTTCAGAGTTATGACGTTTTTAAGCATGAACCTTTAAAACCGAGCCCCTCCCTCATTTTTGATCCAATCGAGGGGAAACTTCACAGATCTGTTCAGCATATCAATCTACTAAAATGTCCTTTTGGAATTTGCGATAGGGCACGTGGTTTGGCAGATATCGTTAATTAAACGAAAATATTTTTAAAAATCGATATTTCTTGTTTATTCTAGAGTTCTCCTCAAGCCGCACTGCGTGCCCTCAGCCTCGTCTCGCAAACGTCAACAGCGCAACACAGCGCGCGCTTTCGGGAGGGGCGGAGCCAAGCCGAGCAACATATATATACACATCGATCATTGATCGTGAACCGAAAAATATAATAAATTACTGATGGTTTCAGAGTTATGACGTTTTTAAGCATGAACCTTTAAAACCGAGCCCCTCCCTCATTTTTGGTCCAATCGAGGGGAAACTTCACAGATCTGTTCATCATGTCAGCACTAAAATGTCCTTTTGGAATTCGCGATAGGGCACGTGGTTTGGCAGATATCGTTAATTAAACGAAAATATTTTTTAAAATGGATATCTCTTGAATCACTAGTACCTCACACCGTGAGTTGGTAATAATTTATATAATTCACACAGTGCAATACGTGCAGGCCGCTCCATGGAGCGACCTTGCGGGATTATCAACGAGGCGAGGCGTGACACACATGTGTTTCTGCATACCTCAGATCAAGTTTGAAAACCAGCATCAACAGTGCATAAATTTGCATATTCGATCATTTTTGACAAAGTTATGGCCCTTTGAACTTTAGTAGGGGACATGTATTGCAGCGCAATACTCAGAATGCTTGTTTATTGTATGTTTTATGGGTCCGTGCACGTTTTCGTGTTTAATGTGTTAACTCTTACACGAGCATTGACTCTGTAGGCCTATACAAAAAAAAAATGAATTGAAATAAAAAAATATTTTAAAGATTGTAGAAAAACCTTTTTTTGGAAGTTCACCAGCATTGACGCAGCAGCTTTTGCACCACCTTATTTAACGTGTTACATTAGTTATTTGTGCCTGTTGTTTGTGTCCTTTATGACGTCCTTAAAAATAGTGACATTCCTGTTTAGGATTGATTTTCACTTTTGTATGACTATCAGACAGGCAGAGAGGGTATAAAAAAATTACCTCAGTACTCTCTGCGCTTGAGTAATTGGGATGAAATTCCATACAACTTGCCAAAATCCAATTCATGTTCCGATTCGTGTTCAAAATATAACATTCAATATACATTAAGTTGTTCCTCGATCATAAACTGACGTTTGTAGACAGACGGATAAAGTGAACCAATTGCTTCACTCCGCTTTTCGCTTCATGTGTGTGCAGAGTATATATCGCAGAAAGAACAGATGCTGTCGAAGCTTTTCATCTTGTACTTCTTATATACACAAGAACACCGGGACCTGTAGACTCAAAACAATTTATGCTCAGACCTGATTCCTGATTGGTTCTTAGGACTACTGTGACATCAATCAATATACGTCATGGCTACAGAGGCAAGGAGGGAACCTAAAAGTTCCTGCAATGTTGCAGAATAATCAAAATAAGTGAAGTGTTTGCACAAACCTTTTTTTGCTTACAAAGAGCCAGAGCTGGAGTGTGCATACATGTGGTTTAAAATGTGTAAATGTGCCAAAGTACGTGCACAAGCCACAATCTGAAAACACTCTACAGGACACAGTACCAGAGAGGGAAATAGAGAGCGTGGAAGAGGCACGACGATGTGTCGTGTTGTTAGGGTGTGAGGTGTGTGTGATCATACAGACCCAGGACTTCGCGTTGGAGGAGCCGGGGTAGGGGTGCGATCATTGGGTACAGCACCACCGTTGTGCGGCACGCTGTTTGCCGAAGCCAAAGCCGAATAACCATTGTGCGAAACATGCACTTCGGTGCAGGCTGAGCTGCAGCGTGCGAATGCAAGAATATGGCACATGAGTATATAATGTTTAGCATACCACTCAACCGTATTTTGTAGAGCATGTTAAACAGGTGATTTCATAACTATAGATATAAAGCATTAGAATTGTAAAATAAATACGTTATAGACTCTCCAAATGACATGCAAGTTATATGAAGGAGATACGAGTAGTCACAGGTTCAAGACACACCAACACTTTTGTATTTGCCAACGTACAGTACTAGAAACACCCACTCCCTCCGTGAGCCCATGACCTGACCGTGGGTAACCTCACCATGCATGAAAAATTTAGTGGAGATTGGCAGAGCCATGTTTTTAATATGATTTTCAGACGTACACCCTCACAGAGAATTGCCTTATTTTAATATAGTAGGACTAGCGTGGATCGGCTTGCTACGCTCGCCTCATCACACATTGCTACAGAGGCACAGGCTTGTTTTAACTGAGGATAATGACCTGACTGAACTTGAGTTTCTGTGTTGTCATGATTTACACCAATCATAATCCAAACATTTCTTTAGTACAAATTTATTTAATATATTGGTGATAGTATTTATTTGTAAAAAAAAATTTTTTATCTAAAAAAGTCCAACTGGTCTAAAGCTCTAAATTGTCAAGAGTCCATGCTGGTCTAATGCATCTAAAGGTTCTTACAGGCCTTTGGGGTCTTATGGGTCTTTAGGGTTGTCGGGTGTTTTGGGTCTTCAGAGTCTTTTGGATCTTCGTGGTCTTTAAGGGTCTTCGGGGTCTTTTGGATCTTCCGATATTTAAGGTTCTTCGGGTTATTTTCGGTCTTCGGATTATTTTGGGTCCTCTGCGTCTTTGGGGCTTTTAAGCACATTTTGGGTCTTTGGGGTCTCGTTGGTCTTTAGGGTCTTGGGGAACTTAAAGGGTCTTCAGAGGTCTAAGGGGTCTCACAAGTCTAAAGGGTCGAAATGCATATTCCAACAGTCCGTAATTAATAGACGTATGTAATTAATAGACAGGTTGCAACCGACTTCAAGCAGTACGTAATTAATAGATATATAATCACACAGCTTCACAGACGGACCGTGTTTTTCGGTTTTATATAAGTAGATAAGTATAAATATTGAAAAAGTAAATACTGTATATAAATATATTTGTTATTCATAGGTATGCCTCATATATTTTTTGGTACATAATAGACTATTATGGGTAGATCTTTTTGAATGACCCATGAAGCCTTCACACACAATTAAAACTGGATGTGGCATTTCACTCCCACTGCACAGTGACTTACAAAGGAATCACTTGACTACCTGAGCACATGCAATTTGGATTTGATTTCAACCTCGCAACTAATTATCATGGGGCACACAGCGTTCCAGTTTCTTAAATGTCATTAATGCAAAGTAATAAGAACATTTGTCTCTAGGTTTACAGAATGTAGATTATCCCACTGACCTCAAGCAAGCACTAGTTCTTCATTAGTAGTAATTTTCTTCCTCCAGAAATTGATATGGGGAACAGCGCTGTTTTAATTTCATTGAAGATGTGAAATTATGTATAACAGCGTTTCCTTTTTGTTGCATGTTAATTCATAACTTATGTGGGTCGTTTAACAAGATCTACAAATGATATACCCAAGAGTCGAAGACTCAACAAAAATAATTATATGTGCATATATCTATCGATATATACAGTGTCTACAGAAAGCATACAACCCCTTTCAAATTTGTATCCTTTTTTTTGTATACAAGATCGAAGCTCGTGTAAGAACTAACATTAAACATAAACAACATGCACGGACACATAAAACATAAAGGGATCGGGAGACAAGATGGGGAGAGGGAAGCACACAATCACAACAACAGTAGAGAACAAGGACATTGAGAGATCTGTGGAAGGAAGAGGGCTTCGGGGAGTGGAGGGGGGAGGGGTACACGGTATAAAACAAATTGACACGACTCGGAATTTCAGGAATGAAGTTGGAGATTGAAAGAGGTAGATTTGGGGTGTAGGTGTATTAACGGGGGTAGAAAAGATCGAGGTTTGGTTGGGGGAAATACGAGATGGTGGTAAACAGCTGTTTTAAAGACCTGGAGAGAGTCGTGGAATTGAAGAGAGAGTGGGAGATTGTTTCACAGGCGGGAGAAAAGAGGAATGAAAGAGTGAAGGTGAGCAGAGAGACTTGATTTTGGCAGTTTCACCAGAAGAGGGTTGGTGGCAGAACTTGTGTATCCTGAAGGAATATTTGGGGGACAGAACACTGCGAGAGCTGGGGGAGCAAGGCCAGAGAGGAGTCAGTAGAAGACAGAAAGACCACCAACCTGCCTGTGGTGAGCGAGTGATAGGCCCTCAGAATCAGCTTCATCGTGGGAGTGACTGAAAGCTTTCGTTTCTGCAGTGTGCAGCCGAGCTAGATGTGAGGCAGGGGAACCAGCACAGAGGGGAGAGCAGTATTCCAATGAGCTGCGGATGAAAGCTATGTATGTAGTGAGGAGCTCAGAGGTGCCAAGGAAGGACTTTGCATGACGGAGCATGCCCAGTCGGCGACTGGCTTTGAAGGCCAGCTTGGAAATGTGGTTTTCCCAGGAATGGTCATGGCTGATAGCGAGATCCAAAAGCTTGAGTGAAAGAACTTCTTTGAGAGGATTGTTGAAAAAGTAAATGGGAGGGTTTTCCAGATGGTCTTTTCGGACACACATAGGGAGAGTGTGAGATTTGTCAGGATTGAAAGACATGTTCCACTTTCTTGACCAGTGTGTGATTTTGTCCAGGTCTGCAGAAAGTGAAGAGGCTGCAGCCTGCCGATCTGAGGGTTGAGATATGGAGCGGCAGGAAGTGGATTCACCAGCAAAGAGATAGAGAGGATTTTCCAGAGAGTCGGAGAGATCATTGATGCAGAACAGAAAAAGCACAGGGTTCAGAACACTGACTTAGGGAACTTCAGCCTGGACAGGAAGGGGAGATGAGAGAATTCCATTCAGGGCCACACGTTGACTGTGACCAGAGAGGAAGTCCGCAAGCCATGCATGGAGATTTCCATGGATAATATAAGAGGAGAGTTTGGTGAGCAGGGCGGCATGCCAGGCCATATAAAAGGCATTAGATATGTCAAGGGAGACAGCTCTGAAGCCTGGCTTTGAGGGCCTCCAACCATTGTTGAGATAGTAGAAGCAGCATGTCCATAGTAGAGTGAGCTGGTCTGAATCCAAATTGATGATCAGAGATCAAGCCATTGGAGAAGAGGAAGGATTTGATGTCAGAAGCAATGATGGATTCCATGACCTTGCTGATGATTGTGAGCAGGCTGATTAGTCTATAGTTGCAAGGATCTGTTTTTGCACATTTGTTGTGTAAAGCGGTAATGTTGGCTGATTTCAACGTTGATGGCAGATGACCTTGAGAAAAAGAATGGGTGAAGAGAACAGAGAGAGGGTGTGAAAGAGCAGCAGAGCAGGAATTTATTACCCATGGGCTGATGCCGTCTGGTCCAGTTGAAGAATCAGAGTCGAAGTTTGACAGAAACTTCTCCACCTTGTCAGAAGAGGACACAGAATCCAGGAGCAGCTTGGATCGCCTGGGTAAGGTGGGTACAGAGCGATGGACGGGCTTGGGACACACGATTTGGAGGCAAACACAGAGTTTAGGCATTCAGCTTTTTCACGTGCGGAGTCAGCTGGGTAGCCGTTTGAGGTAAGGAAGGGGATGGAAGGGGAACAAACACCAGAAACAGACTTGACCAGACACCACCAGAATTTGGAGGAGGAAGACAGGTTTGAGAGTTCAGTCTTGAGAGTAGAGAGAGAGTGTTTCCTGGCTCGCCTGAGGGTAGACACATACTTGTTCCGAGCTTTGTGAAAGGAACTGAGATTGCCTTCAGTTGGATTTGCCTTCCACGAGGCAAAGGCCAGTTGTTTCAGGGCAACTGCCTCACCATAAGATTTACTGTACCAAGGACGGGCGGAAGGGTATGACAACTGAAGACGAGATGGGATAAATCTGTGCATGAGAGAGAGAGCAATTTACTTTGGAAGAATTCCCAAGATGAGTTGATGTCATAGGTAGTAGAGATGGGAGACCAGTCCAGATGTTTGATGGCTGCTTGAGGACCGTGTCAGTCGGCCTTAGTGAAATGCCAGACATGTCAACGCTGATTAGGCTCGCTGAGAATGGCCAGATAGATGTCCACTTTTCCAAGGAAATGAATCAGATGAAACGATTGGAGCAGAAGAAGAACAGCAGACATTTGCAGGGAAGTTAGTCATATTCAAGTCTAGAAGAGATGATGTACCATTGACTGAGATCCGGGTCGGGAAATTGACAGATTGTGTCAGTCCCAATGAATAGCAGAAGTCCTTTGCTGAGGTTCCATGGCTGGTGTGAGAGGAACCCACATGCAGCCAGCTGGCATGATGACAATTGAAGTCGCCACATATGAGGAAGATAGAGTTGGGATGAGTAGATAGAAGTTGGTCCATGTTGTCAGACGGGACATTCCATTTCTGCCCCTATTTGTAGTTAATATAAACAAAAAAATAAGATGGCTCCAATAATTGATCCTTGACATACTAATGCATTATTTGAGTTAAATTTGATGCTTAGCCATTGACCACTACCAGGATACGTCTGCCCATCAAGTAGCTGCACAGCTGCCCTCACAGTGCAAAAGCCGCCCTCCGACTCAACTTGCATCCAGCTTGGCCACCAATCCCTTGTGCCACACTCTATCAAATGCAGATTTGATGTCAAGTGCCACAATTGTACCCTCTTGACATCTGTTGAGACAAGACATCCACTCATGACTCAGTATGTAAGTAAGTCTGTGGGCGAATGCCCAGAAAGGAAGCCAAACTGGCTGTCGCTGATGAGATCATTTTGAGGTGTTTCCTCAGAGAAATGTTGATAACTCTCTCCATAACCTTGGTAATGCAGCTTAGAAAACTGATGGGCCTGTAATTATCTGGGACAGAACGTGAGTTCTTCTTGAGCACTGCCACTACATAGGATATCTTCCAGGAGGAAAGGAAGTGGCCACGGCTAATGCAGAAATGGAACAGGTTGGCAAGATGTGTGGCAAAGACTGATGCGTACTCTTTCAGAAGTCAATTTCCAATTCCATTAGGTCCTGATGCCTCATTTGTGTCGAGCTTCTGCAAGATCCGTTTAATGTCACGAGTCATGATCCATAATCAATTGTACACTTTAATTCAAAATGATCGCAGAAGATGTCTGCTTTCTCCTGAGAGGTGGTGAAGGTTTGACCATCCTTCTGCAAGGTTGGGATAATAGAATGTCGTCCTTTCCCTTGTATCCTCATCCTCTTCACAACCCACCACCAATCACGGGATTTGGTTACTCTAGCAGGTGGGACTATCTTTTGTCCTCTGGAAGTGTTGTCCATTTAGCCTTCTTCACCACTCTGATAGTTTTTTATTGCCCCTATCAGAGCATCAAAGGAAACAGCACGTGGAGTTTTACTGCAATTGTTATATGCCAGACAGACATCGTTGTCTGCCATTCGGTAAACCGCAGTAAACCATGGGATATCGGTAGGAAGAACATTGACGTCGCTATGAGGAATTAATTTCTTCATACTTGACTTCATGATTGTCTCAATGTTGTTGCAAGCAATGTCAGGATCTCCATGGTTTAGGGCTTGATCCCATGGCCTGCCATGCAGATGCTGCCCGATGTTCCCAGCTTGCTTTTTTGTAATCCCGTAATCGGTTTTGGTATTGTTTATATAAGACTGGTGGCTTTTTGAAGATAATCTCCACCGAGCTTTGGTCAGATGTTTCAACGTTGGCCTTCCCGCTTGTAGTGTAATAAGCAGCAGAGTCAACGATGACCAAGTCCTGTAGATTATCACAACGAATAGACTCTTTTACCAGTTGGTCCAAGCCATGCGTCAGACAAAGGTTGTAGCATACAATTCCAGCTCTATCAGTTGGGGACTTGCTACCTATAACCCACTCCTGATGATTGATGATGTACAGTGAAATCACCTAGAATCACCACAGAATCTGACCAGTTGTCTGCTGGTCCAGGTTATCAGATGACGGAATCCAGGTTATCAGACAAGTAATGAATAGGACAACAGTCCGTTCGCAATAGGGATCCAGGGCGATACACAGTGCTGATCAGTAGGCACGGCCGCGTGTGTCTTCACAGTGCGCCAGATGACTTCCAGGCCATGAGATTCCAGGTTCTGATGATGTTGATGGAACCTGGAGCATATTGCGAAACCCAATAGCAATTCCACTCCACCAATCACTGCAATCCAATCACTTCCAATAGCAATTCCAATCACTGCAATCTCGTCTTATAGGTGGCGATCCTTATAAATGCAGCAAGTGGTTCATTTGTGTGATGTCATTTTCTTCTATATCTGTCTTGGTGTAATTTCATCCACCAACAGAGCTGCACTATTATCAAACACTACTCTAACATCTCACATTGCTCGCATTGTCTTCCATTTTTCTGGTTCAAAATCTCTCTTGTATTATCTTGCATGTAAATGATTTTTAATGCTCTGTGAGTTCCAAGATCTTGATGGGTCAGAAGACTTTAGATCTTGTTTGTACATTAAATTTCTGCACTTGCGACAGTTCATAGAGTTCGCAACACATGTGAGACATTCGTTTAAATGTGCCACAATAAAAGAAGCAGCATGCTTGTTACATTGCTATGGGAGGCTGTTCTTGCATTAGAGACTCAAATGCCTGAAGGTTATTGTGGAAACTGAGGTTTGAAAATGTGTAAATGCTTTCAAAACTCCATCCTTTTTTAGGAATATTGACATCTATTGCCTGGAGCCCGAGGCTCGTTCCCTACTGTGCCTCCACTTTAAACAGGTTAGCTGTCTTTTCGTCTTCTTATGATGTTCATTAACTGATCTAGCTATAGTTATTCTCTTGAATCTCTCATCCCTCATGAAATATGGCTGATTCTGCAAGTTCAAGGGTGTTTGCCTGTTTTAATGTTATATGTGATCGTTATGTACATGGCCTGGAATAAACTGTCCAACTCAAAGAGTAACTTTAATGAAACCTTCCACTTGGTCATTTTCTTATAATTTCATAATTGAACTGAATAATTTATCTAACCATTTATTCATCTTCTTTTTTGATTGTCCACAAACTAACTCCCTGGGCATCCCTTGTAATCTGTGGGTCTCTTCAAAATCTTCATGCTGTTACTGATTCATCAAGACTTTGAGCCTGGCTTCCCATTGTTACCTTGTGTTAGATTCGACATACTTTTGTTTCTCATGCTGTTTTTACAAGCTGGCACAGAAGTAGCACACGTGCCTTTATGCTATCTATTTCATAAATGAACTGTCAGATTGTTGTTTTGCAGGCAGGGTGTTGCATCATTGAGCATGCTGTCTGATGTGGCAGTAAGCAGTGATCCTTTCTACCAGCATTGGTTACTGTGGACCTTAAAGATTGCAAGTCTTTCACAAAGGTAAGAGCGTTTTAGCACCCTCAGCACCCTGTCCAAATTCCAAATTATTGCCTTAATGTGCAGTGTTTTTATAACAACGGCACAGCCATGCCTGAGTCATGATGCAACCAGCAGAACAAATTAATCATTTGAATTAGCCTCCAGAAAGTATTCACACCCCTTGATTTTTTTCACATTTTGTTGTTTTACAGCCTGAATTTAAAATGGATTAAATTGAGATTTTGGTCACTGATCTACATACCCCATAATGTCAAAGTGGAAATTTTTTTGGACTTTTTTTTTACAAAATAATTAAAAATGAAATACAGAAATATCGAATTTACATGCAGTGCATATAGAAAGTCTTTCCCATTTCAAAATCGCAAAAAAAAAAAATTCATCGAATAATCGCGATGCCGCCATTCAGCACATAGAGACAGTATTGGGAGGGAGAGATGTACAATAATTGATTGATTAGTTGCATAATTAAATAAATGATAAACGCAAAAATAATTAATTTCTTAATCAATTGGCTAATAGCATACCTAAATCACCAGTGTTTCATCCGAAGCTCACTTCCGCTTCCTTGGGTGAGGTTGTGTTGTCTGAGTTCGGCCATGGCCCCGCTCCCTTCATTATATGTTTTATGTGTCCATTTATGTTTTTTGTGTTTAATGAGTTAGCTCTTACACGAGCCTCGACTTTGTGTACAAAAAGCTGTAGCTTTATGAAAACGAATTAAATAATTTAATAATAAAAATTAAATAATTATTTGATTGATTGATTAATCAATCAATAAATAATCGATTAATTGATTAATCAATAAATCAGAAATATCCTTTATAGTCAAATCACTTGGTCATTGTCGTGTCCAAATATCAGCTTCCTAGCTCAAAGGTGCCTGAGATATTGCCGAGATGAGAAAGGAGATAAATAAGTGATTAATACAACAAACAACAACATGCATTTTAAGGCCATTTTCCCTGCAAGGGCGGGGGTTAGCCTTGCGGTCCCCATGACAATCTTCTCCATTTTGCCCTATTTTCTGATAATAAATAATAAATAATCTGATGATAATAAATCGATAATAATCAAGTAATTAATCAATTAATTGATCAATCAAAACAAAAAAATACTCTTTTTTGCCAAATCATGTGCCCACTATTGTGCCCAAATTTCAGCTTCCCAGCTCAAAGGACGGCTGAGATATCACCCGGACAAACAAACAAACAAACAAAAATAATTTTGTTCCCCAGCCTGGAGTTCCCCAAGGCAGTGTTCTGGGCCCTGTGCTTTTTCTGGTCTTCATCAATGATCTCTCCGACTCTGCGGAAAATCCTCTCTATCTCTTTGCTGATGACTCTACTCTCTGCCGCTCCATTCCTCATCTCTCAGATCGGCAGTCTGCAGCTTCCTCACTCACCTCAGACCTGGACAAAATCACAGACTGGTCAAACAAGTGGAACATGTCTTTCAATCCTGACAAATCTCACACTCTTCCTTTGTCTCTCCGAAAAGACCGACTGGAAAACCCTCCCATCTACTTTCTCAACAATCCTCTCCAAGAAGTTCTGTCGCTCAAGCTTTTGGGTATCGCTATCTGCCATGATCTTTCATGGGAAAACCACATTTCCAAGCTGGCCTCCAAAGCCAGTCGCCGACTGGGCATCCTCCGTTGTGCGAAGTCCTTCCTTGGCATACCTGAGCTCCTCACCACATACAAGGCTTTCATATGCAGCTCAATGGAATACTGCTCTCCCCTCTGGGCTGGTGCTCCTGCCTCACACCTAGCTCGGGTTCACGCTGTTGAAACCAAAGCTTTCAGAATCATTGGAATCTCCTGTGATGAAGCTATCTCCGAGGGCCTTTCACTCACTCACCGCAGGCAGGTAGGTGGTCTTTCTGTCTTCTCCCGATTCCTCTCCGGCCTTGCTCCCCCAGCTCTCTCTGTGCTCTGTCCCCCAAATATTCCTACAGGTCACACAAGATCTGCCAGCAACCCTCTTATGATTAAACTGCCAAAATCTAGGCTATCTGCTCACCTTCACTCTTTCATTTCCCTTTTCTCCCGCCTCTGGAACAAACTCCCCCACTCCCTTCAATCCCACTCTTCCCTCCAGGTCTTTAAAACAGCTGTTCACCACCATCTCTTATCTTCCCCCATCGAAAACCTTGATCTTTTCTACACCCGCTAATTCACCCCAGATCCACTTTTTTTAAAATCCAACTTCTTTCCTGGAAGTCCTTGCAGTGTCCATATGTTTTATACCTCTCCCACCTCCCCCCAAGCCCTCTCCCTCCCACAGTTCTCTCGATGTCCCTGCTCTCAAATATTGTATTTGTGTTGTTCCCCCTCTCTCCCCATCTTGTCAACCGCTCTCCTTATTTTGTGTTTTCTGTGTCGGTTTGACTTTTTGTGTGATTAATGTTAGCTGTTTTACGAGCCTCGATGTTGTATACAAGAAAAAAAAAAGAAAAAAAAGAGGAAAGAAAGTAGAGTGAAAACTGAGTACTCCCTTTCGGCGCGTGCCTTCGATGCCCGGCGATGACGTCATGCAGCGACTGGAGATGGAATAGGAAAGGAGCGCTGTACAATAGGACAGGCATTTTAACAATGCACAGCTATGCACGGGTACAGTATTTGTGTAAGTGACTTATTTGACACAACAAGCTACTGAGAATCACCCCCTCGTAGATTAAATACATAAGGCTAGCATTGAGCCTGTCGCTTCGCTGACGGTCATTGAAAAACATAACTTATAACTTGTATATGTTACAGTACAGTAATACAGTTTATTAACAGTGAATATTTGCAATTTTTTTAATTCCAGAAACATTTTGTTTGTGGATGACAACTCAACATTAATATGACATCAATGTGATGACAACCCAACCTCAATCAGATCTCGCGGAGATCTTGCCGGCGAGGTTACATTTTTTCGAAGCTGTCCACGCTCTCCACGCTGTCGAAATTAAGTAATATTGTTCACATTTGTATTTTTGTCGAAACTGTATTTATCTTATGGTGTGTGTACCTACAGTGTGTCCCGAGGAAGATTATCGGTGGTAATCTTTCATACCTGTATAAAATCGTCGGTTATTTCGTGCCGCATTTTTTGCGGACTAATACTTTGTTTCCTACCTTGAGGCTTTGTTTTTCTCTCAGCGGTCGATTGTGTCCATTTACTTTCGTTCTCTCAGTTTTTCCCAGTATTTTCACCCCATTCTTCATTGTTTAAAATCCTAACTCAGTTCTTTCTGTCTTCTACCGACTCCTCTCCAGCCTTGCTCCCCCAGCTCTCTCTGGGCTCTTTCCCCCAAATATTCCTACTCGCCGCACATGACCTGCCAGCAACCCTCTTATGGTTAAACTGCCAAAATGAAGACTCTCTGCTCATCTTCACTCCTTCATTCCTCTTTTCTCCCACCTCTGGAACAAACTCCCCCACTCTCTTCAATCCCACTCCTCCCTCCAGGTCTTTAAAACAAATGTTCACCACCATCTCTTATCTTCCACCATCCAAAACCTTGATCTTTTCTATCCCCGCTAATTTCACCCCAGATCCACTTTTTTGAAATACCAACTTCTTTCCTGGAAGTCCTTGGTGTCCTTGTGTTTTATACTTCTCCCACTCCCCCCCCCCCCCCTTCCCACGCCTCCTCCCCCCAAGCCCTCTCAATCTCACAGATCTCCCGATGTCCCTGCTCTCAAATGTTGTGTTTGTGCTTCCCCTTCTCTCCCCATCTTGTCTACCACTCCCCTTATTATATGTCTTATGTGTCTGTTTGATTTTTTTTGTATGATCAATGTTAGCTCTTTTCATGAGCCTCGATCCTGTATACCAAAAAAAAAAAAAAAAATTACTAATGCACACACCTATTTGCCAACAAATAATATTATGAATTCGTTTTATGTTCTCAGGGATCAGACATTACGCCATTTTATTTTTCAATTTTCAAAATGCAATTCTCATTGTCATTAATGTTTTTTTTTTTTTTTACACCACCATAAAAGCCTAATGTAGCGCTATATCTCCACGCTGTAATGACGTCGCAGACGTAATGGCATCTTACTAAATTTGTCATCCTGTAGCCTTGCATCTGGCATTGAGCAATGTGCCCAAAAACGTCAGATTATATGGGTTCTGGTGCTCAACTGTTGTCAGCGAAACGCCGAGACGAGCTGAGTGCTGGACCCTGGGATGACATGCCCATCCGTGAAGCAATAGATGACATGCCCATGCCGTAATGATGCAATAGACGCAATGCCGTAATGACATCCCAGACATAACGCTGCAATGACGTCCTTGCGAAAAGAGTGTGACAGAGGGACGGACAGACAAATAGAGAAATCCAGATCCTTTAATATATAGATTATGGACAATGATTAAAAACATTTTCATATTTTAGCATTTGTATTTAAAATGCATAATTTGTGAGCCGATTTCATTCCTGCAAAAAGCTGCATGTGTGATTAATTTTATAAATGTCTTAGAATGACATTGATTAGAGTCGATATTAAGCATACACTCAAGAACAGACCCGCTAACTTGAAAATAATCCTAACTTGAAAATAACTTGTAAAATCCATATGTAAAGGTAGGTTTTCACGGGACACGCGAACGGTTCGCGAAGGATGCGAATGTCGAAAAAATGGCAAAGTCCAACATTCGTATTTTAGGCTCCAAAAGTTCACCAAACATGCGCGGGGGTTCAGAAGCGTCGTCAATTGTTCGCCGGGAATTTCAAACTTTTTTGAAATTCCCGCCGAACAAAAAACGACTCCTGCGAACAATTGACGACGCTTCCGAACCCCCGCGCATGTTTGGCGAACTTTTGGAGCCTAAAATACGAATGTTGGACTTTGCCATTTTTTCGACATTCGCATCCTTCGCGAACCGTTCGCGTGTCCCGTGAATACCCACCTTAAGGCAAATATCAACTTATCGTTAAATTAGACATAAGTCTTGTTATTGTTCTGGCCTAGGGGGCAAAATGGGGCATAGTTTAGAATAGTTATTTCATAGTACATGTTAGCATAAGTGTAATACAATTCCCATGAGAGATGAAATGTGTCAAACGCGTATTTGAATAGCCCTGTCTCCCCCGCCCCAGTGTTTGTGTCTCATCCCTTCCTTTCCCCCTCCCTACAATCTTAAACTTTCACCGTCATCTTCCTGTTGGACAGAAGCAATCAGTAACCCACAATCCCTGTTGTAACAAATCCCCATTTTGATGAGAACGTGTGTGTGGTCATCGAAGACAGGAACTATAATGCTTTCAGAATTCGCTTATTAACCCATTAGAAGACTAATTTGGGTGAACGCATTAAGTGCCGCCATGAACCGATTGCCGAGAAAGCTTCGTTCAGTTATTCCTGTTGTCAGAGTTGCCTCAGTCATGTTCTTGAATGCTGATTCGCGAGAAAGCTTTTTGTCTTTTTGTCCCATCCGGCCATCCCCACCAGCGGGGAGACTGTTGTTGAAAACACGATGCGTGACCGCAACAATATGTTGTGTTATTAGACAACTTTGTCTCCCTTTATCCTGTCCTAGCAAAGGTTTTTAGGCAGGTACACATCCAAGGAGGCTGCCTTGCACTAATGTGTTTCTTGCTGTTCTTGAAGAAGTGTTAAAACCTGTACCTTCAGCTAGGTCTTTGCAAGATCTCTATCACATAGGTAATATACCCTGAGGTACTTCGTTACACTTTGGAGAGGTTGTGGATTCTTCCTCGACTCCTTCTATCATATCATCAACAGTGCTAGTTTCATGTATCCTCCTCAGTCTTGCACTCCACTTCTGCTGAAGCATAAAGTCAGGCTGCAATGTGCCACGTGGAGTCGTCTTCACGAGCTAACACTTTAATTTATACACCCTTGATATGCGCCATTATATGTTAATGTAGTTACTGTTGGTGACGTAGGTTCCTTTCCCCCTCCCTACAATCTTAAACTTTCACCGTCGTCTTCCTGTTGGACAGAAGCAATCAGTAACCCACAATCCCTGTTGTAATAAATGCGTTGTAATAAATTGTAATAAATGCATCATCACTATTGCGCATGCGCGGCCCGGCGGTTCCAGTGTCTTGTCCATCTTGGTGTGCGGTTGCCTCGTCATCCGATAAAGTGCGATGATTAAAAGCCGATGTAACAAAGCTTGAACGTGGTTTGTTCGGGCATTCGCTCTGAAGGAAGGAGAGGCGTTTACCTTCGCTGGCGATGCAATATTTCCTTTTCAGGAGGCATATTGTTCACTGCACTACAATATCGCTGCCTATACCTGATACGTATTTCTGCAGGTGTGGAGGTTTCTGTTGTCTTGCATGATAACAAATCACAGTGTACTTACTATATCAACACATGACTGTACTACGGAGCAGTCGTGATAACAAATCATACTGTACTATATGAACACATGACTGTACTAGGAGCAATTCATTTTTTAAAACTCAACTGGACGTCATCACAAATTGAACCCTCCAGCGTCCGTCGTCTGTCGTCGTCTGTCATCCGTTAACTTTTCAACGTTAACACTCCAGCGTCCACAAATATCAACCGATTCTGATCAAACTTGACATGCAGCATCCTTACCACAAGGACCAGGTTGGTATTACATTTCAGTCTGATCCGTTGAAAAATGGCGGACGTAGGCGACCATTTTGTTTTTGGTCATGCAAACGATGTTAACACTCTGGCGTCCTCAAATATTAACAGATTTTGATCAAACTTAGAATGTTTAACCACTGCCACACAAGGTAGGTTGCTATTGCATTCCACCCCGATCCGTCACAAAATGGCCGCCATAGGCCGCCATATTGTTTTCAGCTCCGAAACGACATTAAGACTTTAACGTCCACAAATATTTATGGATTTTGATCAAACTTGATGTGTGAGACTCTTACCACACAAGGTAGGTTGCTATCGCATGTCAACCCGATCTGTCACAAAATGGCCGCCTTAGGCCGGCATATCTTTTCAGCTCTGAAACGATGTTAACAATCTAGCGTCCACATATATTGACGAATTTTCATCAAACTTGGCATGTGAGACCCGACCAACTTTAAAGTTGTCCGGTCAGTTCAGTTGAGTTCTGCTTCCCTGGAAGCTCTAGTTACAGATGAGATGTGATTATATCCCATGTTATTTGCATTATATATAGTAAGGGCATTTTATGAGATATTTCACAAATCTGTTAACTAAATTGTTACCAAAAAATTTCTTCACCAATATGTTTGTAAAGGTGTGTAATAACATGTGTTAAAATGTTGAAGGTCAACTCCCGTGGGAAACCCAGAAAAAAAGCTGTTGAATTCGGGTACCGAAAAATTATTTTCGAGAATTATTTTTTTTTTAATCGGCCCTTAGGTAACTTATGAGGGGTCAAATAAGGGTTTTTCATGATTCTGAGTTGATTGTTAACATTTATATTTTCACTTTTACATTTACACACAAAGTAGCTTTTATTTCACATACATATATAATACTCAAGAGTTATTTCTCATTCACAATGTCAGAAGTTTCAACAGTCATTGTCTATGTCTTCTTCAGACTCAGCAACATCATGACTGCAGTTTCTGCATGTAATGCCATTACAGACTCCACAGGCCGAGATGCACGTGACCCCATTCTTCTTGCAGCTGCATCGCCGGTTGCTGCAATCTCCATGACAATTACAGCTCGTGAACTGCAATAGCTCCTCAGGAGCCGTGGGGTCCAGTGTTGGAACTGGCTCATACCCATGCACACCTATTGTCCATCCATAGTCACTGGGGTTCAGAGACATGCTCTGTAGAAGGATCCAGGCCCGGGTCTGCAGGTAGGCACAGAGTGAATGTTGTGCAGCTGCACCCTCTGTTGGAGGTAGAGTCTCTGGTTTGATCACTCCTGCCGCTGCCTTCCTTGAGAACATGTTGTACCGAATTTCACCCAATGTAGTATCTCGTCCATGGTAAATGTACTTGAAAATCGCAGTACCAGCCTGAATCAGTTTCCTTGGTGGCTTCTGTGTCAAGGAAGATGTCGATGTACTCAGCCGCGTCCCCTTCGCAAAACCTAAAAAAAAGCACCAGGTCTATGTCAAGTAAAGTTCTGCCCCCAAACGGCAACTCTTTCGTCTGTCTTGACAATCGGTCTCAAGAACATCTGAAGGCTTGCAGGAACAAGTGTCAGCTGACTATCGATGTCAGTCATACTGTGTGTGGTGGGGTATGACTTTGGACCTAAATCAATCAAGGCAATATCATTGGATATGAACTTGAGTGCCGTCTTTATGATCTGAGTCTTCTCATCTCCATGGTCAAGATTAGCATGATGCACTCGCAGAATATTGTCGGTGCCATCTTTGAGACAGAGTACATCTGCCCTTCTTTCCTGTGTTGTGAAATACAAGGTGTCTTCGTATTTCTCTAGAAGTTTTATCTTTAGCCAATGCTTTGAATAAGAAAGGCTCTTCTCTGGTGACTGATCAAACTCCTGCAGCTTTTCATGGACTTGGTCCATGTTCATTACCCCATGCTCTAATTCTGAGTCTAACCATTCGCAGAATTCAATATAAACTGCCTCTCGCTCCTCATCAATACTCCTCTGTCCTCTCTTCCTTTTTCCTTCCTCATCAGTCTTGGACAAACTGTCACCTCTCGCAAACATAAGTTTGCATCGCAAATGGTACAGTGTTTCTTCTGCTACCAAGTCGTTGATCCCTTCCAGGCGTCCAGTGACTTCAGTGCCCCAGTCATCCCCGTGACTCCGTGCTGTCTTCAGCAAGCTTGCCTTCAGTGTATCTGCAGTCAAATTATCTGGCACTCTGTATTTCTTTCTAGCTTGTGCTGGATTATTTTTGTAGAGCTGGGCTGGTTGGTTGCAAAGAATGCATACATCCTTATACAGGAGGTCAACTGACTGTGATCTTCTAGAACTGCAGCCAGTTGATGAACTGAACTCACAAGTAGTGCGTCTTCTCTTCAACTTTGATGACTCTTTCTCTGCCTTTGATGCTTGAGCTGACTTCTTGGTGGTTGCAACAAAGTTGTTGTACAGATCATTTTTACACTTCTGGTGGTACCTCAGTTTTCCTTCCTTTTGAGCCTCCTTCATACGTTCCACAACAGTAACATTTTCGACAGTTTCTGCTTGTTTCAATAAAGTTGAGTATCCCTTTGGAGTTGCCTGTATGAGCCTTTCAGCTGGTGTATCCGAGCGTGCACAGATGAAGCAATTGAGCACAGGTGGAGTAACGTCTTCATCCATATTGCTAGACTCCATGTCCTGCAAAGTAGAAAATGAGATATATTTAGAAATTATTTTTCCACAAAGGAGTGTCTGTGGTGAAATATAAATGTTAACAATCAACTCAGAATCATGAAAAACCCTTATTTGACCCCTCATAAGTTACTTAAGGGCCGATTAAAAAAAATAAAAATTCTCGAAAATAATTTTTCGGTACCCGAATTCAACAGCTTTTTTTCTGGGTTTCCCACGGGAGTTGACCTTCAACATTTTAACACATGTTATTACACACCTTTACAAACATAATGGTGAAGAAATTTTTTGGTAACAATTTAGTTAACAGATTTTCATATGTTTCCCTTACTAATACCCGCTTTTCACTTTTTGTATAATTATTTCATACTAGGGCATGCCCGTACTATATATATATCTAAAATTATATCCCCCCCCCTCTATTTACATGAAATGGTTTGGTCCATTCGCAAAGCCAAAGCGAACGGATTGCGAGTCCGGTGACAATCCCCCCCCTCTATTTACATGAAATGGTTTGGTCCATTCGCAAAGCCAAAGCGAACGGCAGTTACGAATCGCAGTTACGATGAATCGCAAAGTAGTTTTAATTAGTTTTAAAACATAGTTTAACGGCAACATAGCGCCAACATAGTTTGCCAACGTGAAATAAATGAATACGCACTCAAATGTGCCGTCCGAGGCAGAGTCTGTTCGGCACGTTCGGCACACGTGATAGCTCGCTGCTCTCTGATTGGTTGAATCGTTTTTTGGACATAGCTCGCTAACTACTTGTCCGATTAATATGAAACCTTGAAAAGGCACATCCTCGGGTCCCCAGCAATATACCTGGCAAGTTTAAAGTATATCGGACCCGTGGTTGTCGAGAAACAGCGGTCACAGACAAACATACAAACAAACATACACACAGAGATTAGTGGAATTATAGATAGATATATATACGAGCGGGGTCACCCGTGGGAATCCCACGGACATGGATGTGTGTGACATTTCGACATATTGAGTTAGATGCTGCACATTTATTTTTACAAAATGGTTACTGGCAAGTCATCAGATCCAGAAATGGTGTAATGAACACAATTTATTTATTTCACATAATTGGTGACCCCTCACTCCTCTCCACCTGACACTCTCCTCTCTCCACCTGACACTCTCCTCTCTCCACCTGACACTCTCCTCTCTCCACCTGACACTCTCCTCTCTCCACCTGACACTCTCCTCTCTCCACCTGACACTCTCCTCTCTCCACCTGACACTCTCCTCTCTCCACCTGACACTCTCCTCTCTCCACCTAGCACTCCTCTCCTCTCCAATCCCTCACATTCCTCTCCTCTCCAATCCCTCACCTCTCCAATCCCTCACACTCCTCTCCTCTCCAATCCATCACACGCCTCTCCAATCACACCTCACACTCCTCTCCAATCGCGCCTCACACTCCTCTCTAATCACTCCTCACACTCCTCTCCAATCGTGCCTCACACTCCTCTCCAATCGCGCCTCACACTCCTCTCCAATCGCGCCTCACACTCCTCTCCAATCGTGCCTCACACTCCTCTCCAATCACGCCTCACACTCCTCTCCAATCATGCCTCACACTCCTCTCCAATCGCGCCTCACTCTCCCCTCCAATCGCTCCTCACTCTCCTCTCCAATCGCTCCTCACTCGCCTCTCCAATCGCTCCTCACTCGCCTCTCCAATCGCTCCTCACTCGCCTCTCCAATCGCTCCTCACTCGCCTCTCCAATCGCGCCTCACACCCCTCTCCAATCGCGCCTCACACTCCCCTCCAATCGCGCCTCACACTCCTCTCCAATTGCGCCTCACACTCCTCTCCAATCGCGCCTCACACTCCTCTCCAATCGCGCCTCACACTCCTCTCCAATCGCGCCTCACACTCCTCTCCAATCGCGCCTCACACTCCTCTCCAATCGTGCCTCACACTCCTCTCCAATCGCGCCTCACACTCCTCTCCAATCGCGCCTCACACTCCCCTCCAATCGCTCCTCACTCTCCTTTCCAATCGCTCCTCACTCGCCTCTCCAATCGCTCCTCACTCGCCTCTCCAATTGCTCCTCACTCGCCTCTCCAATCGCGCCTCACACTCCTCTCCAATCGCGCCTCACACTCCTCTCCAATCGTGCCTCACACTCCTCTCCAATTGCACCTCACACACCTCTCCAATCGCGCCTCACACTCCCCTCCAATCACTCCTCACTCTCCTCTCCAATCGCTCCTCACTCGCCTCTCCAATCGCGCCTCACTCGCCTCTCCAATCGCTCCTCACTCGCCTCTCCAATCGCTCCTCACTCGCCTCTCCAATCGCTCCTCACTCGCCTCTCCAATCGCTCCTCACTCGCCTCTCCAATCGCACCTCACTCGCCTCTCCAATCGGCTTTTCCCCGTCTCGTTTCTCTCGTTTTTCTCCCGTCTCGTTCTTTTTCTTGCTCCATCATGTTCAAGTTTGCATTGACGTTCGTCGATGGACTCGTTCGCCCGTCTCATTCGTTTTCTTGCTACATCCAGTTCAAGTCTGCGTTCTTCATCGATCGTCTCATTCATTTTGGAAATGGAAGTTTCCACGCAGCGCATGAATTGTCACGATCCTCAAGAGGAAGTGTCTCGTAATCATCAAATGATAAATGGCAAGTAAATTACATTGTGAAAATTAAAGATTTCAAATAAACCTATTTAAAGTGTATGCGCACATAACTAATTTTAAAAAACGAAGTAATATCTCTCGGTAATTTCCTGAAACATATTTTACTTCCGGCTAATAATGTTGAATTAAATAAAAACGAAGAAATATATGTCGGCATCATTGTTGACGTTTTTGTGACGACTGTCATCAAACGAAAAAGTAATATATCTTAACGGAAAAGCAAAAGCGAATTTTTTATATATGTCGACACGTTGCCATCGGTGTCACGTTGGGCGGTGTATGATACATCATGACGCGATTTTTAAAAATATATCTGCATTTTCCCGCATGTGTGGAATGTTCTCAATTATTGCTGACACCGAGTCTAAAACCATCGATAAAAATGAAATTAGATGGTGAGTTAGATTGGAGATAAGGGTGTGAGAGAGACTCAATGGCCTTGAAGTTACAGGCCTTTGAGAATTCATTTCGTTCTATAAACGGAAACTTTCATCGGATTTTCTTCCCGTTTTTTTTCAACCGAGTCTAAAACTATGTTAGCGACTGTGAAAAATGAAATGATATATCGAATTTGATTTGAAATAAAACTGGGAGAGAGAGCAAGACACCACGGGCCTACAAAACAGGCCTCAAAGCTATGCGAGTTAATAAAATGGTGGATATTTGTTTATATGAAGCCTCTCCCAGAATGGGTGGAGCTATGGGTGGAGCTACTCTGCAAACCGAGTAAGCCACACCCCGGACAGACGTCCAACAGACAAAATCATTACGGCTATTATAATATAGATATATATATAGTGTGTGTGTGTGTAAATAAATGATACTACATATTTGCAAAAAAAATACAATGACTGGTGAGAACAATATAAACACTTGTGGGTCTGTGAGATGGAAGGATAGTCAGAGGAACTGAATTCTAAACTGGCAAATTAATCAGCATAGCAGAGCTACATTCTGTAAACCGACGACTCGATGGAGAGAAGACCAAGTTACAAGGTTTTGGTCTATACATTGCCTTCAGAAAGTATTCACATCCCTTGACTTTTTTCACATTTTGTTGTTACAGCCTGAATTTAAAATGGATTAAATTTAGATTTTTTGTCGCTGAGCTACACATAATATACAATAATGTCAAAGTGGAATTTCTTTTTTTAGAAATTTTTACAAAATAATTAAAAATGAAATACAGAAATATCAAATTTACATAAGTATTAGTTATCATACCCTTTCCTATGACACTCCAAATTGACCTCAGATGCATCCAATTTCCTTTGATCATCCTTGAGATGTCTCTACAACTTGATTGGAAAGGTTCTGTTTAGTCATTGACATAATAATGGCCACGGACAAACAGATATCACAAACAAAGAGAAATGAAGGGATTGTCTACATAAGAAGTACACAAATGTGGTAGAATTTGTTCCCATTTCCCTTCAGGCTGCATTCCTCTTTTCTCCCTTTACTACAATCATTTCCCAACTGGTCTGCCCTCCTGTTCAACTCCAATACTCTTACAGGCCTTGTATGTTTTATACCCCTACAAATAAATAGGACAGCTGTCTTAACAATTGGGAACCTAACCCAGATTAGACACCTTGAAGGTGAGTAGGCTACCTCTGAGTTAAATTCTGTTAGCCGATGAATTAATCAGGATTTGGTCCTTCAAGTCATAAAAAGGAAAGACACTGGGAAAAGGTGTTGGCCTGCTTGGCATTGACCCAAAAACTACCAGTGTGGAATAGTGCCAGCAGATGACAACGCATTATTAGGGTTAATTTAAGAAATTGAGTTTCAAAAGGAAGGGATCAAGGAGAAACCAGAGGGGAAAAAAGGAAAATAGTTTAGTAGGAGAAGGGAGAAATTAAGTGGTGGGGATGGGAGGATGGGGGGTGGGAATGGGGGTGGGGGGGTCAAATATTGCATCATTTCTGTGGACACAATTGTTTTCTGGCCCTAATTCCATTTCTGCCATCTATCTCATTTGTAGTCATGTGTGGATAAAAGATACCATATATTTTTCACAAAACTACTCATTTGGAACAACACAGCAGCCAATTGGATATTAAGCCACAACAGTGGTTATGGAATGACGATATGTGGATGACCTTGACTCATAGAGGGAATGAATAAAAAGGCAAGTGGACTGGCCCAAACAGCTAGTGTTTGTGAAAAATTCCATGGGCTATTAAACATCCATAAATGAAGGTGTGGGATGACAGTGTGGCCTAGAAGTACGCATACTCGCCTCTGGGCTATCTAGCCTGGGTTCAAATCCAGACCCAGCTATAAACTGTCATTCTGGTGTTTCACAGGCAGGGTTGATTCATCAATGTGTGTGTCGTCCCTCGGATGGATGTTAACCTGGGTGTCCCCTCTGTTGTGAAGGAGTGCAAGCAGATGGGACAATAGGCTTAATATCTACTTTGCAGAACAGTCTGCTGACACAACACCAAGTTGTAAATTTTACTTCAATATACTCATATTTGGTCTTAAGCCTGGTGTTGGCTTAGCGGTTAGGGTGCCGGCTTGGGATGCCTAGGATCCTGGGTTCGAATCCCGGTCGATCGTTGAATTAATGCCAGGGGGGTTGACTCAGCCTGTTCATCCTTCTGATGTCGGCAAATTGAGTACCAGCTTGCTGGGATGAATGATCCCGGTGTGTACCCAGAGTTAGAATAGGTACACCGTATCCAACCTGGACCTGGCACCTCGTAATGTAATACCAACCTGGCACCTCGTAAGAGGTGACTGAGGGTTGGCGTCAGGAAGGGCATCCGGCCATAAAAACATTGCCTCAAAAAGGGAACCATGATTGTCATGGGGCCTGCAAGGCTAACCCCCACTCCAGTGGGGAAAATGGCCTTAAAACGATCATTCATTCATTCATTCATACTCATATTTGGTCTTGGATTGAACCCAGGCCAAGACAGTTCAGATGTGACTACAGACAGACAGATATCTAAGATAAATATCTCTTGACTGAGGATCATCCATCAAAAAGCAGATTTTCTAAAAATCATTGCAAGTGAAATTACTTTTCAACAATTATGCTTTGATACTTAATATATATCTGTAGGATGACCAGAAGCTGCTGGAGATTTTAGCAGTCTAGGTATTTATGTCTAGCAGTCCTAATGTGGGCCACGTGCTTGCTATTGGAATTTTAAGGGTGCACTGATGTGTGTAGCTGACTCCTGTCATGTTCAGGTATGCATTAGATAATTATTTTATTATCAAGGAAAGGTTCCTTGAGTAACTTATGACAAATTCCACATCCCAGTCCATGCAAGACAGGAAAGGCTTGGCAAAGCCACCTATGTGGTGGAGAGAACAGATGGCGATACTGTTTCTCTTCTGGGCTAATTCAATCTTGGATAACAACGATGATGATTGTGTTACGGTCTGTGACCTACTTTTCTTCTTCCCCCCCCCCCCCCCCCCCCCCCCGAGTTAGACCAAGTGGGTATAAAGCCTATGATTGGCTGAGGAACCAGGAAGTTGATTCAGAGGAGACAGTGGCCATTTTGGAGGAGGGCTCATGGTGGAGTGCCTTTTCGTGTGTTGTAGAGTTTCCAGCTGCAATCTCTCCATCTGAAGGTTGTGCCTGATCAACCCCTGTGGCCGCCTCTCTACCCGAAGGTTGGCTTTGATCGAACTCTTGCTGCCGTACCTCTACTGTTGGGGCCTGCATTGGGGCCTGCATTGGGGCCTACTGTTAGGGCCTGCATTGGGGCCTACCGCCTGGCCTGCATTGGGGCCTACTGCTGGGCCTGCATTGGGGCCTACTCCTGGGCCTGCCTGGTGGCCTATTGTGGGGCCTTCCTTGAATGCCGTGCTTATTCAAACTCTTGCTGCAGCTGCTCCAGTTCGGATCCCCAACCTGGCCTTGAGTTGATACGGGAGGATACAGTACCGCTCACATCCTCATCGTCTGTGTCTCTCCTCTTCTGACATCTTCAGGACCACCGGACTGTAGGTCCTCCCTTGAGACTGACTGGATTCTGAGGGGTTCCCTCAGGTCGCCCCAGTCTTTAATGAGCAGCACCCTCCAGCCCAAGCTGCCGACTCCTTCCCTCTCATGATGGCCTAATCTGTTTTTTCCCTCTCTTCTTCCTTCTTTGTTTCCTCTTTCTTTATGTATAGGAATATATTTTCATTGTTATAACCTATAAATAATAGCCGGTTTGATCGAATGCTTGGCTTGATGTGCTTCAGGCCATAACAAATGTTTGTATCTGTACGCTTTCCAAAGTCCTAAAGTGAGTTTCATTGGCAGGCATAAATGCTTGTATGCAAAAGGGAAGTGTATCCAACATGACCAAACTTGTGTTTCAGTAATTATTTTTGCCTTTCCATGATTTCCAAGTATGTTCGGCTTCTTTTAGAAGCTTTGTGAGCCATTCTCGGTAATGATCCAGTAATAATTATCATCTCGGAAATGATAATTTTGATTCTGCAACTGGACCTGATGGCATCAGCCCACGGGTCCTAAAATCCTGTTCTTCCACTCTTTCACTCCCTCTCTCTGTGCTCATCACCCTCTCTTTTGCTCAAGGTCAACTGCCATCTGCTTGGAAATCAGCCAACATCACCGCTTTGCACAAAAAAGGTGCAAAAACAGATCCTAGCAACTACAGACCAATCAGCCTTCTCCCAATTATCAGAAAAGTCATGGAATCCATCATTGCTTCGGATATGAAATCTTTCCTCTTCTCCAATGGCTTGATTTCTGATCATCAATTTGGTTTCAGACCAGGTCACTCTACTCTGGACATGTTGCTTCTGCTGCCTCAACAATGGATGGAGGTCCTCAATGCCAAACAGGAAATTAGAGCTGTCTCCCTCGACATATCACGTGCCTTCGGTACGGTCTGGCACCCCGCTCTGCTCACCAAACTCTCCTCCTTTGGTATCCATGGAAATCTCCACGCATGACTGGCAGACTTCCTCTCTCGTCATAGTCAACGTGTGGCCCAGAATGGGTTTCTCTCATCTCCTCTTCCTGTTCAGGCTGGAGTTCCTCAAGGCAGTGTTCTGGGCCCTGTGCTTTTTCTGGTCTTCATCAATGATCTCTCTGACTCTCTTGAAAATCCTCTCTATCTCTTTGCTGATGACTCCACTCTCTGCCGCTCCATTCCTCATCCCTCAGATCGGCAGTCTGCAGCCTCCTCACTCTCTGCAGACCTGGACAAAATCACAGACTGGGCAAACAAGTGGAACATGTCTTTCAATCCTGACAAATCTCACACTCTTACGATGTCTCTCCGAAAAGACCGACTGGACAACCCTCCCATCTACTTTCTGAATAATCCTCTCCAAGAAGTTCTGTCACTCAAGCTTTTGGGTCTCACTATCTGCCATGATCGTTCCTGGGAAAACCACATTTCCAAGCTGGCCTCCAAAGCCAGTCGCCGACTGGGAATCCTCCGTCGTGCGAACTCCTTCCTTGGCACACCTGAGCTCCTCACCACGTACAAGGCTTTCATCCGCAGCTCAATGGAATACTGCTCTCCCCTCTGGGCTGGTGCTCCTGCCTCACACCTAGCTCGTCTTCACGTTGTTGAAACCAAAGCGTTCAGAATCATTGGAATCTCCCGCGATGACGCTATCTCCGAGGGCCTTTCACTTACTCACCGCAGGCAGGTTGGTGGTCTTTCCGTATTCTACCGACTCCTCTCCGGCCTTGCTCCCCCAGCTCTCTCTGGGCTCTGTCCCCCAAATATTCCTGCAGGTCGCACAAGATCTGCCTGCAACCCTCTTATGGTTAAACTGCCAAAATCAAGACTCTGTGCTCACCTTCACTCCTCTTTTCTCCCACCTCTGGAAAAAACTCCCTCACTCTCTTCAATCCCACTCCTCCCTCCAGGTCTTTAAAACGGCTGTTCACCACCATCTCTTATCTTCCCCAATCCAAAACCTTGATCTTTTCTACCCCCACTAATTTCACCCAAAATCCACTTTTTTGAAATACCAACTTCTTTCCTGGAAGTCCTTGGTGTCCTTGTGTTTATACTTCTCCCACCCTTCCCACGCCGCCTCCCTCCAAGCCCTCTCCCTCCCACACATTCCCGATGTCCCTGCTCTCAAATGTTGTGTTTATGTGCTTCCCCTTCTCTCCCCATCTTGTCGACCGCTCCCCTTTTTATATACTTTGTTTGCTTGTTTGTTTGATTTGTTTGTTTGATAAATGTTAGCTCTTTCACGAGCCTCGACTCTATATACAAAAAAAATCCTTATCTCCACACATGAGATAAGTAAACATGACCACTTCAACATTGCTGCTAAGGGGTTCTGCGCATGCATGCCACGCATTCTGTGGCAGATTACCTTCTTTCAAGATTCCCGTATTAGGTCGTGGGGCAAACCTGATATATTTTGAATAAGAATGACTGCACTTCTACCACAACCTACGACAAAATCCAGTAACAAGTAAAATGGGAAACACACATGTAAAGCACTCTTAAAATACAATATTCATTGATCACCTCTCATCCTTGTCATCCACCGCCACAATTTATATGAGAACGAGCTGATTCGTCACATGGTCACAGATTGTTTCACCCCAATATGTGGCCGTTCAAAAATGATGTAACACTATTTTATTAGGGAGGCACGTACCATGCGTGCTGACGGGCTTGTTTAAGCCTTATTAATAATTTTTATTCGATATCGATTAGATTGTTCTGGGTCCATCATTATGAGTAAGACTCGACCCAAACAAAGCCAATGGAAATCTGAAGCAACAAACCAGGGCAGTGTATAACCAGCAGAGGCCTGCATGACTGATGTCTTAGGCACACCAGATAACCAAGATGGCAGCCATATTATTTTGTCTGGGTGCCATGGTCATTTGGGTCATGAGACAAATGTGGGTTGGGTCAGGCAGCTGTCCAACCAATGAGTGCACATTTCAAAAATCGACCCCAACAAGAACCACAACAACAGCAACAACTAGAATGACACTCAGCAGAGAGCATACCTCCACCTGGTTGGCCATATCACTCAATGGTGAAGAATCACTTAAAAATTTAAATAATTCTCATATCCGAATCCATATTCAGATCTTCACCAAAATCGAATCGATTCTTCCTTGTCACAAACACAGCGTGTCCACCAAGTTTCGTCCAAATCCATCCATAACTATTTGAGATATCCCGCAATGTATAGTTTTTGGCCCTATCTCCCAATGGTGAAGAATCACTTAAAAAATTAAATAATTCTCATCTACAAGCCGGATCCGAATCCGGATATTCACCAAAATCTAATCATTTCATCCTTGTCACATACGCTACCTCTCTGCCAAATTCTGTCCGAATCTGTCCACAACGTTTTGAGATACAGTCTTGTGAAAAAGTAAGTACACCCCATGTAAAGTTTTGACTTTTTCAACATATTTCAACATACAGCTATTTGATCTTCATTTCAACAATATTGATAGATAAAGGTGATATAATATAACAAATATCATGAAACATTTACATTTTGTAGTCCATTGTATAATTTAAATAAACATAAATGCAAATTTCGCATGTGGAAAAAGTAAGTACACCCTTGGCTCTCATAGGTGGTATTGCCCCCTTTGGCAGGAACAACCTCAAGTAGGCGTTTCTTATAACTGTCTACCAGTCTCTGACATCGACTGGGAGAAATTTTTGCCCACTCCTCCATGCAGAATTCATTCACCTCTGCAATGTTTGAGGGGTTTCTTGCATGCACAGCTCGTTTCAAATCCCCCCACAACATCTCGATGGGATTTAGATCCAGACTTTGACTTGGCCATTCCAGAACCCTCCATTTCTTTCTTTTCAACCATTGCTTGGTGGATTTACTGGTATGTTTAGGGTCATTGTCATGTTGCAAGGTCCACCTTCGGTTGAGCTTCAACTTTCCGACAGATGGCCTCACATTATCCTCAAGCACCCTCTGGTACAATGAAGAATTCATAGTGGGTTATATGATGGTGAGCTGCCCAGACCCTGATGCAGCATAGCTGCCCCAAACCATAATATTTCCACCACCATGCTTTACAGTTGGTATCAGGTTCTTGTGGTCAAATGCTGTCTTTGGTTTTCGCCAAGCATGTCTTCTGGTACTGTGGCCAAATAGCTCTACCTTTGTCTTATCTGTCCAGAGCACATTGTTCCAGAAGTGCTGGTCTTTGCCTTGGTGTTCATTGGAAAACTTTAGTCTTGCCCTGATGTTTTTTCTGGACAGCAAAGGTTTACTCCTGGCACACCTCCCGTGTAGATCAAATTTGTGCAGCCTCTTTCTCATGGTAGACTCGTGCACTTTGACATCAACAATGGCAAGAGCTACCTGTAGGTCTTGTGATGACATTCTGGGGTTCTTGGAGACTTCTTTCAGCATCTTGCGGTCTGCTCTCGGGCTGAACATGCTGGTGCGGCCTGGCCTGAACAAGTTGGCAGTTGTTAGGAATCTTCTCCACTTGTAGATGATCTTCGGGACAGTCGAATGATTGAATCCAAATTGTTTGGAGATCTTTTTAAATCCCTTCCCATACTCGTAGGCATCTATAACCTTCTTTCTGAAGGCCTCAGAGAGCTCTTTTGATCTCGGCATTGTGACGCCGCACACTTCAACAACAAAGAGCAAACCAAACTAAATGTCTGAGATTTAAATAAGACAGGTTCCTCCAAGATCCTCTCTGACGATGTTCTAATCATTTGCACCTGAGCTGGTGCACCTGATTCTAATTTTAGGTATTTGAAGTAGTGATAAATGTAGGGGTGTACTGTACTTACTTTTTCCACATGTGAAATTTGCATTTATGTTTATTTAAATTATACAATGGACTACAAAATGTAAATGTTTCATGATATTTGTTTCTATTATATCACCTTTATCTATCAATATTGTTGAAATGAAGATCAAATAGCTGAATGTTGAAATATGTTGAAAAAGTCAAAACTTTACATGGAGTGTACTTACTTTTTCACGTGACTGTATCTTGTTCACAAGCAAACAGACAGATAGACAGACAGGGGTGAAAACATGACCTCCATCCCACTTTGGTGGTGGAGGTAACAACCATGTGGACAACTATCGGGGATGTTTCCTCGTGGTGGTTGTATCCCCCAACGTAAGTCGGTGGCCAAATCTTCCCCATTCTTCCCTGTTCCCCGGATTTGTCAGGGCAGCTCGGGCACAGTCAGAGTGCCGATTGGTCGCCATGGACTAGTCCTTTCTCTCTCTGTCTGTCTCTCTGTCTCTCTCTCTCACTCTCTCTCTAACTCTGAATTGGCCCTGACTTCGTGAAGGAAGGGGTACAACATCCTAGATGTGGGGAAACTCTGGGTCGCTCCTGGGAGATCAATCGGCTGTCTCTGTGTCACGGGCTTGTTCAAGAGAACTGTCCAGGGCCACACAACAACAACAACAACAATAACAAACATGCGGAGCTCTTGTAGACCTGTGAAGCATCGCAGATGAAAACGGTCATAGCAACGTTTTGGGGGAAACCTGAAAACCTCTGTTTTTATACAATTCAAATGTGCAATTCCAAAAATAAAATGTTCCCACAGATTGCATTGCACATTGTTTGGACATTTCACATTATGTTATCAAACAACCACAGCATATATTAATCCAAGACGGGTTGCCAATCTGTTGCCACCCTCCCATCTCAATAAGTGTGATCTCCATTTCATATCCACACCCAGTAATGTAATGTATTCAATTGTTGTTAATTTATTTTTATGTTATTTAATGTAATTTGTTAAATTGTCAAGTAATGTATTCAATTGAAAATTTTATATCCCTCTCAACATATATAATTTTTCCTTTACCCATTTCGACCCTCTAAATATTTCTTCTTCCCCATACTAAAATTCTCATGACCTCCCTCATCTAGCTGTCATGCTCTGTCCAATCTGTTGGAATGTTATGATAAATTCGAGGCATTTTTTTCTAATTATGAATTGCCGAGGCCAAAACCTCTGTTTCATAACATTTTTCATGATAGCCAAAACCAGGTTCTGGCTCAGTTTGTTCAGTGAATTCTGCATAAAGTTCTGCAATTTCTCTCTCCACTACACCATCCTAAGTCTTCCATCTCCCAACATCTATATATCAAGATCCAAATGTCTGTGTGCAGTTTTTGCATTTCTGCCCAAACCACTGGTTGCACAAAGTTGATAATGGCACTTTATTAATCGCCAAGGACCCAGGCATTGCTGGGTCAAGAAAAAAAAAATTGATGTCAACAAAAACATTTTCATGTTGTTGTTTTGTATGTAGACTGTGGCTGCTGGTTGCAGTGCCCCTGTTCCAAGCTGGTACTCATTTTGCTGACCTCAGAAGGATGAACAGTCTGAGTCAACCCACCATGTATTATTTAAAACAACACAATCGGGGCTCAACTCAAGACCCTAAGAGCTTAAGCCAGCAACCTTAACCGTGAAGCTCACACCAGGCTTACCATTTTCATTATTCACATTGATATCGATAAATGCCCAAAGCATGCACATGCAATTTATAAACAAGTTCGCAATATGTAGACGTCCACCAAGATTGCTGATAAAAGGCACCTGGGACTCCAGAAACATTTGTTTATTCGGGTTTATTCATCGTCATATGTATTAAATAGATTCACAAGGAACTTGGATGCAGGAGGAGGCCATTTGGGCCATCAAACTTGTGCTACATCAGAACCACATTAATTAAACATACACTGAAGGAGCTGCGCTCCAACGCGAGTCGAAAGAATTGACGCGACCAAAGACGGAATTCGTCCGAGTTGCTTTATTGAAACAAAACAGCTCAGGTATTCTGACAAGCCCGTTTATCGGGCAGCAATATATATACACATTTATGCCCGGGCGTTTGCCCGGGAAAACCGAGACCGGGCATGCCCGGGTGTCAAGGGCGAGTCCTGGAAAGGCGAGTCTGGACATGCCCGGGCGTCCTGGACGCGGCCTGGCAAGTCGAGGCTGGGCGTGCCCGAGCGCTCTGGGCGAGCCCTGGAAAGGCGAGAGCGGGCATGCCCGGACGCTCTGGGCGATCCTTGGAAAGGCGAGTCTGGACATGCCCGGGCGTCCTGGACGCGGCCTGGCAAGTCGAGGCTGGGCGTGCCTGGGCGCTCTGGGTGAGCCCTGGAAAGGCGAGAGCGGGCATGCCCGGGAAAGACGAGACCGGGCGTGCCCGGGAACAGAGAGTCCGGGCATGCCCAGGAGAGGCGCGTCTGGGCCCGTCCGGACGAGCCCGGCATGGCGATCGCGCCCTGGCCGTGTCCTGGCAGGTGCAAGGCGATTGTGTACATTCAGCGGGAACTGCTACACACGCCCCTCCAGAATCGACCTGCACCGGCAGGGTCAATTTAAGGGGGGTCCGGATGACCCGGCCGAAGCGACCCCTGGAGGGTCGTGGGGGGGGGGGTCCGATCCGGTGGTGGGTGGTCGAGCGGGGGGAACTGTAGATGGGGGGCGGCCTCGCCGCGGAGGAAGGGCCAACCGTGGTGGTTCGGTCGACGTCCACGTGCGCCGGTTTGAGGCGGTCACAGAGATCCGGTCCGACCGGCCGCCGACGTCGACGACGAAGGACTTGTCGCCCCGTCGCAGGACCCGGAAGGGCCCGTCGTACGGCGGCCGGAGTGGCCCCCAGTGCGTGTCATGACGCACAAAGACGTACTCCGCTGTGCGAAGCGCCGGGGGGACGTAGGACTGGGGGCCACCGTGGCGGGACGTTGGCACGGGGGCAAATCGGCGGGCGGCCTCCTGGAGGTCCGAGCGCTGGTGTGCGGGGGACCAGGGACTGGTAGCGTCGGGCACGAACTCGCCCGGGACGCGGAGCGGCTGGCCGTAGACGAGCTCGGCGGCGGACGCCCGGAGGTCCTCCTTGGGGGCCGTGCGGAGGCCCAAAAGGACCCACGGCAGCCGGTCGGTCCAACCGTCGTCCTGAAGGCCGGCCATGAGTGCGGCCTTCATGGAGCGGTGAAACCGCTCGCACAACCCGTTGGCTTGGGGGTGGTAGGCCGTGGTGCAGTGCAGCGTGACCCCCAACGAGCGGGCGACCGCGCCCCAAAGTTCGGACGTGAACTGTGGGCCGCGGTCGGACGAGATGTCCGCCGGTGCGCTGAAGCGCGCGACCCAGGTGGCGATGAACGCCTGCGCCACGTCGGCGGTGGTGGTGGAGGTGAGGGGCACGGCCTCCGGCCACCTGGTGGTCCTGTCCACAATGGTGAGCAGGTGGGTGAACCCCCGCGATGGGGGTAGGGGACCCACCAGGTCCACGTGGACGTGGTCGAAACGCCGTGCAGGCACGGTGAAAGGTGCTAGCGGGGCCTGGGTGTGGCGGTGGACCTTGGCCCGCTGGCAGGCCGTGCAGGCGTTGGCCCAGTCGCGGACGTTCGGTCGAAGGCCGTGCCAGACGAAATGCGCCGACACCAGCTTCTGAGGAGCTTTCCGGCCCGGGTGAGAAAGGCCGTGGATGGAGGCGAAGATGCGGCGCTGCCAGGAAACGGGCACGATGGGGCGAGGCTGGCCCTGGGAGACGTCGCAGAGCAGGACGGTGCCCGCGAAGGGGATGTCGGCCAGGCGGAGGCCCGTGTCCGCCGCCCGGAGGGCCTGCACCGAGGTGTCGGTGGTCTGGTCGGCCGCCATGAGCGCGAAGTCCACGCCGAGGTGGACCGCATTCGCGCTGGCCCGAGAAAGACAGTCGGCCACGGCGTTGTCTTTGCCGGCAACGTGCCGGATGTCCGTGGTGAATTCCGACACGGCGGAGAGGTGGCGCTGCTGGCGGGCCGACCACGGCTCCGTGACTTTGGCCATTGCGTAGACCAACGGCTTGTGGTCGACGAAAGCCGTGAACAGGCGGCCCTCCAGGAGGTGTCGGAAATGGCGAACGGCCAGGAATAGACTGAGCAGCTCGCGGTCGAACGTGCTGTATTTTAACTCGTTCGGCCGGAGCTGCCGGCTGAAAAAAGCGAGTGGCTGCCAAACCCCGTTCACCCATTGTTCATGGACGGCGCCCACCGCGTAGTTGGAGGCGTCCGTAGTGAGGGCGATGGGTGCGTTGAGCACCGGGTGAGCCAGCAGCGATGCGTCGGCGAGGGCCCGTTTTGCGCTCGCGAAGGCCACGTCCATGGCCGCGGACCAAACAATGTCATGCTTGGCCGGCTTGCCCCGGAGGGCCTCGTAAAGGGGCCGCATGAGCTGAGCAGCGCGGGGCACGAATCGGTGATAAAAATTCACCATGCCGAGGAACTCTTGTAGGGCCTTGATGGAACGGGGACGTGGGAACGTGGTGATGGCCTCGACCTTGGTCGGCAGTGGCACGGCCCCGGTCTTGGTGATGCGGTGGCCCAAAAAGTCAACGGTCGTCGTGCCGAAGTGGCATTTGGCCGGGTTGACAATTAAGCCGTGCTCGCTGAGGCGACCGAACAGTGTTCGGAGGTGGAGGAGGTGCTCGGCGCGGGACATGCTGGCGACGAGGATGTCGTCCAGATAGACAAAAAGAAATGGCAGGTCGCGCAGCACGCCGTCCATTAAGCGCTGGAACGCCTGGGCCGCGTTCTTGAGGCCAAACGGCATCCTCAAAAATTCGAACAGGCCGAACGGCGTGATGATGGCCGTCTTCGGGACGTCGGCCGCCCGGACAGGTACCTGGTGGTATCCCCGTATCAGGTCAATTTTGGAAAATATGACCCGTCCCGCCAAACGGGCGGAAAAGTCCTGGATGTGCGGGATCGGGTACCTGTCGGGGGTGGTAGCGTCGTTGAGGCGGCGGTAGTCGCCACACGGGCGCCATCCGCCCCCCGGCTTTGGCACGATGTGCAGTGGTGAGGCCCACGCGCTATTGGAGCGCCGCACGATGCCGAGGTGCTCCAACGCATCGAACTCGGCCTTTGCCACGGCGAGCTTGGCCGGGTCGAGGCGGCGGGCCCTGGTGTAGACCGGCGGGCCCGTAGTGGGTATGTGGTTCTCGATCCCATGCCACACTGCGACGGCCGAAAACGTCGGCCGCGTGAGGGCCGGGAATTCCGCGAGCAGGCGAGCGAACTCGTTCGCCGTCGGGAGGGCGCACGCCAGTTCGGTCGGCACGGAGCTGCTCATCGTGCACGCCAGGGAGCTGAAGGTCTCGGCGTTGACAAGGCGACGACATTTGACGTCGACCAGCAGCCCGTGCGCGCAGAGGAAGTCGGCGCCCAGCAAAGCCATGGGGACGCAGGCGGTCACAAAGGTCCACTGAAAGCGCTGGCTGCCAAAGCAGAGGGTGACGTCACGCGGGCCGAAAGTGCGTATGGCCGAGCCATTAGCAGTGACCAAAGAGGGGCCGCAAACGGCGTCCCGCCTGTCCTGCTCGGAGGCGGGTATGACGCTCAGTTGGGCGCCGGTGTCACAAAGGAAACGCTGCCCGGACGCTTTGTCCCGAATAAAAAGCAAGTTGCCCGAGTGGCCGGCGCTCATGGCTGGGAATGAACGCCGGCCCGGCCGTTTCCCGACTTGCCGAAAGTGCACGGGGGTCGGCACATCCGAGCCTTGTGTCCGAACCTGGCGTGGTAATAACACCACGCCTGGTCAGGTGGAGGCCCCGGCCGTCGTGTCGGAAGCGGTCGGCGCGGCGTGGCGGCCGCCAGTTGAACCGGCAGTTCGGCCTCCAACCGCGCAGGGTGCTCGGGCGTCACCTCGGACGCGGCAGGCTCCAGGTAGCCGCGCCGATGTGTTGGCCCGCCGAGGAGATCTTATCGGCTTCCCTGGCGAGGGCGCGGGGATCGGTGATCGACGTGCCAGCCAGGGCAAGGCGTACCGGGTGAGGCAGCTGGCGAAGGAACAGCTCGCGGAACAGAAAATCCGGAGAGTGCTCACCGAGCAACGAGAGCATATAGTCCATGCACTCGGACGGGCGCGTGTCGCCGAGCTCGGGCAGGTCGAGCAGGCGCCGTGCGCGTGCCGCCGGTGAGAGGGCGAAAGCGTCGAGGAGGAGCGTCTTCAGCGCGTCATACTTGTCGGCAGCCGGCGGGTGCTCGAGGAGGCTCAGGGCGCGGGCCGCGGTGGCGGAACCGAGCGCTGCCACGACGTGGTGGAAGCGGGTGTCGTCCGCGGTGATGCCTCGCAGGGCGAACTGGGAGTCCGCCTGGGCGAACCAAACAGCCGCGTGAGCCTCCCAGAAGGTAGGCAGTTTAAGAGTCACTGCCGTGTCCATGTCGGTAGGTCACCAGTGAAGGAGCTGCGCTCCAACGCGAGTCGAAAGAATTGACGCGACCAAAGACGGAATTCGTCCGAGTTGCTTTATTGAAACAAAACAGCTCAGGTATTCTGACAAGCCCGTTTATCGGGCAGCAATATATATACACATTTATGCCCGGGCGTTTGCCCGGGAAAACCGAGACCGGGCATGCCCGGGTGTCAAGGGCGAGTCCTGGAAAGGCGAGTCTGGACATGCCCGGGCGTCCTGGACGCGGCCTGGCAAGTCGAGGCTGGGCGTGCCCGTGCGCTCTGTGCGAGCCCTGGAAAGGCGAGAGCGGGCATGCCCGGACGCTCTGGGCGAGCCCTGGAAAGGCGAGTCTGGACATGTCCGGGCGTCCTGGACGCGGCCTGGCAAGTCGAGGCTGGGCGTGCCCGGGCGCTCTGGGCGAGCCCTGGAAAGGCGAGAGCCGGCATGCCCGGGAAAGACGAGACCGGGCGTGCCCGGGAGGTTCGGGCGTGCCCGGGAACAGCGAGTCCGGGCATGCCCAGGAGAGGTGCGTCTGGGCCCATCCGGACGAGCCCGGCATGGCGATCGTGCCCTGGCCGCGTCCTGGCAGGTGCAAGGCGATTGTGTACATTCAGCGGGAACCGCTACAACACCATACGTAGGGTGGTGCATTGTATTAAATAGCTAGGGATGACTTTTTTTTTTTAAAGCGCACCTAGCCTCTTGTAATCCTCCGGGTGGGGACTGGGTCTGGCTTTGTAGAGAGAAGGGAGTAGTTCCGTCTCCCGAAGGGGTGGCAGAGTTATGAATGCCTCGGAGGCTGGATTGTTATCCGGAGAGCATGTAAATCGCTTTGTAAAGGGTGTTTCCCTAAAGAATGCATTTTTTTCCCGAAACGAATCATCCTGTCGGGAAAAAGGCATTCTTTAGGGAAACACCCTTTAAATGTCAATTGTCATGTATGAAGGTGCAAATATTCCCCCTTTTATCCCGACACCATGCCCGCGGGTTTATTTCCGTTTCCGGAAGTTACGGCTCAGCTCGAACAGCACTGGGGTGAATCGGGCCTGTATTTGTAGAGTGAATAAATGTGCAACAATCGATCGTAGTCTGTCGAGATACCTTACATGGCGACAAAGATAAACATCTAGAGCATGACTTCTTTCGGCCATATCGATGAATTAAACCCTCATGAGGGAGATTTTGACACGTATTCTGAGCGGTTGTCTTTCTACTTCGAGGCGAACGACATCGCGACCGAAGCCCAGATGAAGGCCGTCTTCTTGTCCGTTTGCGGGGGTGAGACGTTCAAACTCGTTAAAAACCTGAATCGTCCTTGGACAATCCAGGAGCTCACTTATGCAGAGCTCGAGGCCGCTTTGAAGGAACATTGTAATCCATCTCCTTCAGTCATCCTGTGTTGGTTTAATTTTTACATGTGCAGACAGCAGCAAGGTCAGTCGATCGCAGACTTCATTGCACACCTCAAAAAAACTGTCACATCTGTGTGAGTTTGGGGACACGATTGATGACATGCTCCGTGATTTGCTGGTGGTTGGCATGTCCGATGACCCCACTCGTAGACGCCTACTTGCTGAGAGAAGACTGCCGTTCCAAAATGCCAGAGACACTGCCATTTCCATGGAAAGTGCTGAACGCAACGCTACAAGCATCGGTGCCACTCGCTCATCTGGTACCAGCCCTGCTGTGAATCGGTTGGATCATGATCAGCCAAAACGTTGGAACAAGGCTCCTCATCAGAAGCCAGTGCAGTCTCAACCTCACAACAAATGTTTTCAGTGCAACGGAAAGCACTCTCTGGAGGAGACGTGTCGGTTCAAAGATGCCACCTGCCATTTCTGTTCGAAAACTGGCCATATTGCTCCAGCTTGCATCACTCACAAATCGGGAAAAGAGAAAGCTGCTGACAAGAAGAGTCATCAGTTTATCGGTTCGGAGGAACCTGAGCTTGACCAGGTGAGCTCTGTTTCCGACAACTCAGAATCGTTTGACCTGTTTCATATTAATTATCACGATAAGCGGGACCCTCTTCTTGCCACTGTTGTGGTCAATAATATAATCGACCATTTCAAATGGAGGTCGTCACTAGTGCGGCTGTCTCTTTTAACAACCGTGCTGTTTCCACAAACCTGTGGAGTGATGCTGACCGACCTGACCTGAAACCTACAACCTATGGACTCTCCACCTATACAAGTGAGAAGATTGTTCCCTGCGGTACATGTGATGTCACGGTGGGCTACGATAACCGTGAGTTTCACCTACCCCTGATCGTCATTCCTGGAAAGGGCCCTTCCTTACTAGGCAGGAGCTGGTTGAGCATAATTCAACTGAAGTGGAAAGGCATTCATCAACTCCGGGCAGCCAACGTTTCTGCTACCGCAGCATACACACTCAAAAAAATGTGCTGGATACGTACCCGGATGTCTTCAAGGATGAGCTTGGAATCTTGAAAGGACATACGGCTAAACTCAGTATTGACCGGGATGCCAACCCTATATTTTGCAGAGCTCGCCCAGTCCCTTTCGCCCTGCGGGAGCGGATTGCCAAGGAACTGGATCATCTTGAAAATCTTGGGATCACCGAGCAAATTCAGTACGCCGAATGGGCGCCGCCCATCGTTCTGGTCATAAAATCGGACCAGTCCATCTGCATATGTGGAGATTATAAAATGACCGTGAACAAGTGTTCTTCATTGGACAAATATCTAATCCCGAGGATCGACCACCTCTACGCTCGTCTCATGTGAGGCAAGACTTTTACTAAACTCGATCTCAAATCCGCCTATCTACAGCTCTGCTTGGACGAGAATTTGAAACAGTATCTTACCATCAACACGCATCGTGGGTTGTACAGGCACCACTGACTCAGTTTTGGAGTGAAATCTGCACATGGCATTTATCAACGTGCCATGGACAGTTTGTTTGCCGCATAACGCAATGTCGTTTGTTACCAGGATGATATTCTGGTTACTGGTCGTACAGATGCTGAACATCTACAAAACCTGGATAGAGTTCTGAAGAAGATTTCGGAATCCGGCCTACGTTTGCGTCGAGACAAGTGCAAGTTTATGGTGCCATCGGTCACGCACCTGGGTCATACGATTGATGCCGAGGGTCTACACCCGACAGATGAAAAAGTCCGAGCTATCAAGGATGCTCCTGTTCCACGAGACGTAACCAAATTGAAGTCATACCTCGGGTTGGTTCAGTTCTATGGTCATTACATCCCAAATGTGATGGACATTTTGGGCCCCCTTTATCGTCTTTTGAGGAAAGGAGTCTCCTGGAGCTGGGGGTCCACTCAACAATCAGCATTCCAGACCTCCAAGGATCTGATCAAATCGTTCCAATGTTCTCGTTCATTTTGATCCAGAGAAGGATCTTGTGCTGACATGTGATGCCTGTTGGTATGGGGTGGGGAGTGTGTTATCACACGTGATGCCTGATGGCAAGGAAAGACCTGTTGCATTTGCTTCCAGAATGTTGTCCCCGGCAGAGAAGAACTATTCCCAACTTGACAAGGAAGGATTGGGAATCGTTTTCGGCATCAGCAAATTTCGCCAGTACCTTCTTGGACATCATTTCACGATTCACACTGATCAAAAGCCGCTGATCAGTCTGTTTGATCTTACTAAGATGACATCTGAAACACTACCGCCCAGGATCATCTGATGGGCTCTGTTTCTTGCTGCTTATGACTACACCATATGTTATAAGCCTGGTTCGTCTATCACAAATGCAGATGCCATGAGTCGGTTACCCCTTCCAGAATCCGTTGATGATTCGCCTACACCAGGATCCATTATTGCACTGATGGATCATCTGTAAGATTGTGCTGTCGACGCCGGCCAGATCCGCACCCATACTCGACGAGACCCCGTTCTGTCCAGAACTGTCCAGGCTGTGCAGCTTGGGTGGCATTTGCTACCTGAGGGTGACCCTGCTTTTGCGGCTTTTAAAGCACGTAAAAACGAACTCAGCATGGAAAATGGTTGCCTACTCTGGAGATGTCATGTCGTGATCCCGGAAAATCTGTGTTCCAGGGTCATGGATGAAATCCATGACTGTCACCCCGGGATTGTGAAGATGAAGTCACTCGCTAGAAACTATGTGTGATGGCCGAATATTGATGCTGATATCGAACATCACGTTCGACATTGTTACCCCTGCCAGAGCACCCGGAATACACATGCGAAAGCGCCACTGCATCCCTGGGAATGGCCCAGCGAACCGTGGCATCGCCTACATCTCGATTATGCCGGGCCTATTAATGGCAGCATTATTTAATCATCACGGACGCGCACACAAAATGGACCGATGCCTATGTGACGCGTGGTACTACGTCAGCCATTGTCATCGAAAGACTCAGACGCTGTTTTGCCACTCATGGTCTGCCCAGGATGTTCGTGAGTGATAACGGTTCGTGTTTTTCCAGTTCCGAGTTTGCCGAGTTCACACGTCGGAACGGCATCAAACATAAGTTTGTCAGCCCACATCACCAGGCTTCAAATGGCTTGGCCGAACGATCCGTGGGAATCATCAAATCCGGATTGCAGAAACTTCAGGAGGGAAACCTGTAAACAAAGCTGTCTCGTCTCCTGTTCAGAAACTTCAGGAGGGAAACCTGTAAACAAAGCTGTCTCGTCTCCTGTTGAAATACCACATCACGCCACAATCAAAAACCAGTGCAGCTCCGTCTGAGTTATTGATGAAACGACACCTGAGATCGACACTTGACAATCTCAAACCGGACATATCATCAAATGTTTATCAGAGCCAGCTTAATCAAAAGTTGGACCATGATAAGTCGTCCAACAGTCACTGTATCAACATCGAAGATTCAGTGTTTGCCAAAAATGTTGGTGCCGATGCAACGTGGCTACCGGGGGACATCATTGAGAAGCCAGGTCCACTGTTCTGCATGATTCGCCTGCAGGACGGCCGCGAAATTCGTCGACATCAGGACCACATAACCTACCGTCACTGTCAGTCGATAGAGCCTGCGGCATCATCACAGTCAGAACAACAGTTTGACCCGCCACTGCCGGAGATTGTGGCCGCTCCAGCCGGCTCGGATGCCCCGAAAACCTCTGCGAACGCTACACCCTTTGTGGAGACCAAAGGAATCACCTCGGACTCTGTATCCACTAGTCCACCGCGATGCTCAATGCAGAAGAGAAAAGCACCCGACCGTTTCAATCTTTGAAGATGTTTTTTCACGTTGACACGCACAGGGGCAGAATTATCTCCGTGTCCACTTGCTTTTGTTTGCACACATATTTACACATGTTTTTGGAAATGTTGCTTTTGGAATGTCAATTTTGGAAATCTAGCACGTATTGCTCTTGGTAATTTTGGACTTAAAGGGGAGGATGTCATGTATGAAGGTGCAAATATTCCCCATTTTATCCCGACACCCTGACCACGGATTTATTTCCGTTTCCGGAAGTTAGGGCTCAGTTCGGACGGCGCTGGGGTAAATCTGGCCTGAATCTGCAGAGTCAATAAATGTGCAACAATCGATTGTAGTCTGTCGAGATACCTTTCAGTGGTGCATTGTATTAAATAACTAGGGATTAAACTTTAAAAAAACGTGCACCTAGCCTCTTGTAATCCTCCGGGTGGGGACTGGGTCTGGCTTTGTAGAGAGAAGGGAGTACTTCTGTCTCCCTGAAGGGATGGCAGAGTTATGAATGCCTCGGAGGCTGGAGTGTTATCCGGAAAGTAAGGGGAAGAGCTGGTGTCACGCGGGTTCAGTGCGCTCGAGGTAGTGTGGAAAAAGCACGCTGAGCAGAATCGTGAGTGTGCTGCTCGAGCCTGAGGAGAGTGGTGAATGTCCTGGTAGAGGATGAGGCTAGCGGTTAGTGTACTGGTCGAGGATGAGGAGAGTGGTTAGTTTCCTGGTCGAGGACGAGGAGAGCGGTTAGTGTCCTTGGTGAGGATGAGGAGAGCGGTTAGTGTCCTGGTCGAGGTTGAGGAGAGCTGTTAGTGTCCTGGTCGAGGATGAGGAGAGTGGTTAGTGTCCTGGTTGAGGATGAGGAGAGCTGTTAGTGTCCTGGTCGAGGATGAGGAGAGCGATTAGTGTCCTGGTTGAGGATGAGGAGAGCGGTTAGTGTCCTGGTTGAGGATGAGGAGAGCGGTTAGGGTCCTGGTCGAGGATGGGGAGAGCAGTTAGTATTCTGGTCAACTCTGAGAGAAGGAATTTTCCTGAGGAGAGTGGGTTTTGGAGCAAGCCTGAGGAGAATTTTATCATGTGCGGAAAGGAATTCGCCTGAGAAAAATATCACTTTTGCTCGTCTCCTTGCCTGTTCATGCCTTGCCTTCTCCCTGTTCCTGCCTCTCACTGTTCCTGCCTTCTCCCTGTTCCTGCCTTCTCTCTGTTCCTGCCCTCTCCCCGATTCCTGTCTTCTCCCTGTTCCTGCCTTCTTCCTGTTCCTGCCTTCTCCCTGATCCTTCCTTCTCCCTGATCCTTCCTTCTCCCTGATCCTTCCTTCTCCCTGTTCCTGCCTTCTCCCTGTCCCTGCCTTCTCCCTTTTCCTGCCTTCTCCCTGTTCCTGCCTTCTCCCTGTTCCTGCCTTCTCCCTGTCCCTGCCTTCTCCCTGTTCCTCCTTCGTATTCGATATTCGTTATTTACTGAATATATTTTCCTTCGTTATTGGTTGTTGTTTCTGGAAATCAACTCCATTGGTTTTAAAAGGAATAAGAGCCTTGTGTCTCTTCTTTCTCGCACGTGTGCAAATCCTCCATTACGACATTGCGACACAGACCAAGGGGGTAACAGCCAGTTCAGCCCATCCGTTCCCTGGTCCATGTTAACAGTCTTCTTGAACATGACAGTATATCCTAGAAGTTTTAGTTTGCTTTTTAGCGAATAAATCTGATTGTCACTTAACATTCGCGATGAAAAGTCACTCGAAGCATTTTGCTCCCACAGCCTATATACACCACCCCCCCCCACCCCCCCCCACCCCCCCCCCCCCCCTGATATCTCCACTAAATCAATGTTATGAATTTGAACAATACAAATCTTTTATGCATTTAATCTTATGCGCTATGTATATATATATATATATATATATATATATATATATATATATATATATATATATATATATATATATATATATATATATATATATAGCTATATACTTGGTCATAAGTAGTCGGTCGTATATGGATGCTCTCTCTATTAGTTGCTATATTCATTCTTTACGGGATTTGAAATTGCACATGTGTGGTGCCGTTTGAATACTATCCGTTCTGGGTAATGATCAGAATATGATAGCTTTGCATTACAAGGGCCATTTTGGCACAATGACAGTTTGTGGTGGGATTAGAGGTCACGGCTAGTACAGTATGGTATCAATTCTAAGACACTTGGTAAGTGGAACTGTTGGATCGACTTTCAAGCTTTTCCAAACCATGCATTAACCATTTAATGGATCTCCATGAGGTAGGTATCATCTCCTTTACATTCATGTATTCGATGGCTCAGCAAGAGTATCGTTTGATTTTTAAGGATGCAATTATGTAATCTTCTCATTGCGTAGTAAATGTTAAGTGGGCTGTACATTAGTGCTGTTTCACACATGTTTCTTGCTCTTTGCTCTGTTGTGTTTTAAATTCCTGCTGGAACCAACAACAGGGTTTTGACAATGATTCATGAAGGTGATGTGATTGTTTGTCTATTCATAATGTTTTGGACTATGTCCAGACAGGTCAATTTGGATATTATACTGAAAAAAACGACTCCAAACAGGCAACCTCTGCTCATTTGAATACCAGCCAATTTTGACAGGCCTGTTATTATTTTGAAGATCCTTTTTTTAACAGAGTTTGAACTTTTTGCTTCTGCTGCAGAGCATATAGCAATTGAAACCCATGTGCATGAGGTTATGTTGCCATACTATAGAACGGGCATTCAAAACGTTCTAGAAATGGGTAAAAGTTATTTTTCGTCTTCGGATTATATTGGGTCCTCTGCGTCTTTTGGGACTTTAAGCATATTTTAGGTCCCTCTTGGTCTTTTGTGTCTTTATGGGGTCTTTAGGTTCGTAAGGGCCTTCAATGGTCTAATGTGTCTCAGCAGTCGAAAGGGTTGATCGGTACATTCCAACAGTATGTAATTAATAGACAGGACGCAACTGGTGGTCAAACAGTACATAATCTCTATATATAAAGGAGGAGTGTCTGTCTGTGTGTGTGTGTGTGTGTGTGTGTGTATATGTGTGTGTCTGGATGTCCGCTTATAACTCAAGAACTACACATCGGAGAAAAAGTTTTAGACACACAGATTCGGAATCAGCATAAAATCCTGGTGGTTATAGGCTACGTTTTATTTTAATATCAATGGTTTTAAAAAACACCGCGCCACCTGCAATTCCATGGTGGTTTGTGGCGGCGGTAGACGTTCGGGGTGTATTGCAATGGTTTGTCGGGTTTGGCTGTGGGTCCAGAATAGCTCCCATTTCCTCATGTTCTTCCACTTTTATTTTGATTCTTCTGTACTACAAACGCCTTCCTTATCTACCTTATATCCCCCCGACGAGGCCTCTACATAATTTCATGCGGCAGAATATCGTGCATTTTGAGTGAAAGAAGTGAGACGAAGTATAGGAGGAAGAAGAGGCGCGGCCATTGTGGAGGGCCTCGATCGTGAGTGGAAATGGCGGGAATTGCGTTTGTATCACAAAGTAAAGGATCTGCATTCATTTCTGAACTTGCATTGGTGGATTGTTATACATCTGCATTATTTTTCATAAAAAAACTTTATGTTGAACTTGAAGGCTCCAAGCACGGACTATATAAATATAGCCCTCATTGAGGTAAAAATAAAAGTAAAAATCCTGCTATGGCTTGCCAAGCTAGCCGTTCCCCTCCCCCTCCCCTCTCCTCCTCCCCCTCCCTCCTCTTCTCCCCTCTCCTCCTCCCCCTCCCTCCTCTTCTCCTTCTCCTCCTCCCCCTCCCTCCTCTTCTCCCCTCCCCCCCCTCTTCTTCCCCCTCCCCCCCTCTTCTCCCCTCCCCCCTCTTCTCCCCTCCCCACCCTCTCCTCCCCCTCTCCCCCCCCCGTTCCCCTCCCCTCCCCCCCCAGTTCCCCTCCCCTTCCCCCTGTTCCCCTCCCCTCCCCCCCACATTCCCCCCCGTTCCCCCCTCCCCCCGTCCCTCCCCCCCCGTTCCCCTCCCCTCCCCGTTCCCCTCCCCCCCCCGTTCCCCTCCCCTCCCCCCGTTCCCCTCCTCCCCCCGTTCCCCTCCCCCCCCGTTCCCCCCATTCCCCTCCCCCCCCCGTTCCCCTCCACTCCCCCCCGTTCCCCCTCCCCTCCCCCCCCGTTCCCCTTCCCCCCCCTGTTCCCCTCCCCTCCCCTCCCCCCCCCATTCCGCTCCCCTCCCCCCCATACCCCTCCCTTCCCCCCCCCGTTCCCCCTACCCTTCCTCCTCCCCACCCCCCTTCCCCCGCCCCCCCCCTTCCCCCGCCCGGCAATGCCGGGTACTTCCCATAGCCAGCTGTACGTGGGCTGCTCGAGGGTTGGAAAACCAAGCAATCTTTATGTCTTGGCACCAAGTAAGAAAACCAGAAATGTTGTACAGCAAGAGGTTTTGAGAAATTGAAAATTGACAAAACGCCATGTAGGAAATGTACTGCGATATTGCTATAAAATATACATGTTCTTTTCATCATATAGTTGTATTATTCTTATTCACAACCCGGGCGAAGCCTCCCCCCTCCCCTCCCCCCTCCCACTCCCCTCCCCCTCCTCCCCCCTCACCCTCCCCCTCCTCCCCCCTCGCCCCCCCCTCCCCCCCTCTCCCCCTTCTCCTCCCCCACTCCCACACCTCCCCCCTCACCCCTCCCCCCTCCACCCCCTCCCCTCCCTCCTTCCCCTCCACTCCCCCCATCCCTCCCACTCCCCCTCCCACTCCCCCCTCCCCTCACCCCTCCCCTCACCTCCCCCTCCCCCCTCCTCTCCTCCCTCCCCCCTCACCTCCCCTCATCCCCCCTCCCCCTCACCTCCCCCCCTCCCCCTCACCTCCCCCCCCTCCCCTCTCCCCATCCACTCCCCCCTCCCCCCTCCCCAGTTCCCCACTCCTCCTCCCCCCCCTCCACCTCCCCTCTCCTCCTCCCCCCTCCCTCTCCTCTCCTCCTCCCCCTCCCCTCCTCTTCTCCCCCTCCCCCCCTCTTCTCCCCCTCCCCCCTCTTCTCCCCCTCCCCCCCCCTCTTCTCCCCTCCCCCCCTCTTCTCCCCTCCCCACCCTCTCCTCCCCTCCCCCACCCTCTTCCTCTCCTCCCCCCCCCCCGTTCCCCTCCCCTCCCCTTCCTCCTCCCCTCCCTTCCCCCGCCCAGCAATGCCGGGTACTTCCCATGGCCAGCTCTACGTGGGCTGCTCGAGGGTTGGAAAACCAAGCAATCTTTATGTCTTGGCACCAAGTAAGAAAACCAGAAATGTTGTATACCAAGAGGTTTTGAGAAATTGAAAATTGACAAAACGTCATGTAGGAAATGTACTGTGATATTGCTCTAAAATATACATGTTCTTTTCATCATATATTTGTATTATTCTTATTCAACCCGGGCGAAGCCGGGTACCTCAGCTAGTACATGTATATATATATATATATATATATATACAGAACTGGCATTTAATATGAAATATTTTTTTTTTCTTCACTTGGGTTTACTTTCTGAACTCAGTATATAAATATGGTGAGCTTCTTTTACCCTTCGGTGATGTCTTTGTTGAAAGAACCATGTCACTGATTGTCTTTCGCAGCAAGAAGTCAATAACAGGATTATATCACAGGTGGCGTGACAAAATGTAAGGACAGGTACATTTGACGATTGGCTTCACAATCGGGTATATAAGGGTTGTTGCGTTCTGTATTAGTGGAAAACAACTGCTGCACGTCAACAAAAGTTATTGCCACTTCCTCTGGAGATGGTCCGTCAACTTGACAATGCTGTTTGTCATGGAGTGGTGGCTTTACGAAATTTTGGCATGAAACAGCGTGCTATTACTCGGCAGTATGGCATTACTCAAGGTCAGGTGTCAAAGATCCTGAAACGAAATGCTCAAAGGGGTGTCCCTACTCCAATACCGAGGCCAGGACGTCCACGCAGAACCACAAGGAGAGATGATCGCCAGCTGCACCGGTTAGTCTGCAATGACCATACCAAGTCAGCTAATCGGCTTAGGGCTGAGTGGCAGCAAATGACAAATGTGCCTGTATCCAGAAGGCTAGTCAACCAATGACTGGTTCAAGCAGGCTATCGTGCCAGGCGTCCCCTGAGAAAGCCACGCTTGACCAGACAACACAGCCAGCACCGATTGCAGTGGGCCAGAGAGCACCGTCAATGGCAGCCAGGACAATGGAATCACGTGACCTTCAGTGACGAGTCTAGATTTCTGGTCTATCGTCAAGATGGCCGCGTCCGAGTGCGCAGACAAGTGCATGAAGCCCACAACGAAGATTGTATAGTGCCAAGAGTCCAAACTGGAGGTGGTGGGGTGACCGTTTGGGCTGCTTTTCATGCAGGGGGCAAAACTGACCTGGTTGTTCTGAATGGAAACCTGAACCAGTTCAAGTACAAGGTCATTCTGGAAGAAACATTGCTTCCATTTGCTCGTGCAGCCTTTCGAGGAAACTTTGTCTTCCAAGATGACAATGCATGGCCTCATCGTGCTCACATGATCCAACACTTTCTTGCTTGCCATGGTGTAGAGCATATGGAGTGGCCTGCCATGTCCCCGGATATGAATCCGATAGAGAACTTGTGGGCAGAATTAATGCGTCAAATCGACAACTTGGACCAGCAGCCTGCCTCTGTGCGTGAATTGCAGCAGGCTATTGTCACTGCATGGCAAGCGATTCCTGTCCAAACCTTGGCAAATCTCATGAACAGCATGCCTCAAC
>NC_136271.1:63292323-63457957 GCF_964187855.1 Myxine glutinosa
AGAGTATACCTATAAAAAGACGCGAATACGTGGGTTGTGCAGATCATGAATCCTTGAAAGTTGGGGTTTTACTGTACTGTATTACAAACCGTGGTGTCTGTCCATGCGTTCATCTGTCTCACGTTTACGGTAGCCACTTCCCCCGCTGTGTTTGAAAAGGTCAACATTCACTTTTGAAATGATGGGACAACAGACATGAATAATGTTGATGCCAAATTATATTTTGCAAGCAGGATATTTTGCCCTCTTATTAGACAAATTGAACCTCCGCCGCCTGATGTCGCACCACAATTTCACAGTGGGCGGTATACGTAGCTCAGAGCTTTGGCCATAACCTTTTTAGTCCATGAAATAATTAAAATTGATAGATTAACCTAAACTTTTCTCATCTTTGGGGATGGATACTTTTACTTGCTTTTTCCATCATTGAGCATGGGTACTTTTGCTGATTATAGATAAATTATCGTGGTGTTTCACAGGCTGGGGCTGGGCGATCAATGTGTGCACTGACATAGCATTAGTTGGTGAATATTAAAGATCTCATGGTGTCCTTTGTGGAGATGAGGCGAGTTATCACCAGCACCCTGAACAAATTGCAAATTCCTACTGGCCTTCTGACCTTCAGGGGGGCACTGCATCAGTAGCACAACCAATACTGTTAGAAAATTGCAAGCACCTGCAGTCCAAACTCGTAACTGACTCCCAGTCCAATATGCATGCAATCAAAGCACCTTGCCACAAGCATACCCATTACCACTTGAGAAAGTCAAGACTGGTAATGATGGAACCATTGGTATCTTGCAGGCAACCCACATGTTCATAATGTATCTAGTTAAAGAATCATGTGACTTTTAGCATTATCACATACCATGAGATGTTGATGTGAAGGATTTGTACAAATGTGTTTACAAGAACCAGCACCGAAACATGTTTCCAAGTTTGAAGTGGATCATTTTGATAGATAGTCTGATTTAATGTTTGTTGAGAAATACATTGTAGGATGGTCCACATGCTATTTGTATTGTGACAGATGTGCCTGTTTCAGGAGGCACATTTTGGTATTTTACTAACCCGAACATTTCAGGTTAGGGAGTCAAGGTTTGTATTGTTGTGATCACCGATTCCCAGGACACTACCCTTTTGTCAGCTTAGCAAACTACTTTGTCACACCTTCAGGGAAAACATATTACAAGTTCTGTTGCCAGTGTTTTTTGTTGCAAAGGATACGTCTGCAACAACCAAAGTTACCTAATACTGAAAACAGCTTTCTGTCCAAGATGGATATGTGTACGTGCCAGTGATCACAACACTTTTCTCTTGCATGCATTTCACTGTAGCTAACACGTCGAGGCAGTACAATTCAGTTTATCATTTGTCAAGAACAGTTGTAACGCATCAGTTTGAACTGTATTTCCGCCAAAGGTCTGGAGCACTCTGGTGTTCAAAACCTGCTCAGAAATGCTCACAACTGTGACCTGATAGCCACCTGTGTGTTGAAGGTGTGTATATTTATAGAAGACAATCAATGTCTGTCAAGAATCCTGCCCAGGCTGGAGTTCCCCAAGGCAGTGTTTTGGGCCCTCTGCTTTTTCTAATCCTCATCAATGATCTCTCCAACTCTCTGGAAATCCTCTTTATCTTTGTGCTTGTGATTCCACCCTCTGCCATTCCATCTCTCATCCCTCATCTCTCATGTGGGCAGACAGCAGCCTCATCACTCTATGCCCGTGGTTCTTAACCTGGGTTCGACCGAACCCCAGGGGTTCAGTGAGCCAGTCTCAGGGGTTCGGCGGAGGTCCTCCGAAACGCGTTGCAATTTTTTTGTTTGTTTTTTTAGTTTTGTATCAATTTTGAATCTATGTGTAATTACGCTTATTATTAATATTATTATTATTTTGCTATACATATGTTACGACCGAATGGAAATGTTATTTGTAATTGTATTCCCATCCCATTCATCGTTTCTCTGGTCTGTGTTTAAGATAAGTTGTTTCACACTGACTGTAGTAAGTTGAATCAATGAGCAACTTGCTAATTATTCTGTTGATGGTGCTTACTTGCTTACTTACTTACTGGATTTTGGACTTTGCAGGAGTTCGGAAATTCCAGTGAATAGCCTCGATTAGCTTTCCGTGTGCCGTGCGTCATTGGTCGCACCTTACTTTGGATTTACTGATTAATTGAAAAGTAAGTTGGAAATGTTTGTGGATATGCAGGGTGGGTTCAGAGTTATATTAAAGTCAAAAGTAGATGGTGATTATAAAATATGATTGATTTACTCAGAAAATTAGGTGGAGGTGATATAACTCCTTTGGTCACAATTCAAAACTAACAATTCACAGTTTTCTATGTAATATTATAATGGGATTTGAGGTGACATAGAGTTGAGTAGATAATAAATCCTGTCATCGTAACTATAAGTTATGTTTTCTTCGTTAAAATTTCTCAGTTTTCAGAGGGGTACTGATTATATTTAAGCATGTTCCTTTTTTAATTTTTGTCATATAATTATTTTACCCGAACTCAATTAAGATCAGTTTGTTACTTCTTTTTTTTTTTTTGCAGTGTGTCGAGCAAAAAAAGGAAGTGGTCAGATGATTACGTGCGGTACTGGTTCACGTGTTTGACGGAATGGGACGGAGGTCAGCTTCCTCAATGCATGCTTTGAAATGTCAAGTTCAGCAACTCCAGCCTAGCACCAGCAAAACTCCGGGAAGACTTCAAAAAATTGCACGGCGAGGGGCAGTACAAAGACGCAACGCTGGATGAATTCAAATTGAAGAGAGTCCGATTCGACGCAAGTGCTACCTTGCCCACTCTCGGTTTCGTTCCAATTGACAAACCGATCCTCACCGTGTCGTATGAAGTTGCGTACCTGATCGCAAAGCAGGGAAAACCGCACACCGTTGGCGAGACACTCATCAAACCGGCCGCGTTGAAGATGGCCAGCACCATGCTGGGAAAAGCTGCTGAAAACAAGTTGTCTCACATTCCACTCTCAAATGACACCATCAGATGCAGAATCGACGACATGAGCGACGACATCCTCGCCCAGGTAGTTGCAGATTTAGTCGCGAGCCCGACGAAATTCAGCCTTCAACTCGACGAGACCACCGACGTTTCGAATTTGAGCCAGCTCATCTTATTTGTGCATTATGTCAAAGGAGACGAGATCAAGGAAGACTTTCTGTTCTGCAAGCCTCTCACAACAACGACGAGGGCAGCTGACGTGAAGAAGCTTGTGGACAACTTCTTCAGAAGCAATGGCCTCTCGTGGAACATGGTGTCTGCAGTTTGCTCGGACGGAGCTCCAGCCATGCTGGGATGCAACTCCTGTTTTGGAGCGCTGGTGAAGGCCGATGCACCACACGTCATCGTCACGCACTGCGTCCTGCACAGACACGCGCCGGCATCAAAAACCCTGCCTCCAAAACTAGCCAATGTTCTGAAAATCGTCGTTGAAACTGTGAATTACGTGCGAAGCCGTGCTCTGAATCATCGCATCTTCAAAGAGCTGTGCAATGAAATCGGCTCTGAATTCGAAGTCCTTCTCCACCACTCTAACGTTCGATGGTTATCACGAGGGAAGGTAGTGAGCCGTGTTTTTGCCTTGCGTGTATAATTAGCCCTGTTTTTGCGAGAACACCAGCATTGCCATGCAACGCACTTCCAAGAGTCAGAGTTCATCCTCGCCTTGGCGTATTTGGCTGACATTTTCGACGCACTCAATCATCTCAATTGCCAGATGCAGGGGGGTGGAGTGAATGTCATCGAATCTGAAGAAAGGCTGAGCACTTTTCGAAAGAAATTACCGTTGTGGAGGCGGCGAACAGAGAACGACAACTTCGCGAACTTTTCGCTACTGGACGAGTGCGTGAGCGGGATCGAAGATGAGTCTGAAGTTGGAGGCACTGCTGTACCGGGGGAGCTGAAGCAAGTGATTGCCACGCACTTGGATGAGCTGGGAAAGTCATTCGACGGCTACTTCCCCGACCAAGAGCAATACCCAGCATGGGTGCGGCAGCCGTTTACTTTCGACATTGCAAAGGCAGATGTCAACGACCAATACCTCGACGACCTCATCAAACTTCAGCAGAGCCAGACTCAACAATAACTCTTCGGCACAACAACGCTATCAACGTTTTGGTGCCGACAAATGGAAGGGTATCCTCACATCGCTAAAATTGCCCTTGAGATCCTCATGCCGTTCGTTACAACGTATCTCTGCGAGCATGCGTTTTCGAAACTGGTGGACATTAAAACAAAGAAAAGGAGCAGACTTGCATGCGAAAATGATTTGAGGGTGGCCCTTGCCAAAACAAAACCACGCATTTCCCAGATCGCCTCCCGAAAAGAAGAACAGAAAACGCATTAAGATGCAATTCTTCTTAATTTTTTGGTCAAATTTGAGGGGTTCCGTGAGTGTTCGGTGGGTTTCGTTAGGGTTCGGCACCTTTAAAAAGGTTAAGAACCACTGCTCTATGCAGACCTTGAAAAAAATCACAAGAAGGTCAAACACTTGAAACATGTCTTTCAATCCTGACAAATCTCTCACTATGGGTCTCACTCTTTAATGGGGGTAGAGGCACTGTTGTCTCGTAGCAGACTAGTTTACCCCTCCCAGCCCTTTTTGTTCTGTGAAGAGACAACTTTATACATTTGTCTTGTTTCAATCCAAGGTGTTGGTTGTGCTGCTTTTGTTTTCTTTGTGTAGCCCCCACCTCGAGTGGCTTTGTGGCGGGCAATATTCGGTAAAAAAAAAAAAAAAAAAAGTATCTCCGAAAAGACTGTCTGGAAAAACCCTCCCGTCTCCTTTCTCGATAATCCTCTTGAAGAAATTCTGTCACTCAAGCTTTTGGGTCTCACTATGAGCCATGATCTTTCCTGGGAAAACCACATTTCCAAGCTGGCCTCCAAAGCCAGTCGTCGACTGGGCATCCTCCGTCGTGCGAAGTCTTTTCTGGGCACTACTGAGCTCCTCACCACATACAAAGCTTTCATCCACAGCTCAATGGAATACTGCTCTCCCCTCTGGGCTGGTGCTCCTGCCTCACACCTAGCTCGGCTTCAGGATTGTGAAGCCAAAGCTTTCAGAATCATTGGTGTCTCCAGTGATGAAGCTTTCTGAGGGCTTTTCACTCACTCACTTACCGCATGCAGGTTGGTGGTCTTTCTGTCTTCTACCAACTCCTCTCCGGCCGTGCACCTCTTGCTCTGTCTGTGCTCTGTCCTTCAAATATTCCTGCAGGAAACACAAGGTCTGCCAGCAACTCCTTTCTGGTGAAACTGCCAAAATCTAGGCTCTCTGCTCACCTTCACTCTTTCCTTCCTCTTTTTCCCACCTCTGGAACAAAGTCCCACACTCTCTTCAATCCCACTCCTCCCTCCAGGTCTTGAAAACAGCTGTTCACCACCATATCATATTTTTCCCCCACTCAAAAGCATGATATTTTCTACGCCCGTTAATATACCCCAAATTCACCTCCTAAAAAATCCCTGTTTTCTTTGCTGAAATCCCCTGTAGTGTCCATCTTGTTTATCCCGAGTGAACCCCCCTCCCCCTCCCCCCACACCCATCCCCCAGCCCTCTCCCTTCCACAGATCTCACGATGTCCCTGTTCTCTACTGTTGTTGTGCTCCCCTCTCTCTCCTCATCTTATCTCCCGCTCACTTTATTATATTGTTACAGATCGCGGTTAGATGTTATAGACCGAGCGGTGGTGTAAGACCGCGACCTAACAAAACTCACCCGATTCACCCAGAACTTTGGCCGTATCGCACCGTAGCTGCTCAATGAGGGAAAAGACAAAAACGACGCAATGCAAGAGGAAAAGGAATTAAAACGAGAAGACGTACAGACGAGTAATGGGGTTTATTATTTACACACACAAGCAAAAAGGAGCAATCAAGTTTATTTACAACACATAAGACGCAGGTGACACAGTGCAAATACTAGCTTATCTACAGGCTTAACTTATCCCATGACAGAACAAACAAAAGACACTGACTCACGCGGGGAATTGCAGGAATCGCAGGATGTGGATGGCTGGAGGGAGAGGGAAGTCCAAGGGGGGTCATGCAGCACGATCGGCGCGTTTAGCAGCCGCCGTTCCTTTTCGGCCCTGCTCCAAACCGCCGCCCAGGCCCCAAGCGGCTGCCGGGTGTCGCTGCTGCTCCCGCCTCCACTTCCTTGCCAGGCCTTGTCCCACTCGTCTGGTCCAAACCCTCCACTCTTTCTTGGTCCCTCACTCTGACCACCGACTCCTCACCGCAACCAACTCTGTGCAACCAACTCTGACCAACGGTGCAACCAACCCTGACCAACGGTGCAACCAACTCTCTGCGCAACCAACTCTGTGCAACCAACCAACTGTCCAACCACCTCTCCTTTTACTTCCGTGCGCGCCTTTTTATAGCGCCTCCAGCGATCACGCCCCCGGCGCTTTGGACACGCCCATCGGGGCGCTCACCTCGGCCCTGGCTGGTCGCACGACCCTCGGGCTCCGCCCCGGGCGACGACGGGCGGGCGCGCCCCTCCCCTCCTCTGACGAGGTGGAGACACGCCTTTCTTCCCTGACTCGAGCCTCGTGGTCAATGGCGGTTATTGGAGGGGAGGGAAAGGGAGATTTTTGGGGATGGGAAGGAAAGGGGGTCTATTCTCTTTCACTGGTGCAATGGAGTATTTCAATTAATGGAAGACACAGCCTTACGCTAATACACATAATAAGGATATAACTGTCAAAAGAAAGGATATATCGTGTCCTGCATGTATGTTTTATGGACTAACTACAGAAACGCCCTTTGACCTTTATACAACCACAAACGGAGGGAGGAGGGGTGATATTTTACAACAACCTTTTACAACAACATTTTACCACAACAACAAAATAAAAAAACATTCTCATATCCACAACAATATGTTATATGTGTTGGCTCTTATACGAGCCTAGGCTAAGTATACAAAACCAAATGTGCATAAGTATTATTATAGAACTTATCCTGACTTTAAGCCCCAAAACAGACTTCCTTGATCCTCGCTTCTAACTTATATTTCTCAGCAGCTGTTTTAGAAAGCAGATTGAATAAATGGTTCATCTTCTTGCTAAACACCTCTTTCCCTATTAGTCTCTGTAGCTTGGTATATAGCTGTTTGGTGGGCAATCAATGTGTGTGACATCAGAGCAATGGCAGACTTTCGCGTGGAAAAATCGTAATGGGACTGTTTGTTTTGTATTACTAACCCTATTGCATTACAAGATGAACAATGAATCGTACGTTTTGCCTTCCTTAATGCAACCAATGACATGATCTGTGGCTTAAAATTATGCAGACAGTGGTTTTACATGATGAGGAAATCTACTGCAGATACTTTTACTACAATAATCATCCTGTTGCTCTCACAAACAAAGGCTCGTTTTTTCTCTAGCTCTGGATCACCAACCGTCAATTTGAATTCCACAAAATTCATTCCGCCTCGGACTTGCTGTTTCTTTCTGTGTCAGCATTGCATGGGAGTCCTTAAACAAGACCTCCAGGCTATCTCACTGGACACCACCGATGCATTTAATTAAATACAGTATATTACAGGGTGAGCACAAAAATCGGTACCAGCCTTGCCTCTGATAACATCCTCCATACTACTAACATCCTCTTACTTTTTACAGGTTTGCAAAGCGGAGTTTGTGTATAGTCAGTAGATTTAGATTTAGTCAAGCTAGGCCAAATTTTTCAACATGCCTTGGACAAGTAACAAATAATAATTTTCAGTCGAAATCTACCTATGAATGAAATATTTCACCAAGACTCAAACCGAGTTTAGGGTAGATGCTTAGGGTCAACATCTACAGAGGAAGGCCACAATCCATACATTATCTCAAAACAGCAACAACTGACAAAATCAGTTCAATCAAGGTCAACTCATGGTCAAACTTCCAATATCATGAATTTCCATCTGAAAACCCATCAATTTTCATCCAATTGACTTGAAAATTCAACCGCATTTGTATAGTGCTTCACTGAAATGGGAAACCAACTATTTTTAAGGTAAAAAGTTCAAAGGTCATCTCAAGGTTAAACTTCTAAAATAATCATTTTGTCAAATGCAGATGTGTCGGAGTAATAAACAAATTTTCCCGTCGAATCAAAGTGTGCTTGCAGTGCAGAGACCGACATCTGGATCATGTGCACGGACCTCAATCAAATCAATGACATCAAATATATCCATCTGAAACTTCCCTGCGTGATCATGCATCATGTGAAGGAGATGTGTACCAAAGAGTCATTTTAAATAAAAAGAAAGGTTTATTAAATTGTATGGGCACCATTTTTTGTGGACACCTTCTATTAACATTTAAATAATGTTGTAACTGATACTGATTCTCACTTAACTTTATTATAATTGCAAACCTCTAAATAGTTGTTTACCTAAAGTAACAAACTTATTAACTTGTAAGCAACTGATAAATATTCCGACTGTTGAGGTCATAAGCTGGGCGTTGTTCTTCATAGAAGTTTTGACCTATTCAGCCAGAATCTCTCCAAACAGTGTGTCCACATACCTCAGCTGTGTCCAGATGGTCAGTTAACCCAGCAATGCAACCTCACTTATTCAAACCTTCAACTTATTGCTTTACTTAGAGATGTTTACCTTCTTCGTTAGAGGGTTTAATGTATTGTCGTATATTCATAATTTTCATTGTACATTATATTATACTAGGGCATGCCCGTACTATATATATATCTAAAATTATATCCCCCCCCTCTATTTACATGAAATGGTTTGGTCCATTCGCAAAGCCAAAGCGAACGGCTTGCGAGTACGGTGACAATCCCCCCCCCCCCCCCCCTCTATTTACATGAAATGGTTTGGTCCAAAGCGAACGGCTTGTGGAGTTTGGTAAATAAATCGCCATAGCTCGGTAACTACTTCTCCGATTAATATGAAACCTTGAAAAGGCACATCCTCGGGTCCCCAGCAATATACCTGGCAAGTTTCAAGTATATCGGACCCGTGGTTGTCGAGAAACAGCGGTCACAGACAAACGACACACACACATACACACACACACACAGAGATTACTGGAATTATAGATAGATGGCAATATATTGTAGCATCAGCGGCACGAATAATGAAACGTTGTGATCCCGCGATGTGCAAACAGTTTTAACTGCTGTGGAAACATTCCGAATTCGAGAACGCACGAGGTTTGAGGAAGCACACGAGCACCTTAGATTGGGTAAACCAACGGGTTTATTCCTACACAACAAAACCAAGGGAGATCGAATCGGACGGTGGGGAATTCGACGGTGGGATGGAAAAGAATATAAAATTGGGAATGCAATGAACAAACAGATAATTATATACGGTGAGATAAAATAAATCTGAAGGAATCTAAGGCGTCTCACTTTGGACCGGGTCTCACAAGAACTGGGTTACTTATCTCTGGTGGTGGGAATGTTGAAGGAGGGGGTGGGGCACCTTTTTGCCCCTCCCCTCAGCGTCCGCGCAGTCCCTCAAGTCCGCGCAGTCCAGGCACATTGCCAATTTTCCTCATCAGAGAACGCGATCCTTCCACGCCTCTGCAGCTCCTCACCCTTGCTCTCCTGACGACCCTCCGCCCCTCAAAGCTTTATGAACTGAAAGTAAAAGAATGGCTGCCATATTCCGAATATGTTGTCAAGGCTTGAGTAAAAATCAAGGTTTGCTGAAAAACAGCGAGTTCAGTAATCTCGGTGTGATGTGATGTATTGCTCTTCTGATTTACGCAGGAGTGGAAGAGAATACACAACAAGGCTGAAGGTTTCATTCGGTGTACTTACTTGAACTCCTCATTTAATTAAACAATATAAATGACTTGAAGCAATGACATTTTAATAAATGAACACTATATAAAACTAGAACGGCACTCAGTAGAGAGCATACCTCCACCATTCAATGGTGAAGAATCACTTAAAAAATTAATAATTCTCATATCCGAATCCATATTCAGATCTTCACCAAAATCGAATCTATTTGTCCTTGTCAGACACCCAACCGGTCCACCAGGTTTCGTCCAGATCCGTCCACAACTTTTTGAGATATCCTGCTATGTATCGTTTTTCGCCCTATCTCCCAATGGTGAAGAATCACTTAAAAAATTATATTAGCCGGATCCTAATCTGGATCTTCACCAAAATCTAATCATTTCGTCCTTGTGACATACGTTACATCTCGGCCAAAATTTCGTCCGAATCAGTCCACAACTTTTTATATTTTGTACACAAACAAACAAGCAAGAAGACATCATGCAGAGCACGATACTTGAAAAATCCACCCCCCACCCCCCCCCCCCCAAAAGGATTCCATTGATCCATCAAATTGTCCATTTCATCCAGATTAAATTGACGATCTCGATCAAAGCTTGGGTTAATAGGATGAAAAGTGACGATTTTTCAGATGAAAAATGATTATTTTAGAAGTTTAACCTTGAGATGACCTTTGAACTTTTTACTTTAAAAATAGTTGGTTTCCCATTTCAGTGAAGCACTATACAAATGCTGTTGAATTTTCAAGTCAATCGGATGAAGATTGATAGGTTTTCAGATGAAAATTCATGATATTGGAAGTTTAACCATGAGTTGACCTTTGACCTTTTGACCTCAAAAATAGTTGGTTTCCCAATTTAGTGACTCAATGTACAAATGCTGTTCAATTTTCAAGTCAATCGGATTTATAATGGCGATGTTAGAAATTTGACCTCCAGATGACATTTGACCTCAAAATCAATAGGCTTCCCAATTGTGACGCCCTCTACAATTTGATGAAGTTTCGTGACGATCGGCTTGGAATTGTGACCTGTAGGCTGGTGACAAACAAACAGACAGACAGAATAACAAGAAGACGTCATGCGTAGCACGATACTTGCAAAATCCGCCCTCCCCCACTCCCCCAAAAGTTTTCCATTGATACAGCAAATTGTCCATTTCATGAAGATTAAAATTTACAATCTTGATCAAAGCTCGGGTCAACAGGGTGAAAAGTGACGATTTTTCAGATGAAAAATGAGGATTTTACAAATTTGGCCTATGTTGACGTTTTGGCCGATGTTGACCTCAAATATACTTGGTGGTTGAATTCAGTGACCAGACCAGTGACCAGTGACCTTCAAAAATCAATGGTGAAACCACAATAATTGCTACCAATAAACAAGTATTGTATTAAGGTCACACAAGAATAACAGCACAAGAACAATATTAATCAATTGTACAACCAATATATCATTCCTATGATGGTACCATCAGTTTCGTACAATATAACTCACTGTGCTCCAAATTTCAAGTCAATCAGATGAAAATTGAGGATTTTAGAAATGTGGCCCATGTTGACCTTTTGGCCTATGTTGACCTCAAATATACTTGGTGGTTGAATTCAGTGACCAGATATGCAAGTTCTCTTGAAATTTCAAGTCAATAGGATGAAAAATGAGGATTTTAGAAATTTGGCCTATGTTGACCTTTTGGCCTATGTTCACCTAAAATATAATTTGTGGTTGAATTCAGTGACCAGATATGCAAGTCCTCTTCAAATTTCAAGTCAATTGGATGAAAATTGAGGATTTTAGAAATGTGGCCCATGTTGACCTCAAAAATACTTGGTGGTTGAATTCAGTGACCAGATATGCAAATCCTCTTCAAATTTCAAGTCAATCGGATGAAAATTGAGGATTTTAGAAACTTGGCCTATGTTGACCTTTTGGCCTACGTTGACCTCAAAAATACTTGGTGGTTGAATTCAGTGACCAGATATGCAAATCCTCTTCAAATTCCAAGTCAATCACATGAAAATTGGGGATTTTAGAAATTTGGCCTATGTTGACCTCAAATATACTTGGTGGTTGAATTCAGTGACCAGATATGCAAGTTCTCTTCAAATTTCAAGTCAATTGGATGAAAATTGAGGATTTTAGAAATTTGGCCTATGTTGACCTCAAGAATACTTGGTGGTTGAATTCAGTGACCAGATATGCAAGTCCTCTTCAAATTTCAAGTCAATTGGATGAAAATTGAGGATTTTAGAAATTTAGCAAATTTGGTGACCTTTGGCCTATGTTGACCCCAAAAACAATAGGCTTCTTGCTTTTGACCAACTCTACCATTTGGTGAAGTTTGGTGAAGATCAGTTGAAAATTGTGACCTGTAGGCCGGTGACAAACAGACAAACAAGAAGACGTCATGCGTAGCACAATACTTCCAAATACCCCCCCCCCCCCCCACCCAAAAAAAGTTTTCCAATGATACAGCAAATTGTCCAAGAAAGGAAGATAAAAATTTACAATCTTGATCAAAGCTCGGGTCAACAGGATGAAAAGTGACGATTTCAGATGAAAAATGATGATTTTGGAAGGTTGACCTTTGGCCTTTTGACCTCAAAAATAGTTCGTTTCCATATTTAGTGACTCAATGTGCAAATGCTGTTCAATTTTCAAGACAATCGGATGAAAATTGAGGATATTAAAAATTTGGCCTATGTTGACCTTTTGGCCTATGTTGACCTCAAAAATAGATGGTGGTTGAATTCAGTGACCATATATATAAATCCTCTTAGAAGTTCAAGTCAATCAAATGAAAATTGGTGATTTTAGAAATTTGGCCTATGTTGACCTTTTGGCCTGTGTTTACCTAAATTATAATACGTGGTTGAATTCAGTGACCAGATATGCAAGTCCTCTTCAAATTTCATGTCAATTGGATGAAAATTGAGGATTTTAGAAATTCGGCCTATGTTGACCTTTTGGCCTATGTTGACCTCAAGGATACTTGGTGGTTGAATTCCGTGACCAGATATGCAAGTCCTCTTCAAATTTCAAGTCAATCGGACGAAAATTGAGGATTTTAGAAATTTGGCCTATGTTGACCTTTTGGCCTATGTTGACCTTTTGGCCTATGTTCACCTAAAATATAATTTGTGGTTGAATTCAGTGACCAGATATGCAAGTCCTTCTCAAATTTCAAGTCAATTGGATGAGAATTGAGGATTTTAGAAATTTGGCCTATGTTGACCATTTGGCCTATGTTGACCTCAAAGATATTTGGTGGTTGAATTCAGTGACCAGATATGCAAGTCCTTTTCAAATTTCAAGTCAATTGGATGAGAATTGAGGATTTTAGAAATTTGGCCTATGTTGACCATTTGGCCTATGTTGACCTCAAAAATACTTGGTCGTTGAATTCAGTGACCAGATATGCAAGTGGTCTTCAAATTTCAAGTCAATCGGATGAAAATTGAGGATTTTAGAAATTCAGCAAATTTGGTGACCTTTGGCCTATGTTGACCTTTTGACCTATTGACCCCAAAAACAATAGGCTTATTGCTTTTGACCAACTCTACCACTTGGTGAAGTTTCGTGAAGATCGGTTGAAAATTGTGACCTGTAGGCCGGTGACAAACAAACAAACAAACAGACAGACAGACAGACAGAACCACAAACACAACCGACCAATATACTTGAAAAATCTTCGATTTTGCAAGTAACAAATGCAACCGACCAATATACTTACTGACAGGGGTGAAAGGGGTGAAACTGATATCAAGTAAAAGTAAAAGGGGTGAAAGTAACAAACTGACAGGGGTGAAAACATAACCTCCATCCACCTTTGGTGGCGCAGGTAAAAATTAACAAAAATAGAAAGCAGTAAAATAATCTATTTATATAATCGGCTAATGCTGTCTGTCTTTCCCACCATGAAACATGGAAACACTCCTGGGGGAGAAAAAATATCAAGTAAAAGTTGCTTCAAATTAATCCAAACCTCTAGGAAAATTATGTTTTTAATCAAACAAAAATTTGAACCTAGACAGTGTATAGGTAACAGACCGCTGCTTCGATCACTCCCGAATTTTTTATTTCTTTCCTGTTCAGAAATATATCACCTGCCATTTTTTTGAGCTATTTCAACCAGCACAAGAATAAAGGCATCCTGTTTTCTCCATTTTATATCGTGGTATTTTTACCACCGGCTTCTGCTAGTGAGTTTTAACACAATAAATACATAATTTAATTTACCGTTGCATTTGCATGCTAAAGAAAGCGTAATTAAATGAAAGTGAAAGTCAAAGAAAAATGTGGAAAATCAATTTGGCGCAAGAAATATGTGCAAAAAGAAATTGATACTGGAATTTTTTTTGGAAGAAGTTGATATTCTCTTTTGATAGAAAACCACCTCAATTGAGTGCTGTTTGCTAGATCATGTCATCAGAAGGAAGTAAGCGATTGTAGGTACTAGCATGACTCGACGCGCTCAGCGCGCCTCAGCACACGTCGTTTCAGAGGGATAGGCATCTTTGGCCATTTCGGTGTCTTTTGGGTCTTCAGGGTGTTTTGGGTCTTCAGTGTATTTTGGGTCTTCAGGGTATTTTGGGTCTTCATGGTGTTTTGGGTCTTTGGGATGATTTGGGTCTTCAGGGTCTTTTGGGTCTTCGGTGTCTTCAGGGGCTTTTGGGTCTTAAGGGTCTTTTGGTTCCTTTTGGGTCTTTAAGGGTCTTTGGGGTATTTTGGTTCTTTGGTGTATTTAAAGGTCATTTGGGTCTTCATGGTCTTTAAGGATATTTGGGGTCTTCAGGGTGTTTTTGGTCTTCAGGGTGTTTTGGGTCTTCAGGGTCTTTTGGGTCTTCCGAGTCTTTTTGGGTATTTGGGGTGTTTTGAGTGTTTGGGGTCTTTTGGGTCTTTGGGGTGTTTTGGGTCTTTGGGGCCATTTGAGTCTTCAGAGTGTTTTGGGTATTTGGGGTCTTCAGGGTATTTAGGATCTTCAGAATCTTTCAGGGTATTTGTGGTCTTCAGGATATTTTGGGTTTTCAGTGTCTTTGGGGTATTTTGGGTCTTTGGGGTGTTTTGGGTCATCGGGGTGTTTTAGGTTTTCGGGGTGTTTTGGGTCATCAGGGTGTTTTGGGTCTTCGGGGTATTTGGTGTCTTTGGGGTTTTTGGGATATTTTCGATCTTCAGGGGCTTTTGGGACTTAAGGGTCTTTTGGTTCCTCTGAGTCTTTAATGATCGTTTGGGTCTTCAGGGTCTTATGGGTCTATGGGGTGTCTTGGGTCTTTGGGGTCGTTTGGGTTTTTGGGGTGTTTTGGGTCTTCAGGGTCTTTTGGGTTTCCGGGGTGTTTTGGTTATTTGGGGTGTTTTGGGTCTTCGGTGTGTTTTGGGTCTTCGGGGTGTTTTGGGTCTTCAGGATCTTTTGGATCATCAGGGCCTTTCAGGGTATTTTGGGGCTCCAGGGTATTTTGGGTCTTTGGAGTCTTTGGGGCTTCAGGGTCTTTTGTGTCTTCAGGGTATTTTGGGTCTTCAGGGTATTTTGGGTCCTTAAGGGTATTTTGGGTCCTTAAGGGTATTTTGGGTCTTCAGGGGTCTTGGTGGTCTTGGGGGACTTTAAGGGTCGTCAAAGTTTGTGGGGTCTCAGCAGTCTAAACATAATTAAGAGTTCACGGACTGTGTTTTGGGTGTTAATTTTTATTTGAAGAAGGAGAAGACGTTTTGGTCGCATGGAGACATAACCATTTACGTTTGCTCTATTATCATAAGATTACAGCCATTGTGGGTCCATGACTGGCAGTGAAATTTGTGTGATTTTCACAACCACTTTGATATCCACAAAGGGCAAGACGTGGCTATCTTTACAGGAAATTCATCGAGCTGCAACTATTTCTTTGTTTAATAAAAATAATTGTGCAAAATGAAAACCAGAAATAGTTATAGTTTTTGAAATTTAAATTTTGTTCTCCCTTAAAAACTGAATAACTGACCAATTTTGAGGTAGAAAATCCCTGTGCAGAGTAAACATCCCAATGCATATTATTCTTCAAGAATACAATAATTGTTTGACAGGCCGGACAGTTCAAGGAATCAACATAGAAGCCCACTATGAACAGATGATGTCAAAACGATCATGCCAGCTCAGTGCCTTGACGAGATTCTTGTAAGCAGACACAACCGTCACTTGAAAATCCATATTGCAACTTGGGTGGCACGCGACTGCCACTTTTGGCACATAAAAGGCCCTCCTTTGAGGCATGGGTACCTCCTTCGGCTTGGTTAACACTGATGGGTTATGGCTTAGAGCTGCCATTGATACTCTTCTCTAAAACTGAAGAAGTTAAAAAGTTGCAACAAGCTAACTTGTCTGTAGCACCTTGGTATTTGAAATATAGGCCAATGCAGGCTCAAGCACAACAAGAGATTTGTAGCATAGTATACACCATCTTGTGATGTTCCTATTTAATTTAGCCCAAGCCAACTTTTTCCATTTTAAAATAGGTTTTGGAAAAATGATTAAACGCAAAGAATCACCAATCTGCAAATTGAGAGTCCTTGCTCATGATAGAGATCAAGCAAATTGCTGGCATGGAAGCGTCTGTACAAAGTCGCATGATTAGACCTCACGATCCATTTCAAATGCAGCTTAATCCCATCCCTTTGTATTACATCTATCTTGCTACGACTGGTGGAACACAAAAAACCATCAGGTAGTATCCAGTACATGACTCCATATGGATGGTGTAGTACCTTATGCATGGCAAAATATGTAAAATGTATAACAGACAGCTCTTAATTTGACATAAAACCAGGTTTAAAAAGATAGCAAACTTTAAATAAATCACTAAACAGGATACGAGATCACATAGAGATGTTAACAAATTAAATTCTGCATATTGCATCGGCAAAAGGCAGATATAAATGTCTGGGTTATTTAAGAAACTGCTCTTCCATGAGCTTCACTCCTGTTAAAGAAAAACAAACAAACTCATAATTGAGCAGGGAATGGGAGGGATTGAGGAGTAAACTAAATAAATGGAAGAGCTGGTTGTGTTGGTTAGAGGCCGGGATAGTAAAAGGGCGATGAAGGGTTAGGCGTCATGATAGGAAGTATTAGGGAGGAATGCTCGGGGTAAAATCCTATGGGAAGAGTGGCACACTTTATGAAGATTGCTCTGAAACGTTGTCCCTCCCTTTCTAAAATCCATATTTTCTAAAACATCATCATCCTGAAAACTTTTTCCTTGCTCCAAAACAGCCAATTTCAACAATTTAATTTTTATTTCCAACTAAACACCTACCCCACGTTCTTCACCTGGCAAAATTATTTCTTCAAGATGGTTCCCTGATAAGCACAACCAAGCAACTCAACATTAGCGGAAAACATGCATTTAAGAGAAATAAACGGAGTAAGATGTAACGGGTAAGAAAAAGTGCAAGTATGAGTACATTCACCAAACATAAACACATACAGTAAGTGTGGAACATCACAATAATTGGATGAACAAAACCTTCATAAAGCTCCTGTGTATTCGTTCATTATCGTACTAACATCAAACATAAAACAAAAGTGAGACATCCGCACAGAACCCGAACAACTGAACAATAAATCAGGCCTAACAGTACAGCGAATGGTATGAATCGGTTTTCAGATGTTTCACAGGTATTCGAAAGGTGCTTCACAGTTTATGATCAAAACTAAATAAATAAAAACTCTGGGATTGAGATTAAGATGATTAAATCAAAATTAAGAACTAGGGGATAAAAAAGTGAAACTTTATGAATACAACACTCCATGACCTTTGGAGGAGGTATTACCCCATTTGCACGAAGTAAAAAGTGGGGTTAAGCATTTGGGTCACTTTGTCTGTCTGTCTGTCTACAAACATCAGTTTATGATCAAGGAAGTACTTAATTTCAATTCAATGTTATATTTTGAACAGGAATCTGAACATGAATCAGAACACAAACCTGCAGTTTCGCAGTACTACATAAAGGACACAAACAACAGGCATGAATAACAAATGCAATGAGTTAAATAAGATGGTGTAAAAGAAGGTGCATATTCTGAAAAAAAAATTATACAACCTTTAAATCTTTATTTTATTTAAAATGACTTGTAAACTTGAACACTCTAGAACACAAATCGCCTTCTTGCCACATTCAAAAACCTCCCGTTTAGCGGTACTTGGACAAAATATTACATCATTTTACGTCATCTCGACCAATCAAATTTGCCACTTGACGACACCGCCCATCCATGTCCTTGTTTCTCAAGACTGCACGTGCAAGGTGTACTATGTGTGTGGTGAAGTGAAAATGGACAAAGCACAAAAAGTTATGGAGAGTGTGTAAAGAGCGAGCATAGCGAAGCGAATTGAGTGGACTGAAAAGGAAAGAAGAAAGAGAAGAGGAAAGATGAAGATGGCTCAAATAGACTCTGGGATAACTGTGCAGGTTTTTGCAGAGAACTAACAAACAGCTTAAAGTCAAAAAGGCCAAAGAACCCGAATGCCAAAAAGAAAGAAAGCAATTTCAGACCAAGACAAGCCCTACTCATTCCAAGACTCGAGCCCCTCGATTTTTCCCCAGTGATTGCTTTTTCTAATTCCTCAACCCTCCCTCCCCCTCCCTTCCTCGTGGTTCCCGGGACCCTCATTGGTGGAGACCGCACAAGGGCAGACTAACCCCCACAGTCGGTAATTGGCCATGCTTATATCTTATGCACAGCAATAGGGCCCGATTGGTGGAGCGATGTGTCCGCGTCAGACTTTCCAGGAAAGGGGAGGGGGACAAGGGTTTTGGCATGCACCTGTCAGTTGTAATGATTGATGACTTCCCAACGAGGGGATTTGTGTGAAGGTTTTCAGATGCATTTATTGAGCCAGCTGCGCCAAATTCTCCGCTAAAAGTAGTCGTGAAAAACGCGAGGTGTTGTGCGTGAAATGGTCCGAGTCCACAGTATCGAAAGGACAGAAGATGTATGAAAACTAACTGACATTCGCAACACATATCTACCCACATGAATACAGTACATACTTAAAAGCTAAACAGAATACTAAGATATAACTAGTTTAATTATATGTGTAGGTGTTTCGGTTTCCCCAGGGGTTCACAACCGTCACACTATTATTACCAACCTATGGTTGTTTGTTCATCTTTATCCTTTTTAAATGCTGATCATCAAACAAGGAATCAACACGTGTCGGGGATTTCATACATTTGGCTCTGTTACTAGGCAGCCCTTGAGCATTCTGGGAACTGAACAGAGCTCGGCAGAACCGACCCCTCGCCTGTAATAACATAGCCTGTTGTTGAAGTTTTCAGGCTCCAACCTTGGGCAAACCTGCGAGGACGAGAAGATAGCTTTTCTCTTACTAAACAGCCCCCAATTGTTATGCCTTCCTATCTTTAAAGTCTGCTTTCATTATTTTATGTACATTATATAAATCCTGGCCTGCTGTGTTCTAATTTGAGAAACTGGCCCGTTACTAGCTCATACGGCAGCTCTCCCATGTACATGTGTATCCCCTCCCTTTAATAAATTTTCCTGTTACTGTCTGAGTTTGGGCAAATGATCATCCCTGCGGGTTTGCTGGGAGGAAAATCCTCCACACACGTACTATGATTTAAGTCATTGGTATGACACCTGGGGTTTGAACCACCGACCTCCCATTCCTCCATGTCTATAGATCTCTACCCTTATTGCACTTTGCAAAGTGCACACACTGGTCATACTTTTTTCATGTCCGTGCTTTATAAAATAATTATTTTCAGTTTGGTACCATTTTTATACATATACTTCACTCAATTATAAATAATGGAAGACCATGTATTTTTCATATTCATATATTTTGGCATGAGTTGGTGGCTGGTTAGGTACGACCACATTAAAATCACAATAATGGGTAGTTTTGTCATTTTGCAGGTGGAGAATTCCGGTGACATTTGGCAGTAAATCACATTCTGTGAGATATGGCAAAAATAATTAGTGTTAGCATGATAACACGTACAAATCGTGTTGCTATTCGACGCACTCTCGACTCAGGACTTACCTCACTATGCTGAGACAAGTTAAAATCTCCTCTATCCTGCACACTGTTAATTTAAATCAACACCATATCAGGGATATCCATTCCGTTCAAATGCGTTCTGTTGTGTACAGGTGTCTCAGTATTTAAACGCATTCATGTCTCCAGTCGTTTGTACAAGTGCCTCATTCCTTGTTGAAAAAAGATGAAATTAAAAAAGAGGAGTTTGGTAAGATTCTAGAAAGTAAACCAGCAAACCTAATGAAAGACACCAAATCATATCTCATCTGGTTTCTATCTAGAGTTTTACAATGTAAAATCTCATGCGGGACATAAAGGTGTTTCTAGATCAGGAAAGATGCTGTATCGGGAAAGTTGATTAACCTTAAGCTTGATGTGGACGGTGAAAAGCGGAGTTTGGTCGGGGTGTCTGCCCAAACATTTACTTGTATATATGATGGGATGTCGTTTGTCCACTTTGCAGATGGGACATGCTGGCTTAACATTCTCTCTGAAGTGCATCGTGGTCTAAGGTGCAATGGTCTCAGGTGGCACTCCATCAGTGGCGTTCGTTTGATCAAAATTGACAACAAGCAAACCCATTTAGCGATTTTGTGAGTCCTCCAATTTTACGAGATTCTGTCATAACAGCCAGTCACTCAGAAATATAAGTACTTAGATTACAACACAAAATCAATGTAATAACTTACTGAATAAGTAAACAGCATATTAAATAAATGGTCTATGATGGTGGCTTAGCATTGAGGCCATTGGTCTGGTATCCAAGAGATCGTGCGTTGAATCCTGATAGAAGCAGAAATATTAAAATATTTGGATCATATAGTATTCTCATTTGATTCTAAACTAATAAAATGACATGAACATGTTGCTGTTGGGTTTCCAGTAAAAAAAAAATCCAACTGAATCAGATGACTAATGTCCTTCAGTGAAGACCTTTCAGATAGTCAGGTTTATATATGACACCAATATCCTCAGGGCAATTTGGGATGGTCACAAAACATCTACCTGAGAAAGGGTAACAGCCACACCCAAAATCCCCCTAAATTAGTTTTAAAAAGAAAAGACATCACTGTAAAATGATGTCATGCAAGCAACGCATGTTACTCGGTAGTTTACTTGAATTAAACTAGTTTGTGGATATTTAGAAAGAAAAATCAACAGTAGGTGAGGACATTTGATTTTTATCGTTCAACCTTTGAAGGAAATGCACGTAAGGAGCCATTTATATATTTTATACATTAAATGGTGGAATATTTGACCTTTCCTTCGAATATGTTTTTTGTATTAATAACATTGAGGTTCATGGAAATGTGAGGTATCATTCCCATTCCCATTAATTACACTTCACTCCCATGTCCTTACAATCTACCCTCACTTCATTTTCTTCAATCAACCTTTTATATTCCCCTCTGCACATACAACATGTAGAAGTCCTCATATTGAATCTGTTGACTTCATGGAGCTTACAGGAGTGAACCAAAGTGGTTTTTTTAAACTAGCAACGGTACCCGCCCTACGGGCGGGTCTTCAATTGGGAGGCCCAAATGAAAAGGCTAAATATCAGAAATTGAAGGCTTTTTTTTCTTTTAAACGATTTATATAAACATCCGTTAAATCTCGATCGGTGCAGCCGTTTGTGCGGCACCCGGGAAAATAACGGCATGCGGGAGCAAGTATCAGCAGGATGTGGCAGTGTGGGAGTCCACGTTTCTGATCCTCCTTCATGCCGAAGTAGCCCACCACTTCTCCAAGCATTCCGCTCTTCAGATCCGCCATGACAGATTTAAGATTGATACTGAAGACGCGTGCAGTTAGTCCTCCCGATGTCGTATGTACTCCCGATACAAATCGTGATCGATCGTGTGCAAATCGTGATCGATACACTATGATCGTGATGATCGTGATCGTGAATCGTGATCGATAATCGTGTTCACAATCGCTATGTCGTATGTACTCCCGATACGTGTACCAAATTCCCGATACGTGTAACTGTACCAAATCAACAGTTAAAAGGATTTTGAGCTGATAGCTGTTATGCCTAAGTCACACATAGGCGGATTTGTCGGCGACTACTGGCGACTGGAAAAATCGCCACCACCCGCCGACAATCGTAATGAAACCGTAATGGACGGTCGCCTGTAGTCGTGGTTATCCTCCCCAGGTCGGCTGCAGTCGGCAAGAGCCGCAAAGGGGCCAAATATTTTTTTTAATGTTTAAAAACGGCGCGCTCAGTCGCACTCGAAAACAATCCGCCATGCTGTCGTGATGGAACCGCCATGCTGTCGTCGGTATCCGTAATAAGAGCGTAAAGCGGCCGCAACCCAGTCGCTCATAGTCTTCCGCAATCGCCCCACCAGCTAGCACGGCAGAGATGCGAATGCCATACGGCCTTCCTGCGGCATCTTCCCGACTACGGGCCGACACTGTTGCGGCTGCATATCGACTACAGAAGAACTACCACGTCTCCCCTGCGGCTATGGGAGACTGACGACGACAGCAGTAGGACTAGTGGCGGCCGAGTTACGGCCATTGGCGACAGAGATACGACTGCCTGGCGACTGCATTACGACATACCACGATTCCATGGCAAGACAGGATGGTGTGAGGGTCTCCGTGGAGTGAGGTCCTGTGGTGCCGACAAGGATATGGCTTTATTGTTTGGATTTGGGACTTTTGGGAACTTTATTTTTGGGACTTTGGTCCTTTGGAAACTTTATTTATGGGACTTGGGACCAGTGGAAATAATTTGTTGGACTTTATTTCCATTCTCTCTCCCTGCAGAAAAGTTTGATTATTACATTACAATGATACATCTTTATTAACTTTCTTATTGTACATCAAACATCTTTATGCTTCATGTCATACATCATTGAAATGAATAAAGTGAAATGTAAAATAGAGAAATAAAGATTTAAAAAGTTGTGTGAATCGTCTCCAATCGCCGGCGGTCTTATTGCAGTCTTGCGGACGTCGGAGTAAACCGCCACCCAGCCCCAATGCAGTCGCCGCGATCCGCCATCGGTCGTAATCTAGCCGCCAGACTGTCGCCACGCTGCCGCCGTGCATCCGCAATGCAGTCGATCTTCAACAGTCGCCATCCCACTCGGGGCGTCGTCGCAATGCAGTCGCAATGTGGCCGCCTGCAGTCGCCATACTGCCGCCTGACCATATTTGACCGCTAGAAATCGCCAGTAGTCACCGAAAAATCTTGATCGCCGGCAGTCGCCAGTAGTCGCCAAAATATCCGCCTACGTGTGACTTAGGCATTACGGTCTTGGCAAGATCGATGGAGACAGCGAACTGTTAGCGATCAATGGAGACATGTTGCTTTCCCGGGTGCCGCACAAACGGCTGCACCGATCGCGTGGCACCCGGGAAAACAACATCGTCACAATGAGAACAATGAACATTATGCGAACGCGAATGTTATGCGTGAGTCCAAACCTAAGAATGCTGGAGACTAAAGCTGAAATTGGGAAAACTAAATAGCCTATTTTACTCCTGGAGATCCCAGGATTATCCACCCAAAATATCTTTGCGATCGGTTCAGCAGTTTTTACGGTACCTTCGAACAGACAGACAGACAGACGGACGGACATTTGGTGAATTATAGTAAGATAACCATTAGCAAATGGGTGAATGAATGCTCAATATCCAATTAATTTTTCAATGCTCTTCCTTAAACTCCCTACATCTGTTCAGTAGCCAGTAAAGGACTGCCTAAGAAGCCGTCAATACGATACTGTAAGACCCAGGTTTACGTCGGGGACTCGTTTCCGCAAAGTGCGATGGATATCGAAACGACGAAAATCGAAGCGGTCTTTCTCATAAGAATGAATTGAATAACCGGGGGTTGTGTTCCTAACGTTGCCACTTCAGTTATTAAATTTCACTTTTTACCGATGATATTACTCTTTTTGATTAATGACAGTTATATTCAGGTTCACATACGTAGAAAAAAATTAACAATTACCAGGCATATTTAAATATAACATAAACCGAAGGGGCTGAAGGTGGCGGTACGTCTTCTTCTTCCTCCTTCAATGGACGTCGGCATATTTATCGATCGGAGGCAAACTTAATAACCCAGCAATCCGTTAATACCAGCATCTATTCAACGAATAACATCTAATTTCACTTCTAAGCGAATGTATTCCAGCGTCTTTATCAGTCTTTTAATTTCTGAAAACGCTCGAGAATAAAAGGTACGACTTTTAAAACGATGTAAGTGTGAGTTAAGACGGCGGATATCGAGAAGTGGTATTGATAACGTGACGACGTATTTGCGAAATGACATAAAAAGGGGCGACGTAAACCGGGGTATTACTGTACCATTGAATGACAATACTTGTTCATAGACAGTAAATATTTACAACCTTAACCTGCACTTGCAGGTAATTCGCCTCCACCGCACTTCCCCTATCTCAGCCTATGATGTACAACCTTGTAATTGAAATCATTCCATCATTCCGAAAGCTGTATCTTGGCACACTAATATTACTGACATACGGCGGCGCACGGAAATTTGACCTTTCCAAAAGCCTCGTTGGCTCTGGAACCAATGCACCTGCCTCCTGGATGTGAAATGAAAGTTCAATACATGAGGAAATAAAGAAATAAAATACAGGTTTATTTTCACCTACATTTTATTTAACATGTTTAAATTGGCTCCTGTTTGCATTTCTAATTGGTATAATGGGGCCTTGCACAATTTGGTGGTTGGCTGTGCTTTCATCTGAACGATGGATAATCCCAACCACCTTACATTCATCATGTCATTCCCTTCTTAATTTCCTTATTCTCCAACCCTCTTTTCTTTCAATAACGTTCGCTCATTCTCCTTTTTAACATTTTTCTTTATGTTTATTTATGTGTGTGTGTCATACATCTTTATGATGGCCTTTTGTTCTCTAATCCCCAGTGCACTGGCATATCTCATCACAGGTAAAAGCAAAGAAAAGAGTGATATTCCTTTTCCATTGTGGAATTAATTGGCTCCATGTTTCACAGACCAACACTTCATTGATTTTTATATTTTCCCCTTTTTGCTGCTCGCGATGCCTTGCCTGTGTGTTTGAATGTGTGGACAATGGATCGACGCTGCGGGTTCTCCTTCAAACGTGAGGATGCTCGTTGCTGCTTTGTGGTGGTCGAACCTCACCTGGCAGTGTATCGATTGATACGGAGTCTTCCTAATGTCCCATATTGCCTGTTACGGATAACATACATAAACCATTATACACCTATATGGCCTTTCAGGGCTGGCAGGATGGCGTAGACATACGCACACTCGCCTATAAGCTATCTAGCCTGGGTTTGAATCCCGACCTGGCTCTAAACTGTCATCCATGTAAACATGTGTTTCACAGGTTGGGTGATTCATCAAAGTGTGTGCCGTCCCTCGGATGGACGTTAAACCGGGCATTCCATCTGCCAGCAAAAGTTGTCATGAACGAATTACAAGTTCCTGCTCTAACTACTGCTGGGAAGGCAATGCCAACCCACCCAGTATAACCTTTGCTAAGAAACTGCTCTTACAGCACCGACGCTCTGTAACAGAGTATGGTACCGGTACATAAGAATCACAATGGCCCTGTATGTTTCTTTCCGCCGTTTCAAGCTGTTTTATCGACAATAATAATAAAAGGCAATGTGTGTGTCTCGTTGGTTGTTAACTCCATGCAGGTTTCAAGAAGGTGGAACCAAGCCCTCCCTGGTCTTAATGTATCCACCTTTGTGTGTGCATGTATGTGTTTGTGTATGTGTATATGTCTATACGTTTATATGTGTATACGTGTATGTGTGTGTAAATTTATATATGTGTGTTTATATTTATATATGTGTGTGTTTGTGTATGTATGTATGTGTGTGTATATGTGTATGTAAGTATGTATGTGTGTATGTGCATTTCTATGTGTGTATATATCTTTGTGTGTGTGTGTGTGTGTGTGTGTGTGTGTGTGTGTGTGTGTGTGTGTGTGTGTACACAAACTATTTGCAATATGTCACACAGAAGACGCATGGACACAACATACCACTGTACAACATGTCACATATAACATGTCTGTATACAATACAACATGTGTGCAATATGTGTATGAATATAATGCATAAAAATAATATGTGTGCATACAATACACAGCATATGATGTTACGCAAAACAAAAAAACATGCCAAAGCAAAAGGAAAGCCAAAGCCAAACATATGTATAAACCATAATCCTGCATGTGTATGTGGAAATCACGACCCATGCCCGTGTGTTGTGTGCATGCATACGTCATCACCACCAGTCCTCATCTCTTTCAGGCCCCCCTTACACCCGGGTCCACAAAATCTCAGGCACCCCTCCCACTCAGGTCCGCCAAATCTCAGCCCACCTCCCACTCAGGTCCGCCAAATCTCAGCCCACCTCCCACTCAGGTCACCAAATCTCAGGCCCTCTTCCCACTCAGGTCCACCAAATCTCAGGCCCCCCTCCCACTCGGGTTCGCAAAATCCCAGGCCCCCTCCCATCAAATCCCAGGCCAATTTTACGGTGTGAGTGCCTACTGTGTGTTTCTAGTTAGATATCGGTGTAAATCGTGCATACCTGTGTATAATCGTTGGTCGGTTCCTGCCGTGTTTTTCAGGCCTGGTTTTCCAGGCCTCGAGGTTTATTCCAGTCTTTTTTTCACCCCATACTTCCCCGAACTTCTTACCCTTTGTTTAAAGTCTTAATAAAATTAAAAAATCGAATTCCCTTCTCTCCCCGTGTTCGTTCATTTTTCGACCATGTGTTTTGCCCCACCCGTTTTTTTCTCTCCTTCCTTCATAACTCAATCCTCTCCAGCCGACACCTTTCCAATTCCAGTTCTCACAATACTTCTTCAACTTCAACAATACTTCTTTCTCTCATCCACTTTCACCTAACCTTCAAAAAAACATATTAATGAAGAATTTAAAAAGTAGGCCTCTCCTCCTGTACTAACACATTTGCTTATACACCTCCCTGTTCCTTTGCTCTCTGCTCTCCTGGCTGTCAATCTCCTGGCCCTTCCTCCCGTCCATGGTACACGGAATTTTGTGGTGAGGCAGTTGCCCTGAAACAACTTGCCTTCACCTCCTGGAAGGCAAATCCAATGAGGGCAATCTCATTTCCTTTCACAAAGCTCGGAACAAGTGTGTGTCTATCCTCAGGAGAGCCAGGAAACAATATATCTCTACTCTCAAGAGTGAACTCTCAAACCTGTCTCCCTCTTCCAAATCCTGGTGGCGTCTTGTCAAATCTGTTTCTGGTGTTTGTTCCGCCTCTATCCCCTCCCTTACCTCAAACGACACCACACGTGACACCGCTACACAGCTGACACCGCACGTGAAAAAGCTGAATGCCTCAACTCTGTGTTTGCCTCAAAATATTTTGTCCCAAACCCGTTTCTCTCTGTACCCACCATACCCAGTCTTACCCAGATGCTCCTGGATTCTGTGTCCTCTCTCCTGACAAGGTAGAGAAGTTTCTGTCAATCCTCGACTCTGATTCTGCAACTGGACCAGACGGCATCAGCCCACGGGTCCTAAACTTCTTTCCTGGAAGTCCTAGCTGTGTCCACGTGGTTTTTACCTCTCCCACCCCTACCCCCCTCCCCACGCGTCCTCCCCCAAGCCCTCACTCCCACATATCTCCCGATGTCCCTGCTCTCAAATGTTGTACTTGTGTGCTTCCCCCTCTCTCCCCATCCTGTCTCCCACTCCCTTTATCATGTCTTATGTGTCCGTTTGTTTGTTGTTGTTTTTGTCAATAATGTTAGCTCTTACACGAGCCTCGATCTTGTATACAAAAAAAAAACAAAAGCATAGATAATAACTTCAAGAGAACGTTTTCCCCCAAGGGCATGTCACGTACACACAGCACCACACATGCGCCCTGAAGGTCAGCTTCCAGGCGTGGGCGGCCTGTGCTTTCGAGAAACCCACAATGTGCCTGCAATTGTTAGATAAGCAGAGAAAGACACAAACCAGTTTGTGGTCAAAGGAGAAAGTGAAAAAACATGTTTTCAACCTTCTTATATAATTTATATGTTTCTTACATATGATTATGTTTATATATGTTCTTATATATGTTTTATGTTTATGCTTATATATGTTTTATATGTTTCTTATATCTGTTTTTGACTCTTCCTAACACACGATCTACTCTCATGGACTAATTAAAGTATAAAATTGAAATCTGGATTCAGATTTGAGGATCGGATCTCATACACTAAATAAGTCTCAAAATATGGAGTGAAATCTGAAAAAATTAAGACAATAGCGATTCTTATAACTGAGTGTATATCTTTTCCTAAGCTTTAAGCAAGGCTGTCGTTCCTTCTTCTCCATATTACCAGAGCATTAATCCACTTTTTCTACTGTTCGAACACTTATATTGAGTGAAGAAAAGATCAAGGAATGTGCTCAAAAGTGTAACTTTATTGAGTGCAACAAAAATAACTAACCAGCAGGATCGACATGAAGGCTTCCGCAGCCATGACTGGGTACTCCGTGGGGGAAATCCCCGGAGATAGGAGGTCAAAATAAATCAAATTAAAGATTGAATTAAAATAACATGGCCTGCTCCGTCCTCCTGCTATAGTCTATTTGATTTATTTCCTTCCTCTAAAAAATAGAAAGTGCATCGTTTGACGAACAAAGATCTCTTTCAAGGTAAACCTTTGGCGTTGTCGTCTTTATGTACCGTATACACTCAAGTATAAGTCGAGTTTTTGAGATGATTTTCATGGCCTAAATTTTGGGGGTCGTCTTATGCACGAGTAATGTTTTGTCATAAATGATTCTGCAGGTTATAAACAAGGAAAAAAATTGTTGGTAATAAACAAGGTGATCGAACAGCATGTTTTACTCCGTCTACGAGATGAGACTTAAACATGTCTCACACCAATAGGCTTTTCTCTCGTCGTAATCACCCTGGGTGGGAACTCCAGACCTGCTTGATCCACTTTTTACAGCCAATCTCATCCATCCAACCTTTTGGATGAAGTTGTACGATCACATCGGCCTGGAACTTATCTTTAGGCATTGTCTTTCTTTTGAAGATGACCATAGATTTAAGTTTGGAAATACTGTTACTGGTAAAATACTGTCAGGTAAAAAACTGGGGCCGTCTTATACACGGGATGTATGAAAAATAGCTGACTTTTTCGGCAAAAAGTTGGTGTGGACTTATAGTATAAGTTATGCATGGGATCGGCTTGTACTCGAGTATAGACGGTACTTTATACATGCGTAAATACCTGTTTCAAGGTAAACCTTTGGGGTTGTCGGTTTGATGTACTTTATGCAAGTTTAATATGTCTCACCGCAATGGAACTTCGAACAGGCCGCCATGCCTCTGTCACAATGGTCCACTCACAAGCGCTCATAAGGGAGATGTGTGTGTGTGTGTGTGTGTGTGTGTGTGTGTGTGTGTGTGTGTGTGTGTGTGTGTGTGTGTGTGTGTGTGTGTGTGCATGCGCCCGTGCGTGGTCATTAAGCATCTATCTATAATTCCAGTAATCTCTGTGTGTATGTTTGTTTGTACGTTTGTTTGTTTGTTTGTATGTCTGTGACCGCTGTTTCTCGACAACTACCGGTCCGATATACTTGAAACTTGCCAGGTATATTGCTGGGGACCCGAGGATGTGCCTTTTCAAGGTTTTAAATCAATCGCAGAAGTAGTTACCGAGCTATGTCCAAAAAACGATTCAACCAATCAGAGAGCAGCGAGCTATCACGTGTGCCGAACGTGGCGAACACACTCTGCCTCGGATGGCACATTTGAGAGCGTATTCATTTATTTCCCGTCGGCAAACTATGTTGCCGTTAAACTATGTTTTAAAACTAATTATAAAACTAATTAAAACTAATTTGCGATTCATCGTAACTGCGATTTGCGAACTTCCGGACAGTGAGGACTGCACTTCCGGCATCCAATCACAGAACGCGTTATTGCGTAGGCGTGGCCGATGTGAGAGCGAGCAGCGAGCCGAGCCCAGCGCGTGCGCCATTACGGTACGTAATTCGATTTCTTCCGGAGAAAATAATAATTTCTCGATTTCTTATGCGCATTATTTCTCCCAATTCAGTCAGAGCGAAGGGCGGAAGCGAAGAGCGTTGTTTTTTTTGTTTACGGGCGGGGTAGAGCGTACGGGTAGCGTTTTTTTTTTTTTTTGGCACATTTGAGAGCGTATTCATTTATTTCACGTTGGCAAACTATGTTGCCGCTATGTTGCCGTTAAACTATGTTTTAAAACTAATTAAAACTAATTTGCGATTCTTTCGCTTTCCTGCGCATTTGTGCACGCTATGGCGATTTCTTTACCAAACTCCGCTAGCCGTTAGCTTTGGACCAAACCATTTCATGTAAATAGAGGGGGGGGATTGTCACCGTACTCGCAAGCCGTTAGCTTTGGACCAAACCATTGCATGTAAATAGAGGGGGGGGGGGGATATACTTTTAGATATATATATAGTACGGGCATGCCCTAGTAACATATAATTCTCTTTGATAACTACCCCTCCTCCCCCACCTTGCTCTCTTTTTTGATCTCCTCCCTCCCCCCTCCCTCCCACCCACCCCTTTCTATCTCTCATTCCACCACCCTTCTCTGTGTCTTCCCACCCATCTCTCCCCCCCCCCCCCCCAATCCCGTATTGTCTCTACCCCTCCCCTTTCTCACCCCCCCCCCCCTCACCCCTCTCTGTCTCTCCCACCTTTCTCACCTAACACACACCCATCCCCATCCCTGTCTCTCCTCCACCCTTTTCCCCTCCCTTTACCTTCCCTCTCCCTTCTCTCCTCCCTTCCCCTTTGCCCCATTTCCTTCCCCTCCTCCCCCTCCTCAAACCTTCACCCTTCCTCTCCCCCTTCACTCACTTATTGACTCCAAGTCCTCCAACTCAAAACTATAAATGAAGATTCTAGAAAACTAGAAATCAACGACTCAATGCTCTTTCTCAAAAAGGTCAATAAATCTGTATCTCATTGCAGTATCATCTACAAAATAATGAAAAACAATTATTTAAATCTGTTTTTAATCAATCAAATGTACCGCACTCTTCACGAAACGTCAGCGCTGCCGAAACAGGCTCTGAGCAAAGATTATGCTGGGAGGTTTTGCCATTGCTTTCCAGGATTCAGAGAAGGCAGGAATTTGTAATTTGTTCAGGGTACTTGCGATAGCTCGCCTATTCTTCGTGAAAGACACTTTGGAATCTTTAACCTCCATCAACGAATGTATGATTGTACAAAATTGAGTCTAAAGCATTGAATAATGCTACAGCTAAGACTGACAATACTGAGACTGACAATCAGCACATTATTTTATTTTATTTAACAAACCGCTGCAGCTGTCGTCCTCTTCGTTGTGATGTCAATGTAATCCATGCTGTACCTACTAATCATCGAATGACTCGTACCGCTTCGGTCATTTCCTTTCGCCGAACAATTGTTTATAGGATTCCCTTGTGCTCTTTGTACAATCTTTGTCTGCAGGCCCTGTTATGTGTTATATTTCAGTGTGGTTTCATTCGAAACCTCTTTCACGTCCAAACGTCTTCACAAAAGACATTTAAACAAAGTAGAAGATGAACGAGGATCAAGTATCTGCACCGACATACCACTAGGCTCGCCCAGGTTATTGAGTGTAGTTGGCCAGGGCTATAAACACCTGTCACAGCTCTCGGTCATATGGCTTGTCGTAATGATTGGGTCATGTGACTTTTTATCAATTGCAATTGGTTCATGTGATTGATGCAATCAAAAGGCGTTTTTTTACATTGGATGAATGGATCCAAATACCATTAGTCCCTTGTTTTCAAAACCTGCACATTCCTTCCACTTGGTGAATGAATCCAAGGGCCATTAGTCCCTTATTGTTCATCCTTTAGCATCAATAAGTTGGAACCATTTATATTGAAACGAATGAATCCCTGGAAACATAACTTCTCCCCAACCAATACAATATTGGCTCACTGTCTGCATATTCGCGGATTTTTCGAGATTTCTGAGCAGATGGCAACTTCCTGGTACCTTTTGCATGCATAATTAACGAGGATTCTCAATATAATTAATACTCACTAGGTAAAGGGCCTTTGGCCCATCATGCTGGTTTTAAAACTTCCTCGCAAAGCAGAATCAGCTCAAACTTACTGTACGTAGGATGGTTTCAAGTTTGTGATCACAGAGATCATGATAGCTGATCACCAGAGCCAATCCCGTACTTTCTGTTTCTAACTTGCAGAAGCTACACTTGTCCGATTGATTCAGTCCTGTTTGTTATTAAATCCATTGGTGAAGTGTCCTTGATCTCGGCCATTTGTTATGACTCGTTCTCCGTCCCAATTGAGCGATTCATCAATGTGTGTGTCGTCCCTCGGATGGACGTTAAACTGGGAGTCCCGTCTGCCCGGATTGGTGGACCTTAAAGATCTCATGGTGTCCTTCGCAAAGAGTAGGCCAGTTCGTGAAATTCGGTATCGCGGCATCATGGCCAAATTCTAAAAATCCTGTCCTACTAACTCGGCGAATGTCAGGCCTGGCCAGGCCGGTTCGTGAAAGACTTGGGCCCATGTTTCCCCCTGCCGACCTCACAAGGTGAGATAAAAGTGGCCTTTAAAGAGCAACAAAACAACTCCATCCCAATTGAGCTGACCTCTTAATAGCTATTCCAAAGAGGCTTCTTTGTCTATCCCCCATATGTCCAACTCTTTTTTTTTCCCTGCCCTTGTGTATTTCTCTCCGTTGTCACTATATATTTGTTGATATTTTGTCTTAAATTTTTCTTTTGTCTTTTTTCAATTGCTGGAGCTGTATTTGTGCTGTTTCGGTTTGGTGCATGACATCTTTTAAGATGACATCTGATCATTAGTTTAGCAATGTCGAATGCAATTGATTATCAGAAACTTCTTGAAATCCCAGGGAATGGAGGCTATGCTCTTTCTTCGAGATTGCATTTGAAACTTCTCGGGTGCTGGTTACACGCGGCATCATCGACTTGACTCCTGCTTGGCATCTGGACCTCAGTCGTGAATCAACGGTTCACTCATATGGTCATCATAATGGCATTGTAACAGTGCTGGGTCTGCTTTAAACAGCAGCAGCAATTTGCTAGTGCACTTCACTCATTAGTGGCCATTGTCTGCGCATCGACTTTCAAATGACGGATCAAGTCGAGAATTTGGATGATATCGTGGCAGTTTGTCATGGATCATGAAGTCATGCTTTCATATGCAAACCCACATTCCTAGGCAACCTATATAATCTTCATGCACTTGTCTCTCATAGTCATGGATTGCATTGACTTTGGTGAGTGTTTCAAGATTGATGATGCTTGATGAAAGATATGAACCTGGCACATTCTCAATTGGATCCCACGCACGTTTCTATTCTGATGGCGATTTCATTGCCGTGGTGCAAGTTGTGCTGTTTTCGCGAGCACAGCAATGATACATTCATTCTTGGATCGATTTGATTTCTTTTCTTTTCTTACAAAGACATTCGACGACAATAGACAATTAAACACACTATATGGGGATGCCATTGTGAAGTATATATTGCGATAAGTGTGGGTAGGGGATTCTAAGCATAATAGGTGGGGAGGGGGTGAAGGAGAAGTGGGAGGACATCGGCTTGTGTGAGGGCCTGAGGCTTTCTGAACAAGTTCTTAACCCAACATACACACACAATACAACGGAGTTTTTTTTGTTTTTTTTTGGTATACTGAATCGAGGCTCGTGAAAGAGCTGACATTTACTTCACAAACAAATCAACCAGACAAACAAAATATATAAAAAGAGGGAGCGGAAGACAAGAGAAGGGGAAGCACACAAACACTTGAGAGCACACAACATTTGAGAGCAGGGAGATGTGTGGGAGGGAGAGGGCTTGGGGGGAGGAGGCGTGGGAAGGGGGGGGGGGGGGTGGGAGAAGTATAAAACACAAGGACACCAAGGACTTACAGGGCAGAAGTTGGTATTTCAAAAAAGTGGAATTGGGGTGAAATTAGCGGGGGTAGAAAAGATCAAGGTTTTGGATGGGGGAAGATAAGAGATGGTGGTGAACAGCTGTTACCTTGATACCGGTTGGATACCTTGAGACCGAGTGGGTCTCCGTTCCTTCTCCTGAAACCCACCTATGTGTGGAAATATCAGTAAACAACAGCAACTTACACGTACACACACATATGCACACCAGTGGTGGCTCCAGGTTTTGCCGGACAGGTGGTACAAGTCTCCGCGACAGGTGGTACGCCGATTATGATTTAGTGGGCGTGGCATTATGACTGAAGTAAATAAGCTTTCTTCAAATAAATTACGTCTCCATATTTTACTGCAGTAATTCTGCTCATAGGTTGCGGATAGAACTTCAGTGGATAGTTAAGTCAATACGTAACAGACAGATTATGTGTATTGTAAACCAAATTCACTTTCGAGACATATACCGCTTTGAGAATAATTCGTAACCTTTTTTGTTGTTGAGTAATATGAGCAAATTAATTTGGTTTCAATGGTTTTCAATAGTTTGATGTCAAAACACAAATAAATCTAATGAAACAATACCAAGGAATATTTATTGTTGAAAATAAGAAACATGAGCATCAAACTTCAGTCAGAACAAGGTCAATTATATTTTAATAAATTCATCTTCCTGACAAAATAAAATCATACCGTACACAAATTTAAAGGCTGTACTTCATTTACAAGGTGAGGAGACGTGGTAACAAAATAAATATTAATTTTATTGGCAAAGAAAGCAAATTCAATCCTGAAAAAGCTGTGAAGACCTTCATATTTTTCTTTTGGTTTGTACAAACAGAACATGAACTTCATTGAAAACCAGCAAAACATACGACTCACTATGAACGAATAACTTATGGCATAACATATTTACAAGAGGAACAGAAAGACAAAAAGGTTTCTGAATGTTTTGGTTATTATGTTTTTGACATGGTTGCAAAATGAAGAGTGAAATATAACTGTTGTTGTTTATTTATAAAATATTTGTTATCTCGTCTAATGGTGAAGAATAGAATACACCAGCTGTGCCATTGAACCAAAAATCTATTTGATTTCTGTTCCATTTGAAAAAAGTTATGCTTCAGGTTTTCAATACAATTGCACTGTTTTATTTCAGAATCCAATGCATGGTTTGTTCACAAATATTCATCACAAGTGTTCTCTTTCAGAATATCATGAAACTAAAGCTGGATCCGGCAATCAGGATATCTTGTCTTCGAAGTGTCCACAACACGATCCAATGCATCAAAAAGCTTCACACTTCGTTTCTTGTGGATGGAAAGGATCATCAATGATTTTAATCTTACATCAACCATGGTTGTTCTCAAGTCACTCTTGAAGAGCTTCATGGAGCTAAAGCTGCGTTCGCATTCAGCAGTTGATATTGGCAGTGTTACGGCAATCGATGTTAGTCTGGCAATTTGGAAAAAAGCGTCTCTAAAATTCTGATTGTACCTGTGGAACCTTAGAAGCGTTGTTGGTTTTTCTTTCCTGCATTCAAAATGGAATTTGAGGGACTTCAGCTCATACTTGAGGGGTTCTAATTCTAAATTGCTCTGAAACTTAACTGCAAAGGCCATTAATGGTTTCTCGTCGAGGAATGACTTTGAAGCTGGGTTGAGGGCTGAAACACCTGCCATCATATATTTGTTTTCCTTATTGAAGCGCCTTACGAGTTCTCCTTCAATCTTTTCAATGGCCTCCTTTATGTTCATGCGGAACTCTACCTTTGGATCGACTGCCTCTTCAGATGGCACATTTGCGTCAACAACTTTCCCAACCCAACTTTCCCAACCCAACTTTCCTGGGAAAACCACATTTCAAATCTGGCCTCCAAAGTCAGTCGCCGACTGGGCATCCTCCGTCGTGCGAAGTCCTTCCTTGGCACACCTGAGCTCCTCACCACATACAAGGCTTTCATCCACAGCTCAATGGAATACTGTTCCCCCCTCTGGGCTGGTGCTCCTGCCTCACACCTAGCTCGTCTCCACGCTGTTGAAACCAAAGCATTCAGAATCATTGGAATCTCCTGCGATGACGCTATCTCCAAGGGCCTTTCACTCACTCACCGCAGGCAGGTTGGTGGTCTTTCCGTCTTCTACCGACTCCTCTCCAGCCTTGCCCCCCCAGCTCTTTCTGGGCTCTGTCCCCCAAATATTCCTACAGGTCGCACAAGATCTGCCTGCAACCCTCTTATGGTTAAACTGCCAAAATCAAGACTCTCTGCTCACCTTCACTCCTTCATTCCTCTTTTCTCCCGCCTCTGGAACAAACTCCCTCACTCTCTTCAATCCCACTCCACCCTCCAGGTCTTTAAAACAGCTGTTCATCACCATCTCTTATCTTCCCCCATCCAAAACCTTGATCTTTTCTACCCCCGCTAATTTCACCCCAAATCCACTTTTTTGAAATACCAACTTCTGTTCTGGAAGTCCTTGGTGTCCTTGTGTTTTATACTACTCCCACCCACCCCCCCCCCCTCCCCACGCCTCCTCCCCCCAAGCCCTCTCCCTCCCACACATCTCCCGATGTCCCTGCTCTCAAATGTTGTGTTTGTGTGCTTCCCCTTCTCTCCCCATCTTGTCTACCGCTCCCTCTTTTTATATATTTTGTTTGTCTGTTTGATTTGTTTGTGAAATAAATGTTAGCTCTTTCACGAGCCTCGATTCTGTATACAAAAAAAAAAAAAAAGTAGGCTTCTAGACGCTTCGGAGCAAGATGTTGCCTTTTAGGATCCTGCCGTACTATTGGGTCAATGGTGGCAACCTGATTGTTATTTGTAGGAACATCTGCTGCCTTCATAACATCAGCTGCTTTCTCCTCACCTGTTTTCCATATCAAGTCAACAGCCTCATCTCTCTTCATTCCTGTAATGTCTGCCTGCAGGGTTTCTACCAGCTTAATTCCATGGGTCAGGTCGTTACTGTTCCCCTGTAGCTGGTCTGTGGCAGCCTTCGATTTGTTCAGAAGTTGTCTGAAGGCACACAGGTATCTGGAAAATAGAAAAGTATTTATACAAATTTGAATTTCATTTGCTGTGATTATGGATCTGAAAAGTAAGGGCAACAGATGAGGAAAACAGCAATTTAAAGGGCTGATGAATTCTTATTCCCACTTGTTAGAATAAACAAAACTAACTTCTGCCAACAGCTTGTTCAAATGTGGGTAAACACAAATCAGGTGTCAAGCCAAATGAGTATGAGTTCCTCGATAAACGAAGGGTTAATTTGAGTTAAATTACTGTTCCATTTGTAAGCTCTCTTTTAATTGGATGGGTTTTGTATTTAAGCCAATAGGATAACTTTCAGGACATTTAAGGTATAAAGAATGATCTCAGGTACCTTACAAACTCCACATCTATCTGGGCTCTCAATCCTTTTGCTTCAGTAACTCTGGTACCATTGGTGTCTGACTTGATGATCTCTTCAAGAACTTGGATCACAACTTCAATCACAACCTGGATCACAATCCGAATTTGTCCCGATCGGGTGTTTTTATGTTGGCGGGGAATACGATTTATGGCAAAAATTAACTATTTCTTATGACTTCTTCCCCGACGAATTATTTGGCTTGTCCCCAACGGGTGGTCCAGGCCTCCCCGACGGGTGGTCCATGGACCCCCTGGACCTCCCGCTGGCGCCACCCATGATGCCCACACTCACATATACACACACTAAGGTGGATACATTGAGACCTGTGAGGGGTCCATTCCACCTTCTGAAACCCGCATATTGAAATAACAACCAACAAAACACACACACTAAAACGTCCACATATTCTAGATCTAGACATTCCGAGAACCCTATCCCTTGTCCATTTTATATGCACGTGAGACCATTTAAACCACATTAACAGAATATTTTATGTAATCCCATTGAGGTCATTTGCAACTTCTCCAAACACGCTAAATCCGTTATTTAATGCCCATGGGCTTCACACTTAATAATGAACCTCCAACTTTGTGAATCCTTGTATTTTCTAGAAAAGGACTCCATTGCCCCTCTGGTATAAATCTGTGTAGTTTAGCATTATGTTTGCAAGTGTCCTTATAAATGGATAATTGGACAGGACCTGAATTTACCTCCTCAAAATGAACCAGCCAACCTTTGTTTCAGTTAATATTTTTTGTTTGTTTCACTTATACAGTCACGTGAAAAAGTAAGTACACCCCATTTAAAGTTTTGACTTTTTCAACATATTTCAACATACAGCTATTTGATCTTCATTTCCACAATATTGATAGATAAAGGTGATATAATATAACAAATATCATGAAACATTTACATTTTGTAGTCCATTGTATAATTTAAATAAACATAAATGCAAATTTCGCATGTGGAAAAAGTAAGTACACCCTGACATTTATCACTTCAAATACCTAAAATTAGAATTAGAACCAGCTCAGGTGCAAATGATTAGAACATCGTTAGAGAAGATCTTGGAGGAACCTGCCTTATTTAAACCTCAGACATTTAGTTTGGTTTGCTCTTTGTTGTTGAAGTGTGTGGCGTCACCATGCCCAGATCAAAAGAGCTCTCTGAGGCCTTCAGAAAGAAGGTTATAGATGCTTACAAGTCTGGGAAGGAATTTAAAAAGATCTCCAAACAATTTGAAATCAATCATTCGACTGTCCGGAAGATCATCTACAAGTGGAGAAGATTCCAAACAACTGCCAACTTGTTCAGGCCAGGCCACCCTAGCAAGTTCAGCCCGAGAGCAGACCGCAGGATGCTGAAAGAAGTCTCTAAGAACCCCAGAATGTCATCATGGGACCTACAGGTAGCTCTTGCCACTGTTGATGTCAAAGTGCACGAGTCCACCATTAGAAAGAGGCTGCACAAATTTGATCTACATGGGAGGTGTGCCAAGAGGAAACCTCTGCTGTCCAGAACGAACATCAGGGCAAGACTAAAGTTTTCCAATGAACACCTAGGCAAAGACCAGCACTTCTGGAACAATGTGCTCTGGACAGATGAGTCAACTAGAGCTATTTGGCCACAGTACCAGAAGACATGTTTGGCGAAAACCAAAGACAGCATTTGACCACAGGAACCTGATACCAAATGTAAAGCATGGTGGTGGAAATATTATGGTTTGGGGCGGCTTAGCTGCATCAGGGCCTGGGCAGCTCACCATCATACAATCCACAATGAATTCTTTATTGTCCCAGAGGGTGCTTGAGGATAATGTAAAGCCATCTGTCGGAGAGTTGAAGTTCAACCGAAGGTGGACCTTGCAACATGACAAAGACCCTAAACATACCAGTAAATCCACCAAGGAATGGCTGAAAAGAAAGAAATGGAGGGTACTGGAATGGCCAAGTCAAAGCCCGGATCTAAATCCCATCGAGATGTTGTGGGGGGATTTGAAACGAGCTGTGCATGCAAGAAACCCCTCAAACATCGCACAGCTGAAAGAATTCTGCATGGAGGAGTGGGCAAAAATTTCTCCCAGTCGATGTCAGGGACTGGTAGACAGTTATAAGAAACGCCTACTTGATGTTATTTCTGCCAAAGGGGGCAATACCACCTATTAGAGCCAAGGGTGTACTTACTTTTTCCACATGCGAAATTTGCATTTATGTTTATTTAAATTATACAATGGACTACAAAATGTAAATGTTTCATGATATTTGTTATATTATATCACCTTTATCTATCAATATTGTTGAAATGAAGATCAAATAGCTGTATGTTGAAATATGTTGAAAAATTCAAAACTTTACATGGGGTGTACTTACTTCTTCACGTGTACTTACTTCTCGAAGGCAAAGGTTTCCTCCTGGCACACCTCCCATGTAGATCAAATTTGTGCAGCCTCTTTCTAATGGTAGACTCGTGCACTTTGACATCAACAGTGGCAAGAGCTACCTGTAGGTCCCGTGATGACATTCTGGGGTTCTTAGAGACTTCTTTCAGCATCTTGCGGTCTGCTCTCGGGCTGAACTTGCTGGGGCGGCCTGGCCTGAGCAAGTGGGCAGTTGTTTGGAATCTTCTCCACTTGTAGATGATCTTCTGGACAGTCGAATGATTGATTTCAAATTGTTTGGAGATCTTTTTAAATCCCTTCCCAAACTCGTCGGCATCTATACCTTCTTTCCGAAGGCCTCAGAGAGCTCTTTTGATCTCGGCATGGTGACGCCGCACACTTCAACAACAAAGAGCAAACCAAACTGAATGTCTGAGGTTTAAATAAGACAGGTTCCTCCAAGATCCTCTCTAACCATGTTCTAATCATTTGCACCTGAGCTGGTGCACCTGATTCTAATTTTAGGTATTTGAAGTAGTGGGGTGTACTTACTTTTTGGGGTGTACTTATAGGGGTGTACTTACTTACCCCTGAAAAAGTAAGTACACCCCTGAAAATATAGGGGTGTACTTACTTTTTCCACATGCGAAATTTGCATTTATGTTTGTTTAAATTATACAATGGACTACAAAATGTAAATGTTTCATGATATTTGTTATGTGATATTACCTTTATCTATCAATATTGTTGAAATGAAGATCAAATAGCTGTATGTTGAAATATGTTGAAAAAGTCCAAATTTTACATGGGGTGTACCTACTTTTTCACGTGGCTGTAATTCAATTTAATGAAAGGTTTAATTTCGGGTTTTACGCAGTGTCTATTACATCACGTTACATTACTTGTTTTGTTCCTGTTGTTTGTGTCCTTTATAATGTCCTTAAAAACATCAAGTTTCCTGTTTGGAATGATTGCCAATTTGGTTTGACTGCCGGGAAGGCAGACAGAGTAAAAATACTTTACTCCTCTCTGTGTTTGTGTGATTGCGGCGAATTGAGAGCCAAAGTGCTGTTAAAAAGGCAGACTTGTCTTGCGATTCACGTTCCGATTCATCTTCAAACTAGAGAGTCCATAGAACACCATACCCCACCCAGTGTTATTTTAAATCAGTAATCCTTGTTGATTGTTAAATCCCTAATGTAAAAATGAATGATTTTCATGATAGTTTTAGATAAATGCTGACGTTTAGTGCTATTGACATAGTCCAGTCCAGAAACAGTCCGACAGACAAACAAACTTGCCCAGATGCAATACTCTCTCCTCTGACGAGGGTAATAACAGGTGATTTATTTTGGAAGAGAAAAATAATTAATTGATTGTTGAGGAACTTAATTGTTAGAACTTAATTGTTAACTTAAGTGTTGAACTTAAAAATTGATTGTTGATTGTTGAGGAATTGTTGAGGAATAACAGATAATTTATATTGGAAGAGAAAAATAATTGATTGTTGAGGAACTTAATTGTTGGAACTTAATTGTTAACTTTTAAAGTGTTGAACTCAATAATTGATTGTTGAATTGATTGTTGATTGTTGAGGAATTGTTGAAGAATGAAAGATAATTCATATTGGAAGAGAAAAATAATTGATTGTTGAGGAACTGATGATATTTGAATACAGGTTTTAAATGGCGGAGGAATGAATTTGGTAATTTGTCAAATTCACAATACTATACTGACAAATAATCCATCCTTCTGAACGGGTTAATTCCCCCAATTTTATGATGTCTGTGGCATATTTATTACCTCTACCACCGAAGGTGGACGAAGGCTATGTATTCACCTCTGTCTGTCTGTGAGCACGATATCTCAAAAAGCTGTGGACGGATTCAGCCGAAACTTGCTGGACAGGTTGGGTATGCAACAAGGACGAATTTATTCGATTTTGTTGAAGATCCGAATCCGGATACGAGAGTTAAAAAAAAAGAAGTGATTCTTCACCATTGAGAGTTGGGGGCCAAAACCATATACAGCATGATATCTCAAAAAGTTGTGGAGGACTTATGACAAAACTAGGTGGATGATTTGGGAAGGTGACAAGAACAAGTTGATTAGATTTTGGTTCAGGTCTGAATCCAGATCCGGCCTATCAGTGAAATACAAAACGTAAATTGTTCAGTCTGGTGGAGATGTGCTCTCTACCGAGTGCCGTTCACGTTTTTATTGTGTTTGAGTGTTTTTACCCTCCGCCACCAAAGGTGGATGGAGGTTATGCTTTCACTTCTGTCTGTCCGTTTGTGAACAAAATATCTCAAAAAGTTGTCGACGGATTCGGACGAAATTTGGGTGTCTTACAAGGATGATTCGATTCGATTTAGGTGATGATCTGAATATGGATTCGGATATGAGAGTTATTTAATATTTTAAGTGATTCTTCTCCATTGGGAGATAGGGCCAAAAACTATACATGGCAGGATATCTCAAAAAGTTATGGATGGATTTGGACGAAACTTGTTGAACAGGTTGTGTGTGTGAAAAGGAAGAATTGATTCAATTTTGGTGAAGATTCGGATCCAGATCAACAACAAACAACAACAGGCACTTTAAGGCCATTTTCCCTGCAAGAGCGGGGGTTAGCCTTGCGATCCCCGTGACAATCATCTCCATTTTGCCCTATTTTCTGCATCTCTCCTTGTTAACCCCCTTGCCCGCATTTCTTCTTCGACCATCTTTAGCCAATTCTTTCTCGGTCTTCCCTGTCCTCTACTTCCTTCTACATTCATTTCCATCACTCTTCTCAACCAGTCACTTTCATCCTTCCTCAACACATGACCAAACCATCTCAAACTGTTTCTCTTCACAGCATCCATCACAGGCTCTATTCCCATCATCTTTCGCAATTCATCATTTGTCTTCCTCTCTCTCAATGATACTCCACACATCCACCGAACCATTCACATTTCCACCCTTTCCAGCCTTCGTTGCTGCTCTACGTTCATTAGCCATGTCTCGCTCCCATAAATCATAACACTTCTCACACATGCAGCATACACCTTTCCCTTCAGCTTCAACGACACCCCTCCTCGTCAGCGCGCCACTCAGTTCCCGAAACTTCTTCCATGCACATCTCACTCTAGCAACCGTTGCCGAGTCTGATCCACCTTCTCCATTCAGCATGTCTCCTAGGTAACAAAATGTTTTCACACCTTCCAGCTTCACGCCGTCTCCAAGATCCAACTCAACATTTCCTCCATCTGCAGCTCCCTCTGTGCACACCTTACACTTGAATGTAGCTGCCACACAGGTTAATGACCCTCTCAAACCACTACATTTTTGATGAACCCACTCAGCGCACATTGTACATTGAATGGAATTCACTCCGACACCCTTCCTGCACACAGCACACGGCCACTTCCCAGTTCTTTCCACCTCACCACATGCTTTACCACTTGCCATCACCTTCGTTTTTCCGATATTCACCTTCAGACCTTTTGTCTCCATACATTCCTTCCACTTGTTCATCTTCTCCTTCATTCCATCCATACTTTCCGCAATCAACACCAGATCATCTGCATACAACAACTCCCACAGTAAACCCTCCTTTACGTTCCGAGCCAGGACCTCCATCACAGCTACAAATAGTAGTGGACTTAGTACCGACCCCTGATGCACTCCCACTTTCACCTCAAACTCACCACTGTTCCCGTCCTTCGTCCTTACAGCTGTGCGCGCTCTTTTGTACATTGCCATCACCACTCTGATCAACCATTCCTCCACTCCTAACTTCCTCATGCCCATGTCACTACTTCACGTGGAACCCGATCAAATGCTTTCTCCAGATCAACAAACCCAAGAAACAACTTCTTCCTCTTCTCCATGTACTTCTCCTGCAACTGCCTCACAATAAAAAGTGTGTCTGTCGTTCCTCTTCCTGGCATAAATCCAAACTGCATTTCGTCAATCTTCACTTTCTTCCTTATCCTCCTCTCCAACACCCTTTCCAATACCTTCATTCCATGCTCCAATAACTTTATCGCTCGATACGAGCCACAGTCCAGAGGGTCACCTTTCCCCTTGTATAGAGGGACGAGGGTACTCAGTTCCCAATCCACTGGAATGCGGCCTCTTTCACCACCAGATTGCAGATCTCTGTCATTCTCTTCACACCCAAATTTCCCGCTGCCTTCAACATATCTCCCACAACTCCCATCGGCCCTCCCGCTTTTCTACTCTTCATTGCTTTTATCGCTTCCTCAACTTCCTTCTCGGTTATCTTCTCTGCCGGTCCAAAAACTGGGTTACTCTCTATGTTGCCATCCCATTCATTCTCTGCATTCAACAGTTTTTCCATATATCTCTTCCATCTTCCTTTAATTCCATCTGGGTCCACAACGATTTGTCCCACTTCATCCTTCAAGCAACTCACCCCCATCACATCACACCTCTCTTTCGCTATCTGCTTTGCAATCCTGAATACCTCTCTCTGACCCTCTTCCAAATCCAAGCGTTCTCCAAACATTTTCCTACACTAGGGCATGCCCGTACTATATCTATATCTAAAATTATATCCCCCCCCTCTATTTACATGAAATGGTTTGGTCCAAAGCGAACGGCTTGCGAGTGGGGTGACAATCCCCCCCCTCTATTTACATGCAATGGTTTGGTCCAAAGCGAACGGCTTCCGGAGTTTGGTAAAGAAATCGCCATCGCGTGCACAAACGCGCAGGAAAGCGAATGAATCGCAAATTCGTTTTTATTAGTTGTAAAACATAGTTTAACGCCAACATAGTTTGCAAACGTGAAATAAATGAATACGCTCTCAAATGTGCCATCCGAGGCAGAGTGTGCCCGCCACGTTCGGCACACGCGATCGTTCGCTGCTCTCTGATTGGTTGAATCGTTTTTTGGACATAGCTCGGTAAGTAATTGTCCGATTAATATGAAACCTTGAAAAGGCACATCCTCGGGTCCCCAGCAATATACCTGGCAAGTTAAAAGTATATCGGACCCGTGGTTGTCGAGAAACAGCGGTCACAGACAAACGTACAGACAGACAGAGATTACTGGAATTATAGATAGATGCCTCCTGCACCTTTGCTACCTCTTTCTTTGCAGCCTACTTGGCTGCCTTATAACTTTCATGCTCTGCCTTTTCTGCCCCCATACCCTTCGCCTTCTGCCACTCCTTGAACTTCTTCCTCTTCTCGTCAATCTTCTTTCCAACTTCATCATCCCACCACCATGTTTCCGAGTGCCTCGGTGGTCCTTTTGTCCATCCACATACCTCACCAACGGCTCCCAACAGACTATCTTTCATTGACATTCAAACGACCACATCATCCTCCACCATACTCAGCCTCTCTTTTGATGCCTCCCTCACTGTCACCTCTTTCAACCTCCACACCTTCATTCTCGGTTGGTACTTCACCCGCCGAGCTCTCCCCGCACCTTTCACCCTTATGTCGCAGACAACCAAGTGGTGCTGTGAAACAACCTCCTCCCCCGGGATCACCTTTGTGTCCCGGAGGTGACCCCTATCTCGCCTACGCACCATCAGGTAGTCAACGGTTGTCGTCGACCCACCTGACGTATATGTAACAAGCTTATTATCCTCTTTCTGGAACTAAGTATTACAAATCAACAAATCAGCTCCATCAGCAAACTCCAAAATCCTTTCACCTTCTCCATTTCTCACACCATATCCATAACCCCCATGAACTCCCTCAAAACTGTCCATACTCCTTCCCACATGTCCATTAGGTCTCCTCCTACCACAACAACTTCCTCATCTTTCACGTTTTCCATCAGCTTCTCTATTGCACACCAGAACTTGTCCTTCTCTTCATCGCTCCGACCAACCTGCGGAGCATATCCCGAGATGACGTTCAGCAAGAGCTTTCCAATCATCATTTTCACCATCATCAACCTTTCACTCACTCTCGTCATACTCACCACACTGTCTACAAACTCCCCAGAAAACAGGACACCAACACCATTCACGCCTTCTGGGCACCCTTGCCACACAAACTTGTATTTCTGTCCCTGCCTACCCTTCACCATTCTCACACCACTTCGCTTCCATCTCGTCTCCTGCACACAACATATGTCCATTGTCCACTCTTCTTCTGACCAATACTTCCACCACTTCTCCTGATCTCCCTGTCATTGTCCCGACATTCCATGTCCCAAACCTCAGAAACCGATCTCCACTTCGGGCATCAGACGTTTCATCGTCATAAATGGAGTGATTTCCACCCTTGCTTCGATCGGGTTCTTCACCTTGAGTTTTGACGAGAGGGAGTGGGGTCCCCCACGGGGTACTTTGGGCTGTTCCCTGCCAATATGTAGTTGTAATTGTCATGGTTCTCTTTTTGAGGCAATGTTTTTATGGCCGGATGCCCTTCCTGACGCCAACCCTTTTAGTCGCCTCTTACGACACGCAGGGATACGGTATACCTATTCTAAACCGGGGTACACACCGGGTTCGGATCCGGATCCAGCTAGTGTCATTTTTTAAAAAGTAATTATTATTCACCATTGAGTTATATGGCCAACCAAGTGGAGGTATGCTCTCAACTGAGTGCCGTTCTAGTTCATATTGTGTTAATATTGGTGAATCTCCTTGTTTTGTTGTTGATAATGGTGATTACTCGTACGATCATCAATATTGTGGACAATGTGTCCTCGCTTTGCATCATGTTTATATCACAATACAATCACAGAACACTTTTATAAGGCGTGGGCAGAGTTTCCACTTTGCGCGTTTACCGAATGGTGAAAGCATTATCATATGGCACAAAATAGCATCAAATAGCTGGTTCATTTGTGGACTTCTGATTGACTTTATTTATTGTTTGTCCAACAGGATGGTGCATACTCACCTTTGAGCTTTCCAGAGTGGGTTTGATTCCTGACCTGGCTAATTAAACTGGGATTCCGTCTGATAAAATCAGCTGGTAGACATTAACCTTCCCACCGCAAAAAGCTCCGAACAAATTTCCAAATTTTGCCAAAAATAAATTTGAGTAGCAAGTGGTGCAATCTTGTCGGATATAGCTTGGGTTACACTGCTTGCTATTTCTAAATGCGGATGCTGTGCGGGGAGCAAGTCCTACGCAAACTAACAAATTCACGCAGCCTCCAAAACCATTTGCCAGGTGTTACATGTAACCTGCCATCTTGTTGGGGACGAAGGGCAACTATAACATCACATTTATTGACAACTATAATTGCTATTCACCTATATTTGCAATTAATCACTCCAATTTCACAGTTCGTCAACTTGCTTGGTTGAATGAGAAGAAACTAAAAACTGTATCTAACGCCCATTGCCTTGGTCGTCCAGTTTCCTTTAATGATAGAAACTCATGCAGCAAACACTAAGATGTTTTATGTTTAAATGATTGACGAAATATTTGGGGCCAGACCCAGGTTTTCAAGTTGTGAATTGTACCGTGAAGAGGTGTCCAAAATCCTATTTGTGGACATCTATTGCCCATTGAAGTCATCTACCAGCATTCACATTTCTGTGGCCGCAGATGTTGCACATATCCAAGATTTTCTTTTATTATTTCCGCTTATGTGATTAATTATATGTTTATAAGCTCTTATATGAACCACTGCTGATGAATACAGAGCAAATCAATAAAAACTGCCTCTCATCACCGGCTGTTCTACATAAACCCCAAAGCGCTAACGACCTCTACGCACCACACTAACGAGCTTTTCCAAGCCATTGCCTTCCCAAATCAATTAAATCGGCGTCGTGGAATGGACCCTGGAGGGTCTGCATGACCGTTTTGTAGTCTGGAGTCAGAAACGTAAGGCATTTTGGAATTGCCAAACAGTATGCATGCTGACTTTGTCCCCATTGGGAATTTACCATCTTGTTAGAAATGGCAAAAGTAGTGCTTTGTGCAGTTACAAATTAGTTATCTCTATCTAAATGACTGGAAACCTTTCAAAGTCTCTTCGCGGTATCAGTCTCAAGTATCAAAAACAACTGCAAGTACAAAGATTAGTTGCTTGTGATATGAAGCATCCCAGGCTGAGGTCCCAGGTTTTTTTGGCTGGCACTCTCTGGTGTTGGCTTAGCCTGGTGTTGGCTTAGCGGTTAGGGTGCAGGCTTGGGATCCTAGGATCCTGGGTTCGAATCCCGGTCGATCACTGAGTTAACACCAGGGGGGTTGACTCAGCCTGTCATACCTTCCGAGGTCGGCAAATTGAGAACCAGCTTGCTGGGATGAATGATCCCGGTGTGTACCCCGGTTTAGAATAGGTACACCGTATACCTGTGCATTGTAAGAGGCGACTAAGGGTTGGCGTAAGGAAAAGCATCCGGCCATAAAAACATCGCCTCAAACAGGAAACCATGATTGTCATGGGGCCCGCAAGGCTAACCCCCGCTGTAGCGGGGAAAAAATGGCCTTAAAACGATCATTCATTCATTCACTCTCACCATTCTCACATTTTTTGCAATTTGCACTCACAATTTTTGCAATTTGCACTCACAATTTTTGAAATTTTTTGCAATTTGCACTTTCACAATTTTTGAAATTTTTTGCAATTTGCACTCTCACAATTTTTGAAATTTTTTGCAATTTGCACTCTCATAATTTTTGAAATTTTTGGCAATTTGCACTCACAATTTTAGAATATTTTTGCAATTTGCACTCACAATTCTTGCATTTGCACTCTCACAATTTTTCAAATTTTTGGCAATTTGCACTCACAATTTTTGTAATTTTTTGCAATTTGCACTCACAATTTTTGTAATTTTTTGCAATTTGCACTCTCACAATTTTTGAAATTCTTTCACAATTTTTGAAATTTTTTGCAATTTGCACTCACATTTTTTGCAATTTGCACTCACAATTTTTGGGCTCCTGCATAAATATAAATTAAAGTAATATTTTTATGACTCCGCCGACCAAGTCGCCAGAGGCGTCTGTCCGTGTGTCCGACAGGTATTCGTTACCTCGATAACTTGAGAACGGCTGAAGGGATTTAAATCACTCTTAGATCAAGTATCTACTATGATGTAAAGATGAGCTGATTATATGTTGGGGTCACGGGGTCGTATGACAAAGATCAGAGCTCATGTTAGGTTTTTAAAAATCCTTTTACCACGATAACTTGTGAACCAGTGATGGGATATTGACCAAAGTTAGTACAAGTATGTATTATGATGCAAAGATGAACTGGTTGGATTTTTGGTGTCAAGAGGTCAAAGGTCAGAGTCAGTAATAGGTTTTTTGTTACCGCGATATCTTAAGAACAGCTGAAGGCAACTAAGTCTAACTAGGTACAAGTATGTACAATGATGTAAAAAAAATGAACTGATTAGAATATGGGGTCAAGAGGTCAAAGGTCCGAGGTCCCGTTAGGTTAAAATTCTGTTGCCGCGATAACTTCTGAACCAGTGTTGGGATATTGACCAAAGTTAGTACAAGTATGTATTATGATGCAAAGATGAACTGGTTTGATTTCAGTGTCAAGAGGTTAAAGGTCAGAGTCTGTAATAGATTTTTGTTACCGCAATAACTTAATAACAGCTTAAAGGAACTAAGTCTAACTAGGTACAAGTATGTATAATGATGTAAAAAAAAATGAGCTGATTAAAATATGGGGTCAAGAGGTGAAAGGTCCGAGGTCCCGTTAGGTTAAAATTCTGTGACTGCATTAACTTGGGAGATCTCGCGAGATCTTTGTCAGCGAGGTCACGTCTTTTCGAAGCTGTCCATGCGCTCACGCTTTCGAAGTTAAGTAATTTTTTCACAATTGTGTTTTTGTCGAGACTGTATCTATCTTTCGGTGTGTGTACCTATAGCGTGTCTTTAGGAAAATTTTCGGTGTTAATTTTCCGTACATGTATACACAATCGTCGGTTAATTCGTGTCGAGTATTCTGAGGCCTAGTACTAGTACTAGTAGGCTTAGGCTACCGTCTCCGACCTTGTGGTTTTGTTTTCTCTCAGCGGTTCGTCGAATGCGCTGCAATTACTTTCGTTCTCTGTTTCGTCCCAGTCGTTCACCCATACTTCCTTGTTTAATATCTCTACTAAAAAAAAAAACCCAAAAAAATATTTCCTTCTCAGTTCTCATTCGTTTATTTGTTGTTCTTATTTGTACGTTCGTTCTTCGTTCACATTGTTCGTGATCACGCGATCACGTGGTTAGAAATGTTTAATCTCTCCCCTGAAGAACTGTATTCTGTCATATATTATAATACCTTTTTCTTCTTCTCCGACAAAAGGATGCTTTCGTCTTGCTCACCAAATCTATTCATTCCAAAAAAAAAAAAAAATACCATCTCTTACAGTTCCTCTTTTCTACATTCCCAAAACTCTCCAGCCCTCCACCCCTCCTTCAGCATCCTCAAACGTATTTTTGACTCGAAGGTCTCAAACTCATTTTGCAAAAAATGTTCGTTTCCCATGAATCGTACACTTTTCAAAATCCAATCTCACCCCTCCCCTCCAAAACTTCCCCATCACCCCTCCCCTCCAAATCTACCCCCTTACCCCTCCCCTCCAAATCTTCCCCATCACCCATCTCTTTCAAATATTCCCCCTTGCCCCTCCCCTCCAAATCTTCCCCATCACCCATCCCTTTCAAATCTTCCCCCTTGCCCCTCCCCTCCAAATCTTCCCCATCACCCCTTCCCTCCAAAACTTCCCCATCACCCCTCCCCTCCAAAACTTCCCCATCACCCCTCCCCTCCAAATCTACCCCCTTGCCCCTCCCCTCCAAATCTTCCCCATCACCCATCCCTTTCAAATCTCCCCCCTTGCCCCTTCCCCCCCCTCCCTCCTAAACTCCCCCCACACCCCTCCCCTCCGAGACTCTCCCTCGCTCCTCCCCTCCTAGACTCCCCTCTCACCCCTCCTCGTCAAAGCATCCTCCCTGCTTTTCCCCCTTCCAACTTTCACCTTCATCTCCCCCAACCTTGTGCCTCGCTCTTCCCCCTCCTCAAATAACACCTCACTGTGCCTCACCCAATCTCCATCAAACCTTTTGTCCACCCCATTCTTCCCTTTCTCCAAGCTATTCTGAAATCTCTGACACACCTTCAACAGCTCTCCCTACCTCTTCCTCCTCTTCCACATCTTACCCTACCCCTCGCCCCCCCCCCCTGTTCTGTATCCGATGCTCCCCCTTCCTCTTCATTAACGGTATGGACCTCAAACATCCGGGGCCTTCGCTCAAACCTGGCTGATCTCTCCATACAGGTTGCTTCTGACAAACCAGATGTCATCTGCTTAACAGAAACTTTCCTCCTTCATGATGTCTCTGATGCCTTGGTATCTCTCCCAGGTTACTCCCTCCTCCGGTATGATAGACCTGAGCCTCGTCCTGGAGGTGGGGTTGCTATCTTTATGAAAAACTCTCTTCCTCACTCACCCTCCACTGCCCTCTCTCCACCTCACCCCCAGGAATACCTTTGGCTACGGCTTCCCCTTCGCTCCCACCTTTTGTTTATATGTGTGTTGTACCGTCCACCAAACAGTGATGACTCCATCTACATCTTGCTGTCTGATAATATGGACCAACTTCTATCTACCCATCCCAACTCTCTCTTCCTCATATGTGGTGATTTCAATTGTCACCATGCCATTTGGCTGGGTGTGGGTTCCCTCTCTCACCAGCCATGGCTCTTCAGCAAAGGACTTCTGCGACTCACTGGGACTGACACAATCTGTCAATTTCCCGACCCGGATCTCAGTCAACGGAGCATTTTCTCTTCTGGACTTGGTTATGACTAACTTCCCTGAAAATATCTGCTGCTCTTCTTCTGCTCCAATCGGCTCATCTGATCATGTGCTTGTTAAAGTGGACATCTCTCTGACCATTCTCAGAGAGCCTCCTCAGCATCGACGAGTCTGGCATTTCACTCAGGCCAACTGGCACGGTCTTCAAGCAGCCATCAATCATCTGGACTGGTCTCCCATCTCTACCGCCTCTGACATCAACTCATCCTGGGAATTCTTTCAAAGTAAATTGCTCTCTCTCATGCACAGATTTATCCCATCTCGTCTTCAGTTGTCATACCCTTCCTCCCGTCCATGGTACACGGAATCTTGTGGTGAGGCTGTTGCCCAGAAACAACTTGCTTTCGTCTCCTGGAAAGCAAATCCAACGGAAGGAAATCTCATTTCCTTTCACAAAGCCCGAAACAAGTGTGTGTCCACCCTCAGGAGAGCCAGGAAACAATATCTCACCGTTCTCAAGACCGAACTCTCTTATCTGTCTCCCTCTTCCAAATCCTGGTGGCGTCTGGTCAAATCTGTTTCTGGTGTTTGTTCCCCCTCCATCCCCTCCCTCACCTCAAACGGCTACACGGCTGACTCCGCACGTGAAAAAGCTGAATGCCTCAACTCTGTGTTTGCCTCTAAATCTTGTGTCCCAAACCCATCCCTCTCTGTACCCACCGTACCCAGTCGTACCCAGCTGCTCCTGGACTCTGTGTCCTTTCCTCCTGACAAGGTGGAAAAGTTTCTGTCAACCCTCGACTCTGATTCTGCAACTGGTCCTGACGGCATCAGCCCACGGGTCCTAAAATCATGTTCTTCCGCTCTTTCACTCCCTCTTTCTGTTCTCTTCACCCTCTCTTTTGCTCAAGGTCATCTGCCATCTGCTTGGAAATCAGCCAACATCACCGCTTTGCACAAAAAAGGTGCAAAAACAGATCCTAGCAACTACAGACCAATCAGCCTTCTCCCAATTATCAGCAAAGTCATGGAATCCATCATTGCTTCAGATATGAAATCTTTCCTCTTCTTCAATGGCTTGATCTCTGACCATCAATTTGGTTTCAGACCTGGTCACTCTACTCTGGACATGCTGCTTCTGCTTTCTCAACAATGGATGGAGGTCCTCAACGCCAAACAGGAAATTAGAGCTGTCTCCCTTGACATTTCACATGCCTTCGATACGGTCTGGCACCCTGCTCTGCTCACCAAACTCTCCTCCTTTGGTATCCAAGGAAATCTCCACGCATGGCTGGCGGACTTCCTCTCTGGTCGTAGTCAACGTGTGGCCCTGAATGGGTTTCTCTCATCTCCTCTTCCTGTTCAGGCTGGAGTTCCCCAAGGCAGTGTTCTGGGCCCTGTGCTTTTTCTGGTCTTCATCAATGATCTCTCTGACTCTCTTGAAAATCCTCTCTATATTTTTGCTGACGACTCTACTCTCTGTCGCTCCATTCCTCATCCCTCAGATCGGCAGTCTGCAGCCTCCTTACTCTCTGCAGACCTGGACAAAATCTCAGACTGGGCAAACAAGTGGAACATGTCTTTCAATCCTGACAAATCTTACACTCTTACGATGTCTCTCCGAAAAGACCGACTGGACAACCCTCCCATCCACTTTCTGAATAATCCTCTCCAAGAAGTTCTGTCACTCAAGCTTTTGGATCTCACTATCTGCCATGATCTTTCCTGTGAAAACCACATTTCAAATCTGGCCTCCAAAGCCAGTCGCCGACTGGGCATCCTCCGTCGTGTGAAGTCCTTCCTTGGTACACCTGAGCTCCTCACCACTTACAAGGCTTTCATCCGTGGCTCTATGGAATACTGCTCTCCCCTCTGCTCTGGTGCTCCTGCCTCACACCTAGCTCGTCTTCACGCTGTTGAAACCAAAGCGTTCAGAATCATTGGAATCTCCTGCGATGAAGCTAACTCCAAGGGCCTTTCACTCACTCTCCGCAGACAGGTTGGTGGTCTTTCCGTCTTCTACCGACTCCTCTCTGGCCTTGCCCCCCCAGCTCTCTCTGGGCTCTGTCCCCAAAATATTCCTACAGGTCGCACAAGATCTGCCTGCAACCCTCTTATGGTTAAACTGCGAAAATCAAGACTTTCTGCTCACCTTCACTCCTTAATTCCTCTTTTGTTCTCCCGCCTCTGGAACAAACTCCCTCAATATCTTCAATCCCACTCTACCCTCCAGGTCTTTAAAACAGCTGTTCACCACCATCTCTTATCTTCCCCCATCCAAAACATTGATCTTTTCTACCCCCGCTAATTTCGGTCCCCTTGTGTTTTATACCTCTACCGCCCCCCCCCCCCCCCTTCCCGCGCCTCCTCCCCCCAAGCCCTCTCCCTCCCACACTTCTCCCTGCTCTCAAATGTTGTGTTTGTGTGCTTCCCCTTCTCTCCCCATCTTGTCTTCCGCTCCCTCTTTTTATATATTTTGTTTGTCTGGTTGATTTGTTTGTGAAATAAATGTTAGCTCTTTCACGAACCTCGATTCAGTATACAAAAAAAAAACAAAAAAAACTTGTGAACCAGTGATGGGATTTTGACCAAACTTGGTATAAGTATGTATTATAATGCAAAAACTAAGTGATTACATTCTGGCATCAAAGGTCAGAGGTCATGTCAGGTAAAAATGTGATACTTGAGAACATTCGAAGGGATTTGAATCAAACTCCACATGCATCAAAATGCACGCTTCACACACTGGTGTTTCGGTGTCGGGTTCAGGCTGCTCGTGTGCAGGCTTCACTCCATTAAGTGGATTCACTCACCATTGACACCATGATACCTGGGTGTGTTCACATACTTCATGGTGATCCCGGACTCCACCCAGCGATCGTGCATCTCCTGCGGCTCTCCCAGCACTTGTCGAGTCCTGTATCTGTGGGGCCTCACCCACCACACACCTTACAGCCCCCAACATAACCTCGTGACTCTTCTTCTACATACTTTATTTCCTCTGGCACTGTCTCTAATCTGCCCGTTATCTCTTCATTTATTTTCACTTCTGCTTCTGTATTATTTTTCCTTCTGCTCCACTGCTATCGCTTTATTTATTTTATACAATCTCCCTCTTATTTTGATGTTTTTCTGCCTGTTTTGCCTCTCCCCATCAGCTTTTAGTTCAGCCCTTGTTTCCATTCCTGTTCTCCCGATTAGTTTTTAGTGTGGCTTGTTCGGCATTGCATTCTTCCATAAATCACGCCATAGGAGCCATCAAGCTTCCCTTCTCTGGCGTGGGGGAAACATCAGACTGCCGAGACTTTGGAAGATGGTCATCAACCTTCCCAGGGGTAGGGGAGGGTGGGGGGTGGATGTGCAGGGGACAGTCCTACTACGCCCACTACTATAGGCTCTCCACATCAGTGTCCATTTGCTGACATTTGTGTTGTGCAGTCCCTTATCCGTGGCGATTTTGTTTTCAGTATTACCTGCCAAAAATAATTTAAAAATTTGCATCAAACAAACACTGCAATATATATATACAGTATATGTGTGTACAGTCACGTGAAAAAGTAAGTACACCCCGTGTAAAGTTTTGACTTTTTCAACATATTTCAACATACAGCTATTTGATCTTCATTTCAACAATATTGATAGATAAAGGTGATATAATATAACAAATATCATGAAACATTTACATTTTGTCATCCATTATGTAATTTAAATAAACATAAATGCAAATTTCGCATGTGGAAAAAGTAAGTACACCCTTGGCTCTAATAGGTGGTATTGCCCCCTTTGGCAGAAACAACCTCAAGTAGGCGTTTCTTATAACTGTCTATCAGTCTCTCACATCGACTGGGAGAAATTTTTGCCCACTCCTTCATGCAGAATTCTTTCAGCTGTGCGATGTTTGAGGGGTTTCTTGCATGCACAGCTCGTTTCAAATCCCCACACAACATCTCGATGGGATTTACATCCGGGCTTTGACTTGGCCATTCCAGAACCGTCCATTTCTTTCTTTTCAGCCATTCCTTGGTGGATTTACTGGTATGTTTAGGGACATTGTCATGTCGCAAGGTCCACCTTCGGTTGAGCTTCAACTTTCGGACAGATGGCCTCACATTATCCTCAAGCACCCCCTGGTACAATGAAGAATTCATAGTGGGTTATATGATGGTGTGCTGCCCAGGCCCTGATGCAGCAAAGCTGCCCCAAACCATAATATTTCCACCACCATGCTTTATAGTTGGTATCAGGTTCTTGTGGTCAAATGCTGTCTTTGGTTTTCGCCAAACATGTCTTCTGGTACTGTGGCCAAATAGCTCTACCTTTGACTCATCTGTCCAGAGCACATTGTTCCAGATGTGCTGGTCTTTGCCTCAGTGTTCATTGGCAAACTTTAGTCTTGCCCTGATGTTCTTTCTGGACAGCAAAGGTTTCCTCCTGGCACACCTTCCATGTAGATCAAATTTGTGCAGCCTCTTTCTAATGGTAGACTTGTGCACTTTGACATCAACAATGGCAAGAGCTACCTGTAGGTCCCGTGATGACATTCTGGGGTTCTTAGAGTCTTCTTTCAGCATCTTGCGGTCTGCTCTCGGGCTGAACTTGCTGGGGCGGCCTGGCCTGAACAAGTTGGCAGTTGTTTGGAATCTTCTCCACTTGTAGATGATCTTCCGGACAGTCGAATGATTGATTTCAAATTGTTTGGAGATCTTTTTAAATCCCTTCCCAGACTCGTAGGCATCTATAACCTTCTTTCTGAAGGCCTCAGAGAGCTCTTTTGATCTAGGCCTGGTGACACCGCACACTTCAACAACAAAGAGCAAACCAAACTAAATGTCTGAGGTTTAAATAAGACAGGTTCCTCCAAGGTCCTCTCTAACGATGTTCTAATCATTTGCACCTGAGCTGGTGCACCTCATTCTAATTTTAGGTATTTGAAGTAGTGATAAATGTAGGGGTGTACTTACTTTTTCCACATGCGAAATTTGCATTTATGTTTATTTAAATTATACAATGGACTACAAAATGTAAATGTTTCATGATATTTGTTATATTATATCACCTTTATCTATCAATATTGTTTAAATGAAGATCAAATAGCTGTATGTTGAAATATGTTGAAAAAGTCAAAACTTTACATGGGGTGTACTTACTTTTTCACGTGACTGTATACCTTTTAAACTTTGAAGGTGTGCTTAACATCCCTACTTTCAGTCCAAATCTTGACACCAATGCAATAGTGATGTGGGTGGACACAGTCAAATCTTCCACCTGTACGGTCACCAATTTAGCGACGGGTAGTCCTCAGCACTGTAACGTCATCTGCAGGGAAAGGTCAAAATATCTTTGCTTAGGTTTATCTTTGACAGTATCTCCAATGAGCTGTCTCCTGCGGTGCATCGGCCATTTCAAAAGGATGGGGGCTGAGCGAGGACCCTGATGAACCACCGCGTTTGTAACAAGGGGTTTTGGCACAAATTGCCAACGGTCGTGGCCTTACTTGCGCCATGGTTTTGTATTCCCAATTCCAGAACGCTTACAACAGTGCAAGAGTGGACGAAATAGGGTTTATTGAAAGGGATGGTGAAACAGAGAGAGAAAGAGCACTTAAACCGACTGTATCAAATCCCGCACGTCCATCGTGTCATTCCAGTGGCTTATCCTTTAACTTAGGTTCACGCTCTCACACACACTAAACACAGGAAGAGGTGGCAGGACCGAAAAGACTTTTGCGCATTGGTTGCGGTATCAATGGTGGCGGGCTTCTCTTTCCGCAGGATGTGCTGCGCATTGCCCGGACTCCGTGGGGCTGGTCTCTGGCAAGCTGTTTGCACTCTTAGTGCTCTTTTGGGGATGTGCCTCCTCTATTTGTCATCCCTCCACTCTTGCCTTCAGCTCACCGCTCACCAGCAATGCGCACACGCACCGCCAATGCAATGTTTAGACACATTACAGAAGGGCAGGGAAGACTTTTTGGTTTTCTGCTAGACTTTCTTTCGACATGTGTCCTACTATTTCACACAGAAACGAAACACCTATGCTCGACATCTAAGAATGAAACTAGAACGGCACTCAGTAGAGAGCATACCTCCGCCTGGTTGGCCATATCCCTCAATTGTGAAGAATCAAAATTTCGACAAAAATTAAATAATTCTCATATCGGAATTCATATTCAGATCTTCACCAAAATTGAATCGATTCTTCCATGTCACACGCACAACCGGTCCACCACGTTTCGTCCAAATGCATCCATAACTTTTTGAGATATCCTGCTATGTATCGTTTTTGGCCCGATCTCCCAATGGTGAAGAATCACTTAAAACATTAAATAATTCTCATATACTAATCCATATTGAGATCTTCACCAAAATCGAATCTATTTGTCCTTGTCAGACACCCAACCGGTCCACAAAGTTTCGTCCAAATCCATCCATAACTTTTTGAGATATCCTTCCATGTATCGTTTTTGGCCCGATCTCCCAATGGTGAAGAATCACTTAAAAATTTATAGTAGCCGGATCCGAATCCGGATCTTCACAAAAATCGAATCATTTCGTCCTTGTGACATACGCTACATCTCTGCCAAATTTCGTCCAAATCCATCAACAACCTTTTGAGATATTTTGTTCACAAACAAACAAACAAACAAACAGACATGGGTGAAAACATAACCTCCATCCACCTTTGGTGGCGGAGGTAATATCGAGTGCACCTTACCTCCCGTTACTCCATATGGCCGCCCCGTAACAATTATACACACACTCTCTCACACACACACACACACACACACACACACACACACACACACACACACACACAAAATGAGTTTGCAAAGCCATTCGGTATCTTAGTGCAGCTGTTCTAAAAGTGGTACCGCAACAGTATTATAATGGAGTACAGCAATAATCATGTTACTAAAATGTTTTAATAGATGTTTAATTTACCTCTCAGGCCCTCAATTTTTTTTAATTATCAGGCAGCAGTGCAATTATACCTTGACTCTAGTGCGACAATCCCTTTGCTTCACACATAATAGGAGTTGAAGTTCTGCATACAAGAACCATGTAAAATTGATGGCACCCTTAATAAGCGTTGAATTTTACTTTATGTATTGATTATCTTGACAAATTACCACCTTTGAATACTTCCTGCTCCTGGGTGCTTTCTTAATCGGCCTTTGAGCTCCAGGTGCAATGTTCAACCTTTGTGGTTTTAATCATGCTGGGATAACCATAATGCAAAAAAAAACAACCGGGAAACCTACCCCCTAATTACACCTGGTTTATTGTAGTGCTGTAGTTTTTAACCTTGATCCTTGTCCAGATTGATTCTTGTTGTGTCCTATGCAATAATTAGACACTTGGAAGATGTATCTAAATTTGATGGGATCCGATGGCGTTACCGTGGAATGCGTAATCAGCCAAACGTGCAGTCGTTTGGTGCTTGCGATAACAACCAGAAGGCAATAAAGAGCATAGCAGTGTAGAAAGGTCACAGCTCAAAATGGTCTTTGAGGATAATTAGGCAAAATGTTAGGTTTAGTGTTGATAGGGTCACTAACATGGAATAATAGTCATTAGGCAGCAGAAATTGGAGTCATTAACAAGAAGGCCATTAATTAAACTTTGAGTTTTTATGCAAAATACTACAGTGTGCTTCTTACAGGTTTCGCCACGTGTACAGGTGTCGGAAAGAGCGAGTGCATCTAAAGATGGCCAGTTTTTGAAAACTAGTACATCCGCTCACTACGGGAGCGGAAAAAAGGGTCAATTCCTCTTTGGGGTATTATATCTTATATATATCTTACTATCTTATATCTTATATATGTTACTATAATTCACCAAATGTCCGTCTGTCCATTCGAAGGTACCGCAAAAACGGCTCAACCGATCGCAACGATATTTTGGATAGGTATTCCTGGGACCCCTGGGAGTAAAATAGGCTATATTGTTTTTCCAAGTCTTCCAATTTTCCCGTTTTTCCAAACACGATGGAATAATATTTACCGATATGAACAGTGATGTGGCTTTTATTGAAATTCTACAAATACTGTTTAGATTTTGTTTGCATTTATGAACCTGCCGCGAATGCCGAAGTGGACAGATGACGGCAATGCAGGGGGTTGATAATATTCAAATACAACCGTCATTCAATCGTAATGTTAAATCGTTAAACGTTAATCGTGTCCATCGTTTTGTTAAAGTATCAATTGATGATTGGAATTGAGTGAATACAATTACGATTTTGTATTCGTAATTGTATTCACCCAACCGTACAGAACTTTACATCAGGATTTAAATATTTGTTTATGTCATGAATGTTGTTAAAGTTTTTTTTTAAATATTAATATTATTTCATTTGTGATTGGAGTTATGCTGTTTGGAATGAAAAAAGAGATATCGAGTTCAAGTGATTGTCGAAATGCCGTGACGGTTTCTACTTTCTAAACGTGAATTCACGGAACGCTATATGCAGATTCGCCATTGACTGGGTATGGAACAAACATACCCGTTTGTTTGCCAACAGGTACGTTTTTCATGGAAGTCCTTCACAAACTTGCTGTCCATGTCTGACGTGTGACTGAAGGTGCTACAGGAATGTGGAATTTATTGGTTTCATGCTTTAGCATTCGCCATTTCTGCGTTGTCTGTTTGCTTTAGGCCTCCCACCCGTGCGTGGCACAGGTACCTCACTAGTAGATTACAATCAATCTATGGGCGGGTCTCAAGAACATTGGATGTGTGTTCATTTACTAAGTTTCTTGTGAAGAGATCGCCAAGTGGTTTAAGCATTTGAGCAAGCACTCCATTCAAAACCATTAAGGAACGGCCAGCTTGACAAGCGCTAGCTAGCTGCTTGGTAAATGAGCACAACCCGAGCTTGTCCCTTTCAGTTTCGTAACAAACAGCTGGAGCGAGTTTCAAAAGTTCGCTATGGAAAATGCCATGGTAGCGGCAGAAAGGGCCATGTTATTAACCAAACATTTGTGGGTTATATAGAGTACAGTAGATCTTCACTCAGTTCTGTAAGTAAACCTTACTTCACGGATGTTGGGATTCCTCCAAATTTCTTCATTTCGTGTTATAAACAGCATTAGTGACTGTTTAAAAAGCTAAGCATACGTGTTTGTGGTTTATAATATTTTTTCTTCCTGTAGAAGTCATTGCTCCCACGGAAAAGACATTATAGCCGGCGAAGCCGGTGTTGTCAATAAACGCGTACGTATTATGTCGAAAACCAGATCATGCTGTATCCCTTGGCTTGAGAATTCCGAAGCGCATTGGAGGCCGCCATCTTGCGGATGCGGAAGTATGCATAACAAATTGAAAAACGTTCAATAGGAGTTTCTTTCACCCGTCTTTGTTTGATTCACAATCTTATGCGCCTCTAATTGATAATTAAAATACTTTAAGACCAACCTCGGCCCGCACGGGCCTGGTTATCTTCAGCGAAAATCGTCACCAAACACCGGAACCAATGAGGTTCGAGCATTTGAAAAAATATTTCTAAAACCAAATCACTCAATGGAGGCCGCCATCGACCGGATGCGGAAGTTTGCATAAAGCAATTGCGAAAAAGTTCAATAGGAGTTTGTTTCACCCGTCTTTGTTTCATTCACAATCTAATGCACCTCTAATTTGTAATTAAAATACGTTAAGACCACCCTCGTTATCTTCAACGAAAATCGTCACCAAACACCAGAACCAATGAGATTCGAGCATTTGAAAAGTATTTTTAAAAAGCTTATTACGCGTTTCGGACGCTGAAAATGGCGTCAATATTCTAAAATTGACGAAGAATTATTTTTTAGAATCTCGCGGCCGTAGGGGATAGTTTTTCACAGCCGGAAATATCCGAAGTTGAGACGGAATTCACCGAATTAATCAAGAAGAATGAATGAATATTGAATGAACTAGTGAATGAATGAACATTCACCGAATTAATCAAGAAGGAAATTTTAATAAATATTAATCTCATCCAGAATGCAAATGGTGTCATTTTGAACTAGGTACGGTACCGACTACACCTACCTACTACAAACTACCTAACCTACTGATGCCATAGTGATGGGTAAAATAGTGGCAAGAAGCTTTGGCTTCGCCCGCTCATTGCGGCTTTGCAGTCGGGTACTAGTAACTATAAGCTATTTATACACGTTATCACTGCAGGAAAAAGCCTTGGGGAAGTGGGACATTATTAGTATTAACATTGTTTTGTGATAACATTAACAATATGCGATTATCATTAATTTTGTTATTAAAAGCGTCTTTAGAAAAACGTCACGATAAATCTTCTTCTTTGGACAAACGCCACGATAAAGCTAATTTAACATTGATATACACCTCGACACGCAACGCCATTGACGGCAATGGCGGGGAAAATCCGCTTGGGGAGAAAACCCCCTTGGGGAGGGGGGCAAATGAATGCGCCTCAACCTTCATTATGTAACCCTTCGTCATCCTGTCAAGTTTGGTTGAGATTGGATAAGTAACGACAAAATGTATTGGCGTCAGACAGACAGACAGACACAAAATTCGGTTTATAGCTCCACATAATAGTCTGGTCCTCATTTCGGTTCCAATAAATTTTTCAGCTTGGGAAATACAAATGTCAGATCCGAAGTCGCTCATATTACCAACATTCTCATAAATCAATTGAATTAATAAATCATTAAATTGCATCGCATGACGCTCTTGTTCTATGCGTGACATCATTTTGCATTTTACGAAGGAAAATAAGGAAATGCAACTTTGCAATATGTTCTCAACTATTTTAGGGATCGGACGTTTCGTATAAGCTTTGCACATCTTTGCAACGAGCTAGTCCAACAAACTTTCCTGGAAGATGGTAGTTGCGAAAGAATTTCAATGTGATTACTTAAAGCTCATCCATGTTGCTTCCCAAAGGTCTATTGATTTCTCATAAGGCTCTTAAGAAGTTCCTGAGTTATTATACCATGGGTTTGTGATGTTAGGAAACCATTTAATGAAGAAACCTGCAGGGAGGCCTACCCCAGTAAAGTTATTAATGGATACAGAGGTGTCTTGGTGAGTGTTTATTTATACCAACATTGATGGACACAAAACTGAAACAAAGGTTTGGCATTGCTCTGCCTTTTGCTTTGCTAATGTGTGTGTGTGTGTTTGTGTGTGTGTGTGTTTGTAGTTGTGTGTGTGTGTGTGTGTGTGTGTGTGTGTGTGTGTGTGTGTGTGTGTGTGTGTGTGTGTGTGTGTAGTTTTGAGTGTGTGTGTGTGTGTGTAGTTTTGAGTGTGTGTGTGTGTGTGTGTGTGTGTTAACACCAATTACACCCAAACTACTGGGCCAATTGCCACCAAACTTGACACATTGACCAAATTGGACCTCCTGTTGAACATAGGCTACTTGGTTATATGACCATGGCTAATGATGATGTCACTAAATTAAATATATATATATTCTGGCAATTTGTGGGCGTGGCCTCGACGTCACCCATTTCCCAACCAATGGTTAACCCGGGTCCCCCACCCTCTCCACCTCGCACCTCCGAGTCCAAAACCGCGAGACTTGCGTGAGAATTGTGCTCCTTCCTTCCGTGTGAGTGCAGCTCCCCCACCCCCAACTTGGCCTTCCATTGTAGGTGGCGTGATGTTCTTTTTGGATAGTTTGGTAAAGGCCAATCACGGTGTGCTGGACTTCACGGTGGGTGTGTCGCTCCAGGTGGTGTCCTTCCTCTCGGATGGGGGTGGTGGTCATGGGACGCAGTGGTGGTCAATCTCTCCACTAACCTGAATATTTCTTCATTCTTTCACCTCTTCTGGTGAAACTGCCAAAATCAAGACTCTCTGCTCACCTTCACTCGTTCATTCCTCTTTTCTCCCGCCTCTGGAACAATCTCCCTCACTCTCTTCAATCCCACTCCTCCCTCCAGGTCTTTAAAACAGCTGTTCACCACCATCTCTTATCTTCCCCCATCCAAAACCTTGCTCTTTTCTACCCCCGCTAAAACACCCCAAATCCGCCTGTTTCAATCCCCAACTTCTTTCTTGAAATTCCTAGTGGTGTTCATTTGCTTTGTACCGTGTACGTGTACCCCTTCCTCCTCCCCAAGCCCTCCCCCTTCTCCCCAAGCCCTCCCCCTTCCACAGATATACCGACGTCCCTGTTCTCTACTGTTGTTGTGCTTGTGTGCTTTCCCCGATCCCATTCTTGTCTCCCGCTCCCTTCATTGCATATTTTATGTGTCTGTGCATGTTTTTCATGTTAAATGTGTTAGCTCTTACACGAGCCTCGATTCCGTATACAATTTTTATTTTATTTCGAGTGGAGCAGGTACCTGCGAGTTGCATCATTGCTGGGAGCGTGGGTGTGCTGATGCAGTGCCCCCTGCATGTGAAACCTGAATTTGTAACTTGGCCAGGGTGCTGGAGATCTCGGTTACTCATCGTCAAGAACACAGTGGAATCTTTAACGTCCACCGACCAAGGCTGGCAGCCGAATCGTCCGGCTTTAGGTCCAGCACCCTGCCTGATGAGCACCAATTGGACAGTTTCTAGTCTGGCTGAGAATCAAACTCACATTAAACAGCATGTGTGTTTGTGTGTGTGTGTGTGTGTCTGTGTGTGTGTGTGTGTGTGTGTGTGTCTGTGTGTGTGTGTATGTGTGTGTGTGTATGCATGTGTGTGTGTGTGTGTGTGTGTGTGTGTGTGTCTGTGTGTGTGTGTCTGTGTGTGTGTGTCTGTGTGTATGTGTGTGTGTGTGTATGTGTGTGTGTGTATGTGTGTGTGTGTATGCATGTGTGTGTCTGTGTGTGTCTGTGTGTGTGTGTATGTGTGTGTGTGTATGCATGTGTGTAAGTGATTTATCTTCTCAGCCCAAAAACTCTTTAACTTTAAGCCAAAAACCACTGTTTTTGTGGGAATATTGAATGAAAAGGTTTTAATAATTAATTAATTTGGTTCATTGTACGTTGACCTCTATATAGGTAAGCACACGTCTCTAAGCTGTCTAGCCTGGGTTGGAATCCCGACCCAGCTATAAACTGCCGTCCTGGTGTTTCACAGGCAGGGCGATTCATCAATGTGTCCCTCGGATGGACGTTAAACTGGGCGTCCGTCTGCGAGCATTAGTTGGTGGACGTTAAAGATCTCACGGTGTCCTTTACGAATAGAAAGCGAGCTATTGCCGGCACCAAGGACAAATTATAAATCCCTTCCCTGACCTACAGGGGCACTGCATCAGCCACACAGCCGCGTCCTCATCAATGATGCTACCCCACAGTCTCGTGCTATATTGGAAATGAGAAGATTTGCTTTCATCATTCAAACCTTGTCTTTCCACTTCATTGTCGGAAGTCATTGAAGTGCTGGAATTGACTGATTCGATTTTGGAATTTTTGGTAGATTGTAATATGTGAATAACATATTTTGCAACTTGATTGCTGTTATTAATAGCTATGGCTAAATGTGGTTTCACTGCTGCTCGTATTGATTTCCATAGGGAATGATATAGCGGAGCATCATAACTCAGAATTATCTTCGATAATCACTGCATCAGTCTGTTCTCTGAATCATTTTCAAAACAATAGTAGTAACCTAATCTCAACATTTCCTTATCCTCCCCAAGTATGGAAATTCCTCTGATTATTTTTTTCCCTCCATGAAAAATTAGATTTTTCAAATTGATCAAAATGCTGAATCTCAAACAAACACAAACAAACAAAAATCTTTTTAAAAAAACAAACAAACAAACAAACAAACAAAAAATAATAATCATAAAAAATAAAATAAATAAACAAAAATCTCAATCAAACACTCAGTGATGCTCAAAACGACTGCTCTGATCATCTATAATATAAGAGAGCCGTTTGTCTTTATGTCTTTAAGAGAGCTTTACGAGAGCCTTTAAGAGAGTTTGTCTTTAAGAGAGCCTTTATGTGTGTGTGTGAGATCAGAAATGGCTGAATGGATCTTCGTCCAATTTTCAGAGGTTCATCGGTGAGTGGTTTAGGCAACAAAAAAAATAAACAAGTACTGATACATTCAAAGTACACCACCCCCATGGCAATTAAATCAATAACATCCTCCAGCGCGGCATTGCCGGAGTGCCTTCGACGCCCGGCGATACCGCCGTGCAGCTCAGAGATGGTATTGGGAGGGTAGTACAATAATTTATTGATTAACTGTGTCATTAAAATGAATAAATAATAATCGTAAAATAATTAATTTCTTAATCAATTCGCTAATAGCATATATAAACCACCAGTGCTTCATCCAAAGCTGTAACCTTTTGAAAATTAATAAACTAGCTGATTAATAAATAATTAATCGATTCATTAATTACTTGATAAATTAATTGATCCGCCAAATCACTTGGTCACTATCGTGTCCGAATATCAGCTTCCTAGCTCAAAAGGTGCCTGAGATATTGCCCAGATGAGAAAGAAAATATATAAGTAGTTAATAAATCGATAATAATAAAGTAATTAATTGATTAATCAAAAAAAATTAAAAATCCGTTTTTGCCAAAGCACGTGCTCACTATTGTGCCAAAATTTCAGCTTCCTAGCTCAAAGGATGGCTGAGATATCGTCCGGACAAACAAGAAAACAAACGGAGTGAAAACCGAGTACTCCCTTTCGGCACGTGTCATCGCCGGGCCCCGAGTCATGCAGCACCTGGAGATGGAATAGGAAAGGAGCGATGTACAAAATTTTGAAAAAATAAGTTCGTTTTTGTAAAAATAAGTCCGTGCAGCGGTTTTTGAGATATCGAGGTGCAACATTTTTCTGTTTTTCCAAGATGGCGCCTGTACCACATGACCTATGACGTCATGATTAACATTAAAATATTTCACAGGAGGAGGCACTGCTATGGTGAAAATTTCGTGCCCATCAGACCAACAGTTGCTGAGAAAAAAAAATTCACAATGATCGGATAAGTGTTGTACTTGTCGAATTATGACGTCATAACGAAGGCACCGATGACATCATCATTAACATATCTTATTCCCCATGATGAGTACTTGACAATGAGCCATGTTTCAATTTTTTTCCATTGAGCGGTTTGTGAGATATAAAGGTGTAACTTTTTCGAGATGGCGTCCGTACCACGTGACCTATGACGTCATAATTATGAATAAAAAAATTATACAGGCGGAGGCGCTTCTATTGTAAAATTTCGTGTCAATCGGACCAACGGTTGCCGAGAAAATGAATTTTTAAAATGCAGACACGTACGGCATAGTGCGGCACACGTATGCAACTGAATGCTTAACCTCGCTTTTCGCTTCGCGAGCGCAGGGTAACTAACAATCGATTTCTTCAAAATGCCAACAGGATTGGCAACGCCGGGTACTCCTGCAAGTGCTTAATAAGACCGAGTCCATCTAATTCATGGAATATGCAAGTTCACGCTTGATGTTTCTGCTCATTGGAGAATGCTTAACCAAAATCAGATACTTAAGTTATGCTAAAACATTAACAATAGCAAATTTATCAGCTTGAAAAGTTCAACTTTCTTTTGCATTTTCACTGGTAATGAACTCCAGAATGGAGTCAAACTTCACAGAGAACGAAAGCGACTCGCAATGTAAGCAATTAACTCGCATCTGGAATCAGTAATTCTGCCAGATATCAAAACATTAATATATTTTTGTGATACGTCTGAATCCATAAAGCCAGAACTCGATGTTTCGAAGGCGGAGCAGGCCCAGAAACCTCACCAGGGTGTTTGGTTTTTAGGGGCGAGGGTGATGTAGAAGTAGGAATGATCAAATACCGACAGCACATTCATCTTTTGATGAGACCTCACTCACATCACAATGTATACAATCACCCACATCCATACACAGTAATTACCCTGTGCTCACGAAGCGAAAAGTAGGGTTAGGCATTCGGTTGCGTGCGTGTGCCGTGTGTCGGACGTGCGTTTCTGCATTTTTAAAATTCATTTTGTCGGCCGTTGGTCCGATTGACATGAAATTTACAGTAGGAGCACCTCTGCCTGTAGATTTTTTTGCTGATAATTATGACATCATAGGTTACGTCGTACGGACGCCATCTTGGAAAAAAGTTACACCTCTCTATCTCCCAAACCGCTTCATGGAAAAAATTGAAACATGGCTCATTGTCAAGTAATCACCATGGGGAATAAGATATGTTGATGGTGATGTCATCGGTGCCTTAATTATGACGTCATAATTCGAAAAGTACAACGCTTGATCTGATCAGTATGAAAAAAAAGATTTCCTCTGCAACTGTTAGACCGATGGACACGAAATTTTCAGAATATGTGCGGCTCCTGTAGAATTTCTTAATGATAATTATAACGTCATAGGTCACGTGGTACAGACGCCATCTTGGAAAAACGTTGCACCTCTATATCTATGAAACTGCTCCATGGAAAAATTGAAACATGGCTCATTATCAGGTACTTCCCTTGGGGAATAAGACATGTTAATGATGATATCAGCAGTGCCTTCATTATGACGTCATAATTCGACAAGTACAACACTTATCCAATCATTGTGAATTTTTTTTCTCAGCAACTGTTGGTCTGATGGGCACGAAATTTTCACCCTAGGAGTGCCTCCTCCTGTGTAATATTTTAATGCTAATCATGACGTCATATGTCATGTGGTACAGGCGCCATATTGGAAAAAGCGAAAAATGTTGCACCTCTATATCTCCAAAACCGCTGCATGGAAAAAATTGAAACATGGCTCATTGTAAAGAACTCCATATGGGGAATAGGTGTTGTTAATGATGACGTCATTGGTGCCATAATTATGACGTCATAATTCGACAGGGACAATGCTTATAGTCTGATCAGTTTGAAATGTATTGAGCATGATCTATGCAACAATTATATTAGAGAATATAAACTTATGGTGTCATCACTCACGTGGTCTGGCAGCCATATTGGATCAAAGAAATAAAAAAAATTCAAAAACAGAAGAGTTGGCTCGCATCAAGTTGACTGCGCAGGGTAAGTATTCTATGAATACCATCTAGTTATTATGGTAATTAATACTAGTCATGAGTCACTGACAGTGCCCATATTTCCCTTCAGTACACACTGTAACTTAACCAGCCCTTCAGGGAAAATGTAATCTAATAACTTTGCCTGCATTCTTCGTCACCCTTGACTCAGTAAGTTTTTAGGTCAATTGCCTCCTGTGATAGGCTGACAGTATATCTTAGAGGTAGGCCACTTTTCTTTGAGGTGTCTAGTCTGGGTTTGATTCCCATCCTGACCGTAACTGCCGTTCTGGTGCTTTGGAGGCATGACAATCAAAACAGCATCCTCATGTGATCATTTGCTTTTGATCATCCCAAAGCAAATCAAGAATTCAAGAATGGCCGACCAAGTTGTGAAATTTGCTGGGTGGATACAAATGAAAGTGTAAAGTGTAGATTATTGCACTTCATCTTGAAAACCTGTGTGTTCATGAAAGCTTGTGAAACAATCCTATTTGCAGCCAACATTCATTTTGCAACTATTTTCGTCAAGTTCAACCTTTGGAAGAACGAGTTTTCTTCTGGTGATAATTTCTGAGACAACCCAATTAGCAAGCTGGAAGTACAAGTTCAGAAATGTGTTATTTCAAGCAAGCGAAGTGAAGGATCCAGATTTTATAACTTGCTTTTTGCTTCGCACTTTTCACTGGCTGATCTTATTCACAGAAAAGAAACAGTTCATTATCACAGCCCACTAAAATAATATGTATGTGGGCTGACAGGATGGCCTAGATGTAAGCGTACTCGCCTTTGAGCTGTCTAGCCTGGATTTGAATCCCGAACCAGCTATAAACTGTCATCTTGGTGTTTCACATGCAGGGTGAGGCATCAATGTGTGTGCTGTCCTTCGGATGGACGTTAATCGGGTGGACCCACCTACCAGCGCTGTGCATTGATAGACATCAAACTCAAGTCCTCCCCCACACCCCCCTACTCTCATGCAACCTCAATTCCTCAACTCCCTCACCACCCAACTCCAAATCCTCAACCCCCCTCCCAACCCCAAGGCCACAACTCCCCTCCCTACTGAAGTCCTCAAGCCTCCCCCTCACCCCCCACCATTCCAAATCTTCAAACCCCTCCCCATCCTGTCTCCAATTTCCCTCCCCACCCAAAGTCCTCAACCCCCCACCCCCAACCACAACTCCTCAAACCATCCCCTACTGTAAAGCCTCAACCCTCCTCGCCTTACTCTCTGTCCCTCGCTGCCCCCTAACCCAAGCTCTCTGTCCTCCCCTTTCTTCTTCAAGTCCTCAATCCCCTACCCCATCACAATTAAACTCTAAGCCTTCAACCCCCCTCCCAATCCCAAATCATCAAGCCTCCCCCCACCCCCCCACCCATTCCCATGTCTCCAGACCCCTGTCCACCATGTCTTCCTCCTGCAAATCTTCAAACCCCCTCCCAACCCAAAATCCTTAACCCCTCTCACGCAAAGTCCTCAACCCTCACTCCGCACCACAAGTCCTCAACTCATCTGTCCTCTCCTCCTTTATTCTTCATGTCCTCAACCTTCCACCCCACAAACCCCAAGTACTCAACCCCATGTCCTCAACCCCCCTCCCCCTCTCAACCCCCACAAGCTTTCCTTTGTCACAAAGTCTCAGCTCTCTGACCACCTCCCCCTTACTCCAACTCCCGTCTTCCACTCCCCCTTTCTTCTTCAAGCCCTGAACCACTCCCTCCCAACCCCAAATCCTAAACCCCTCCCCCAAAGCCTAAACCCCCTTCTGCCAACAGTCTCCCCCCTCCCCACCCCCTACCACCCAACCAAATCTCCAAATCTCTCCTCTTCTCTCCCCTTTCTTCCTGTTTTTTTTAATGGGATTTTGCCCACCACAAAGCCTACAAGGCCACTCGAGGTGGGGGCTACGCAAAGGAAATAAAAGTATAGATTTTAGACAGAAAGGATGAATCTATTGACATCCCTCTTGAATTGAGGTGGGTTGAGGTAGAGGGGAGAGCGAGATGCAGGTAAACTGTTGCAGTACAGGGAAAAAACTAGAAGAATACCTCATGGTCTTACACCTCTGGACAGATACACTGATAGTGATACAGTGTATGAATGAGAAAAAACTGCCAGCACGTCACGTCACATCCCACCAGAATGGCAGCACGTCACTGGATTCTGTCAAGAAGAGATAGGTGATAGGCTGGGGCACCAGCCCAAATATGGCAATGATACTCCATAAGAGGTCATATAGTGGCCAAGTGTAGATGGAGAATAGCAGCTTGAGAATGGTATCACCGAGCACGAAATAAGCAACCAAGGTGCCGGGAGGCTCTTTTAGCGATACCAGAGATGTACTTTTCTTGGCAATGTTACACAAGGAAATGTTTCATCCGCTGGCAATTCAATTAAAAAAGGGTGCATCACTCTGACCACCTCCCCCTTACTGCACTGACCACCTCCCCCTTTGTTTATCAAAAACTCTCTTCCTCACTCGCCCTGCACTGCACTCTCTCCACCTCACCCCCAGGAATACCTCTGGCTACGGCTTCCCCTTCGCTCCCACCTCTTGTTCATATGTGTGTTGTACCGTCCACCAAACAGTGATGACTCCATCTACATCTCGCTGTCTGATGATATGGACCAACTTCTATCTACTCATCCCAACTCTCTCTTCCTCATATGTGGTGATTTCAACTGTCATCATGCCAGTTGGCTGGGTGTGGGTACCTCTCTCACCAGCCATGGCTCCTCAGCAAAGGACTTCTGCGACTCACTGGGACTGACACAATCTGTCAATTTCCCGACCCGGATCTCAGTCAACGGAACATCTTCTCTTCTGGACTTGGTTATGACTAACTTCCCTGAAAATGTCTGCTGCTCTTCTTCTGCTCCGATCGGATCATCTGATCATGTCCTTGTTAAAGTGGACATCTCTCTGACCATCCTCAGGGAGCCTGCTCAGCGTCGACGAGTCTGGCATTTCACTCAGGCCAACTGGCACGGTCTTCAAGCAGCCATCAATCATCTGGACTGGTCTCCCATCTCTACCACCTCTGACATCAACTCATCCTGGGAATTCTTCCAAAGTAAATTGCTCTCTCTCATGCACAGATTTATCCCATCTCGTCTTCAGTTGTCATACCCTTCCTCCCGTCCATGGTACACGGAATCTTGTGGTGAGGCTGTTGCCCAGAAACAACTTGCCTTCGTCTCCTGGAAAGCAAATCCAACGGAAGGAAATCTCATTTCCTTTCACAAAGCCCGAAACAAGTGTGTGTCCACCCTCAGGAGAGCCAGGAAACAATATCTCTCCGTTCTCAAGACCGAACTCTCTTATCTGTCTCCCTCTTCCAAATCCTGGTGGCGTCTGGTCAAATCCGTTTCTGGTGTTTGTTCCCCCTCCATCCCCTCCCTTACCTCAAACGGCTACACAGCTGACTCCGCACGTGAAAAAGCTGAATGCCTCAACTCTGTGTTTGCCTCTAAATCTTGTGTCCCAAACCCATCCCTCTCTGTACCCACCATACCCAGTCGTACCCTGCTGCTCCTGGACTCCGTGTCCTTTCCTCCTGACAAGGTGGAAAAGTTTCTGTCAACCCTCGACTCTGATTCTGCAACTGGACCCGACGGCATCAGCCCACGGGTCCTAAAATCCTGCTCTGCTGCTCTATCTCACCCTCTCTCTGTTCTCTTCACCCTCTCTTTTGCTCAAGGTCAACTGCCATCTGCTTGGAAATCAGCCAACATCACCGCTTTGCACAAAAAAGGTGCAAAAACAGATCCTAGCAACTACAGACCAATCAGCCTTCTCCCAATTATCAGCAAAGTCATGGAATCCATCATTGCTTCTGATATGAAATCTTTCCTCTTCTCCAATGGCTTGATCTCTGATCATCAATTTGGTTTCAGACCAGGTCACTCCACTCTGGACATGCTGCTTCTGCTGTCACAACAATGGATGGAGGTCCTCAATGCCAAACAGGAAATTAGAGCTGTCTCCCTCGACATATCACGTGCCTTCGACACGGTCTGGCACCCCGCTCTGCTCACCAAACTCTCCTCCTTTGGTATCCATGGAAATCTCCACGCATGGCTGGCGGACTTCCTCTCTAGTCGTCGTCAACGTGTGGCCCTGAATGGGTTTCTCTCATCTCCTCTTCCTGTTCAGGCTGGAGTTCCCCAAGGCAGTGTTCTGGGCCCCGTGCTTTTTCTGGTCTTCATCAATGATCTCTCTGACTCTCTCGAAAATCCTCTCTATCTCTTTGCTGATGACTCCACTCTCTGCCGCTCCATTCCTCTTCCCTCAGATCGGCAGTCTGCTGCCTCCTCACTCTCTGAAGACCTGGACAAAATCACAGACTGGTCAAACAAGTGGAACATGTCTTTCAATCCTGACAAATCTCACACTCTTACTATGTCTCTCCGAAAAGATCGACTGGACAACCCTCCCATCTACTTTCTCAACAATCCTCTCCAAGAAGTTCTGTCGCTCAAGATTTTGGGTCTCACTATCTGCCATGATCTTTCTTGGGAAAACCACATTTCCAAGCTGGCCTCCAAAGCCAGTCGCCGACTGGGCATCCTCCGTCGTGCGAAGTCCTTCCTCGGCACACCTGAGCTCCTCACCACATACAAGGCTTTCATCCGCAGCTCAATGGAATACTGTTCTCCCCTATGGGCCGGTGCTCCTGCCTCACACCTAGCTCGGCTTCACGCTGTTGAAACCAAAGCTTTCAGAATTATTGGAATCTCCCGCGATGAAGCTATCTCTGAGGGCCTTTCACTCACTCACCGCAGGCAGGTAGGTGGTCTTTCTGTCTTCTACCGACTCCTCTCCGGCCTTGCACCCCCAGCTCTCTCTGTGCTCTGTCCCCCAAATATTCCTACAGGTCGCACAAGATCTGCCAGCAACCCTCTGATGGTTAAACTGCCGAAATCTCGGCTCTCTGCTCACCTTCACTCTTTCATTCCTCTTTTCTCCCGCCTCTGGAACAAACTCCCTCACTCCCTTCAATCCCACTCCTCCCTCCAGGTCTTTAAAACAGCTGTTCACCACCATCTCTTATCTTCCCCCATCCAAAACCTTGATCTTTTCTACCCCCGCTAATTCACCCCAGATCCACCTTGTTTGAAATTCCAACTTCTTTCCTGGAAGTCCTGGCAGTGTCCATATGTTTTATACCTCTCCCACTGCCCCCTTCCCACGCCCCCCCCCCCCCAAAGCCCTCGCCCTCTCTCAGATCTCTCGATGTCTCCATGTCTCTCGGTCCCTGCTCTCAAATGTTGTGTTTGTGTCCTTCCCCCTCTCTCCCCATCTTGTCTACCGCTCCCTATGTTATATGTTTTATGTGTCGGTTTGTCCTTCTGTGTGTTCATGTGATTAATGTTCGCTCTTTCACGAGCCTCGATATTGTATACAAAAAAAAAAAAAAAAAAAAAAAAAAAAAAAAAAAAAAAAAAAAAATCACATTCTTTCACATTAGTATTGAACATGTGAATTGGATTAGGCACAAATGGTAGTCTACAACAACTGGAGCACAAAGGCGAACAAGAAAGCATCTGTAAATGCAAAGCCCGCCCGTGTCTGTTTGTATTCAGACATCTTCTTCTTCTTCCATAAGCTAAACATGACGAAAACAGTTAAAAAATGAAAATTGGCAATTTTATGCAGCCTTGACCTTTGAGGTTTTGATCTAAAAAAATTAGGCTTCCAGCTTTTGATTGGTGAACCAATTCAGTGACCCGATATGCAAATTCTTAAAATGTCAGGTCAATCAGATGAAAATTCACGATTTTATGAGATGCTGACCTTTGACCTTTTGACCAAAATATTAATTTTTCTTCTCCGCATTATCATAACTAGCAACGGTACCCACCCTACGGGTGGGGCTCCAATTGGGAAGCCCAAATGAAAAGGCAAAATATCAGAAATTGAAGGCTTTTTTATTTTAAACGATTCATATGAACATCCGTTGAATCATATCACACGCAAATCATCAAAATCTAAACAGTATCTTTAGAATTTCAATAAAAGCCACATCACTGTTCATATCTATATAATAATAGCGTAAGGACTCGACTTTGTTATCCCTTTTACGCCGCACCCAGTGACCCGATGCCCACGGCACTAATGGATTTACGATCTACGAACCTCGCTCTTTGTTTATCACGTACAGCCATACTCGAAAAATCTGAATTAGCCGACGTTGGGGCCCAAAAGCATCCGATTAACTGCCGATACGACGCCATCTTACGACGCCATCGTATTGGCGTCTGCTGGGCGAAGGCGAAGCAAGCCGTCCGCTGATTGGACAGTCGAAGGCAACAGCAAGCCGTCCACTGAGTGGACAATCCAGAGCATGCATTTGTGCTGGTGTCGTCGATCGCGGTGTACACTAACCTCATCAGGTGGGTTTACCATAATTTCTTCCAACTGCGCTCTTTGTTTATCACGTACAGCCATACTCGAAAAATCTGAATTTGTCGACTTTGGGGCCCAAAAGCATCCGATTAATTGCCGATACGACGCCATTGCCGAGTGACGAAAAGTAGGAGTAGGCCTAGGCCCTACCTATCCAGTTGTTGTGTTTCCGTTGTGGCCATGATCTCAACAAATGGCGTAGGCCATGTGGCGTAGGGTAGGTCATGATCAGCCCCCCCCCCCCCCTTCGTTTCACCAACTCCTGCATCTGCCACCGTTCATGATTTTCAAAGTAGGCTTTACCCTGTTCACGATAAGGTAGAAATCAGTGAGTTGTATACGAAGAGATAAAATGATGGCATTGACTTTGAGATGGTACGTGATAGTTGGCTGCGGCTGGCTGATTCCTATTACGAATCCATCCATTTTTCAAAAGTATATCATAGCGTTGTCATTTACGTAGATTGCAATAAATACGTTGTTCATATACGCACTCTTCATTCTCATCTTTCTTCCTAACTCTTACTCGGACAAGCAAATCCCCCATGCCATCCATAATGGTACACTATATCCATACACCACATCCTCCCTTCCGTGGATGTTCCACTGGTTTCGGCTAGTCGGTAAATATTATTCCATCGTGTTTCAAATCGTGATCGATACACGATGATCGTGATGTTTCACAATCGCTATGTCGTATGTACTCCCGATACGTGTACCAAATTCCCGATACGTGTAATTGTACCAAATCAACAGTTAAAAGGATTTTGAGCCGATAGCTGTTACGGCCTTGGCAAGATCGATGGAGACAGCGATCTGTTAGCGTATACACCGCCCAAATAGCTATGTGGAATTCTCTCATGCAGGGATTAAACCCACGTCGTTTGAACTTTGGCCGAGGTCATTATTTATTTTTAATGATGTTTATATACGAATAATGTTTATATTGGTTTTGGGTCGTCCTTTCCGCATATCTCGTGGGATTGTAAGTCGGAGAGACGGCCGTAATGGCGGGGAGCGAGAGAAATCATAGCTGTCTCCCTTGACATATCTCGTGCCTTCGATACGGTCTGGAACCCTGAGGGGGTTACAATTCTCTCAAGCAGGGATTCAGCCCGTGTCCTTATAAAAGGTCTTTGTCTGAGGTCACCGAGTCCGATCGGTGCAGCTGTTCAGCAATCCGTGCAGCCGTTTGTGTGGCACCCGGGAAAGCAACATCATCACAATGGGAACAATGAACGTTATGCGAACGCGAATGTTATGCGGGAGTCCAAACCTGAGAATGCTGGAGACTAAAGCTGAAATTGGGAAAACTAAATAGCCTATTTTTGTCCCCCGTCGCACCGCGGAGCGAAAGGGAGACTATGTTTTTCCCCTCCGTCCGTGTGTGCGACCGTCTGTGCGTCCATCCGTCCGTGTGTGCGTCCGTCCGTGCGTGCGGATGTGCATGCGTGCGTCCGTGCGTGCGGACGTGCATGCGTGCGTACGTATGTGCGTGCGTGCGAAAGCGAAGGACCGAATTCTAATTTGGTGTGTGGGTGCAACCCACGTCAAAATCCAAGATGGCCACCGCCATGTATGTTTGAACCTTGTGAGCGGAATATCTTGAAAAATAAGCGAAGTACCAACTTCTAATCTGGTGTGTGGGTGTATCTCGGCAGAAGGACGAACGCTATTGAAAATTGGGTCGCCACGTCAAAATCCAAGATGGCCGCCACCATATATATGTCTGAAACTTGTGAGTGAAATATCTCGAAAAATAAGTGAAGTACCAACGTCTAATCTGGTGTGTGGGTGTATCTAGGCAGAAGGAAGAAGGCTGTTTAAAATTGGGTCGCCACGTCAAAATCCAAGATGGCCGCCGCAGTGTTTGTCTGAACCTTGTGAGATTAATATCTTGAAAAATAAGCGAAGTACCAACTTCTAATTTGGTGTGTGGGTGTATCTCGGCATAAGGACGAACGCTATTGAAAATTGGGTCGCCACGTCAAAATCCAAGATGGCCGCCACCATATATATATCTGAAACTTGTGAGCGAAATATCTCGAACAATAAGCGAAGTACCAACGTCTAATCTGGTGTGTGGGTGTATCTATTGGGTCGCCACGTCAAAATCCAAGATGGCCGCCGCCATGTATGTCCGAACCTTGAGAGATGAATATCTTCAAAAATAAGCGAAGTACCAACTTCTAATTTGGTGTGTGGGTGTATCTCGCCATAAGGAAGAACGCTATTGAAAATTGGGTCGCCACGTCAAAATCCAAGATGGCCGCCACCATATATATGTCTAACCTTGTGAGTGAAATATCTTGAAAAATAAGCGAAGTACCAACTTCTAATCTGGTGTGTGGGTGTATCTCGGCACACGGAAGAACGCTGTTTAAAATTGGGTCGCCACGTCAAAATCCAAGATGGCCGCCACCATATATATGTCTGAACTTTGTGAGCGAAATATCTCGAAAAATAAGCGAAGTACCAACTTCTAATCTGGTGTGTGGGTGTATCTAGGCACACGGAAGAACGCTGTTTGACATTCGGTCGCCACGTCGAAATCCAAGATGGCCGCCGCCATGCATGTCTGAATCCTGTGAGATGAATATCTTGAAAGATAAGTGAAGTACCAACTTCTAATTTGGTGTGTGGGTGTATCTCGGCATAAGGAAGACCGCTATTGTAAATTGGGTCGCCACGTCAAAATCCAAGATGGCTGCCACCATATATATGTCTGAACCTTGTGAGCGAAATATCTTGAAAAATAAGCGAAGTACCTTCTGGTGTGTGGGTGTATCTAGGCATAAGGAAGAACGCTATTGAAAATTGGGTCGCCACGTCAAAATCCAAGATGGCCGCCTCCATGTATGTCTGAACCTTGTGAGCGAAATATCATATCATAGCATGTTTTCTGCGTGTTCCACTTTGTCAACTCACATCACTTCCCCGACGGGGGACCTAGGCGTAACGCTTGTTTTCTTTAGAAGGTTGTGAAGCGGTCTGTCGTTGTCGGTCTTGCGAGCGCTTCCTTTGGATTTGAAGTCTGAATCGTCGGAGCACAGACGACGGAGCCCGAGCAGTGGGAAAAATAGAATTGAACTTTTGACACCAGGAGGGGTGGGACTGTGAGAGGATGAGTATGGAAGGTAGATAGAGGTGCACTGACGTCTCATCAACCAAAAGCAATGTCAAAGGTCACGGACCATTTCAACTCCACCTCGCAAATCTCAACTACGAAATCACGTTCACTCTCTGCAAGGAAATTTGTGATGGTTAGAACATCCTCTCTGGGTCTGTAAGGTAATCGGTTTGTACCCCATCTGAGTCATACCAAAGACTTTTAAAGGGATAGAGCAGGGACAATCAACCATATGAGGGGAACCACTGCACAGGCTTCATGGGCGTAATGGTGTCCTCTTACGTTGAAGTTCCTCGTAAGGGAATATTCATATTATCATTATTCTTATATTTTCCGTGACCATGATGGAGCTCGATGTACGAACCTCCAGCACAGGCTTCTTCAAGCCAGGTGCTTGACACTTCAATCTTTTTTTTCAATAAAGCAAAAGCTCTTTATTCTTGATTTTTTTTTTTTTGCAGGATCGAAGGCTCCTAGCGGAGCTGCCACATGAAACCACACACATCTCACACACGTGGACATACAGATGAACATACGAGACAAAACTCAAGACACCTGACACAAATACAGCCACTGAGCTTGGGGGAAGTGGCTTCATTTCCGGGGTGCTGTCCCGGAAACGTCACAGCAATGGCCCGCTTTTCTCATGGCACTCAGTGGGGCATTTCCTCCTCCACATGGATGGAAACATATAGGGATAATCCATGCTCCCTTTTAAATGCTCAATGTCAAGCATGGTAGCAGCACATGCCATTTTAAGTCTTTGATATGACTCTGCCAGGGTTTAGAACCACCCACCACCCAGACACAGAGCGGACACTGTAACCATTACACCACCGGGTCTGAACCATTTGACTCATGAACCTCGACCCTCCATTTTGTTAGGTGTAAAAATGAATCATTCTCACCCCACTGATCATTGACGTGGTTCTGAGGCACGCACATCTGACTCACTCTCACCTGAGATAGCAAGCATCGCCCCATCCCATCTTCCTATTTTGCTTCAATGAAGAGTTATTGCTCGAAATGTCAGCTTCTCTTTGCTTCCCACGGCAGTTAGTATACTTCGATCAATGTTCTGTTGATTCCATCAATTGGTTACCTGTCTGCTGACGCAGAACAACACTAGCCTTCATCACTAACAAATAGTTTTACATGGGCATCATATCCTTGAAAAATCAAAGCTACTCACAGTCTACAAGGTCCTTGTCCGTATCTCAATGGAATGCTGCTCACCGCTATGGATTGGTGCACAAGCTTCTCATCTATCTCTCCTGGATTCTGTGGAATCTCAAGCTCTCAACATTATTGAAATATTCCTCCCCACCCAATGCAATTCAAGCCTTTTTTGAAGGCCGAAGCCCAAGGTCTGTTGCTCTCACATTGCAGGTTATTAGCAAAAAGATATATTTTTGATACACGAGGGATCTCGTTCGCTCGTACTGTCTGCATACATCCTTTGTAGGTGAGCATGCATGGGCATCATAATCGACATTAATTTGAGGTACCACCTCCCACAGATGTGGTGTCCACATTTTTCCCACCTGGCGTTTCTAGTTTTATTATTCCCCGCATCTGCGTTACCCTGATGGCTCGTACTCTGCCCTGGGACACCATGGAGGATTTTCAGTGCAGAGACTTGAGAAAAATTGTATTACTGTCCAATCTCCAATGAGAGTGCACAAATATTTATTTTTCCTTTGAAACAGAAAACGGAATTTGTTTTACTGAAATGGAATTTAGGTTTTCTTTTTAGAAACGAAAAAGGAATCTTTTGAAACAGAAAATCACTCTAGTAGTGATTCAGATGCTTTGGCTCAAAGTGAGGAGTTGTACTTAGTAGAGCTTGTATATACGCACAAGTAGGTATATGAGATTAAGAGACATTAACGTACGTTGGCCTGAATGGCAAGGACATTGGAAAATGGGATTTAAATCAAGGATCTGAGTGTCATGAGCTAAGGCTTCAAATGGGGGTTCCAAAAGGGCAAACCCAAAAAATGATCATTGTGGATAAGAGAGCTTAAAATCCTTTTCTAAGGATGGTGTCTTCTGCCCGGGGTCCGCAAACTGTTCCCAGGGTCCTGGGAAGCCTCTCCACGGGACCCGGCGGGAACCATGGGATTGGGTCCACAAAAAGTTTCCGCATGTTGACTATCTTCACAAGATGTGCTTTTGCCGTTTTATAAAATCCTCGCAGAAACAGGGGTTTTTGATGTCCGGCCAAAAAAAATTCTTCTTTCCTCCTTATTTTTCAAAACGAATATATTTGTTCTGTGGTAATGTGCAGGAGTACTATATGACATGCTTGCTCGTATGTCAGTTGAGAGTTTCAATCCCAAAAGTGCTATTGCAGTGTTGTACATTCAAGGTGCAGCATCATGGAGTCGCCATGATTCAAGGTGCAGCTCTGGCGCAGTGTCATGGGAGTACCCCGCCAAGGTAGGGGTAAGCCGATGTTGCTTATAATTGGTCATAAAGCTCTTGCAGGCTCTTCATGTACTTGAGTACTCTGGCAGAACAGATATGATCGTTTATTAGGGTGATCTTTGAAACAGCAGCAACAACACAATTTTCCAACAGCAACACAATCTGCCGAAAGGCGAACATGGCTCTTTATGGTGTGCAGAAGATTTTTAAAAGCTGCCCCTAAGGAATAGGCTGCAATGCATGGACAATCTCACGGAATTCTGTTGAAAAATGCCACGCCGGCCACAAACCGGACGAGGAAATTTCAAAGCTAACCATCCATTGGCACTTATGGCACAGAGCAGCCGTTCAAATTGGCATCCCCAAGGCAGGCATAGCATATGGGCAAGTGCCCAGCATGCGCGGATACATGCGGCACTAGTTTAGGGAGAGAATTTACCTTCGGGGTGTCAACAAATTGGAACAAGAGAACTCAGAAATCAAAACGGACCCAGCTGCACACCGTTGTGCTTAATCTGCCATATTTCTAGATGTGTTCGCATATCGGTCGGTAAATAACCAAAATAGATCTCACGCAATCATCAATAAAGTCCAGGATGTGACAATGATTGTGGCAATTTTCTTGCCGGGCATTGTTTTCGAAGCTGCACTAGCGGTTGCCCTGCATTCGCAGTATTCTGGCTTTGTTTTGGAGGCTGCTCTGGCGGTTGCCCTGCATTCGCAGTATTCTGGCTTTGTTTTTGAGGCTGCTCTGGCGGTTGCCCTGCATTCGCAGTATTCTGGCTTTGTTTTGGAGGCTGCTCTGGCGGTTGCCCTGCATTCGCAGTATTGTGGCTTTGTTTTTGAGGCTGCTCTGGTGGTTGCCCTGCATTCGCAGTATTCTGGCTTTGTTTTTGAGGCTGCTCTAGTGGTTTCCCTGCATTCGCAGTATTATGTCATGGGTTTTGAGGCTGCTCTGGCGGTTGCCCTGCATTCACAGTATTCTGGCTTTGTTTTTGAGGCTGCTCTAGTGGTTGCCCTGCATTCGCAGTATTCTGGCTTTGTTTTTGAGGCTGCCCTGGCGGTTGCCCTGCATTCGCACTATTCTGACTTTGTTTTTGAGGCTGCTCTAGTGGTTTCCCTGTATTCGCAGTATTATGTCATGGGTTTTGAGGCTGCTCTGGCGGTTGCCCTGCATTCACAGTATTATGTCATGGGTTTTGAGGCTGCTCTGGCGATTGCCCTGCATTCGTAGTATTATGTCATGGGTTTTGAGGCTGATCTGGCGGTTGCCCTACATTCGCAGTATTATGTCATGGGTTTTGAGGCTGCTCTGGCGGTTGCCCTGCATTTGCAGTATTCTGGCTTTGTTTTTGAGGCTGCTCTAGCGGTTGCCCTGCATTCGCAGTATTCTGGCGTTGTTTTTGAGGCTGCTCTGGCGGTTGCCCTGCATTTGCAGTATTATGTCATGGGTTTTGAGGCTGCTGTAGTGGTTGCCCTGCATTCGCAGTATTCTGGCTTTGTTTTTGAGGCTGCTCTGGCAGTTTCCCTGCATTCGCAGGATTATGGCATGAGTTTTGACGCTGCACTAGCAGTTGCCCTGCATTCGCAGTATTATGGCCTGGGTTTTGAGGCTGCTCCATTGGTTGCCCTGCATTCGCAGTATTATGTCATGGGTTTTGAGGTTGCCCTGCATTCGCAGTATTCTGGCTTTGTTTTTGAGGCTGCTCTGGCGGTTGCCCTGCATTCACACAATTCTGACTTTGTTTTTGAGGATGCTCTAGTGGTTTCCCTGTATTCGCAGTATTATGTAATGGGTTTTGAGGCTGCTCTGGCGGTTGCCCTGCATTCGCAGTATTCTGGCTTTGTTTTTGAAGCTGCTCTTGCGGTTGCCCTGCATTCGCAGTATTCTGGCTTTGTTTTTGAGGCTGCTCTGGCGGTTGCCCTGCATTTGCATTATTCTGGCTTTGTTTTTGAGGCTGCTCTGGCGGTTGCCCTGCATTCGCAGTATTATGTCATGGGTTTTGAGGCTGCTGTAGTGGTTGCCCTGCATTCGCAGTATTCTGGCTTTGTTTTTGAGGCTGCTCTGGCGGTTTCCCTGCATTCGCAGGATTATGGCATGAGTTTTGCGGCTGCACTAGCAGTTGCCCTGCATTTGCAGTATTATGGCCTGGGTTTTGAGGCTGCTGCAGTGGTTGCCCTGCATTTGCAGTATTATGGCATCGTTTTTGAGGCTGCACTAGTGGTTGCCCTGCATTCGCAGTATTATGGCATCGGTTTTGAGGCTGCTCTAGTGGTTGCCCTGCATTCACAGTATTATGTCATGGGTTTTGAGGCTGCTCTAGCGGTTGCCCTGCATTCACAGTATTCTGGCTTTGTTTTTGAGGCTGCACTTGTGGTTTCCCTGCATTCACAGTATTCTGGCTTTGTTTTTGAGGCTGCTCTGGCGGTTGCCCTGCATTCGCAGTATTATGGCATCGTTTTTGAGGCTGCTCTAGCGCTTGCCCTGCATTCGCAGTATTCTGGCTTTGTTTTTGAGGCTGCTCTAGTAGTTGCCCTGCATTTGCAGTATTATGTCATGGGTTTTGAGGCTGCTCTAGTGGTTGCCCTGCATTCGCAGTATTCTGGCTTTGTTTTTGAGGCTGCACTAGCGGTTGCCCTGCATTCGCAGCATTATGGCATCGTTTTTGAGGCTGCACTAGCGGTTGCCTTGCATTCGCAGTATTATGGCATCGTTTTTGAGGCTGCTCTAGCGGTTGCCCTGCATTCGCAGTATTATGTCATGGGTTTCTAGGCTGCTCTAGCGGTTGCCCTGCATTCGCAGCATTCTGGCTTTGTTTTTGAGGCTGCACTAGTGGTTTCCCTGCATTCGCAGCATTCTGGCTTTGTTTTTTAGGCTGCTCTGGCGGTTGCCCTGCATTCGCAGTATTATGTCATGGGTTTTGAGGCTGCTCTAGCGGTTGCCCTGCATTTGCAGTATTCTCGCTTTGTTTTTGAGGCTGCACTGGCGGTTGCCCTGCATTCGCAGTATTATGGCATCGTTTTTGAGGCTGCTCTCGTGGTTTCCCTGCATTCGCAGTATTATGGCATCAGTTTTGAGGCTGCTCTAGTTATTGCCCTGCATTCGCAGTATTCTGGCATCGTTTTTGAGGCTGCACTAGTGGTTTCCCTGCATTCACAGTATTCTGGCTTTGTTTTTGAGGCTGCTCAGGCAGTTGCCCTGCATTGACAGTATTATGTCATGGGTTTTGAGGCTGCTCTAGTGGTTGCCCGGCATTCACAGTATTCTGGCTTTGTTTTTGAGGCTGCGCTAGTGGTTGCCCTGCATTCGCAGTATTATGTCATGGGTTTTGAGGCTGCTCTAGCGGTTTCCCTGCATTCACAGTATTCTCGCTTCGTTGTTTATGATGCTGTCGTGGTTTCCCTGTATTCGCAGTATTATGGCTTCATTTGTGAGGCTGCTCTCGTTGTTTCCCTGTATTCGCAGTATTATGGCTTCGTTTTTGAGGCTGCTCTCGTTGTTTCCCTGTATTCGCAGTATTATGGCTTCGTTTTTTAGGCTGCTATCGTGGTTTCCCTGTATTCGCAGTATTATGGCTTCGTTTTTGAGGCTGCTCTAGTGGTTTCCCTGCATTCGCAGTATTATGGCTTCGTTTTTGAGGCTGCTCTAGCGGTTTCCCTGTATTCGCAATATTATGGCTTCGTTTTTTAGGCTGCTCTAGCAGTTTCCCTGTATTCACAATATTATGGCATCGTTTTTGAGGCTGCTCTCGTGGTTTCCCTGTATTCGCAGTATTATGGCATCCTTTTTGAGGCTGCTCTAGCGGTTTCCCTGCATTCACAGTATTCTCGCTTCGTTGTTTATGATGCTGTCGTGGTTTCCCTGTATTCGCAGTATTATGGCTTCATTTGTGAGGCTGCTCTCGTTGTTTCCCTGTATTCGCAGTATTATGGCTTCGTTTTTGAGGCTGCTCTCGTTGTTTCCCTGTATTCGCAGTATTATGGCTTCGTTTTTTAGGCTGCTATCGTGGTTTCCCTGTATTCGCAGTATTATGGCTTCGTTTTTGAGGCTGCTCTCGTTGCTTCCCTGTATTCGCAGTATTATGTCATGGGTTTTGAGGCTGCTCTAGTGGTTTCCCTGTATTCGCAGTATTATGTCATGGGTTTTGAGGCTGCTCTAGTGGTTTCCCTTCATTCGCAGTATGCTGGCTTCGTTTTTGAGGCTGCTCTTGAGGTTGCCCTGCATTTGCAGTATTATGTCATGGGTTTTGAGGCTGCTCTAGTGGTTTCCCTGTATTCGCAGTATTATGTCATGGGTTTTGAGGCTGCTCTAATGGTTTCCCTTCATTCGCAGTATTCTGGCTTTGTTTTTGAGGCTGCTCTAGCGGTTGCCTTGTATTCGCAGTATTATGGCTTCGTTTTTGAGGCTGCTCTAGCGGTTGCCCTGTATTCGCAGTATTATGGCTTCGTTTTTGAGGCTGCTCTCGTTGTTTCCCTGTATTCGCAGTATTATGGCTTCGTTTTTGAGGCTGCTCTAGTGGTTGCCCTGTATTCGCAGTATTATGGCTTCGTTTTTGAGGCTGCTCTCGTTGTTTCCCTGTATTCGTTGTATTATGGCTTCGTTTTTGAGGCTGCTCTAGCGGTTTCCCTGTATTCGCAATATTATGGCTTCGTTTTTGAGGCTGCTCTAGCAGTTTCCCTGTATTCGCAATATTATGGCATCGTTTTTGAGGCTGCTCTCGTGGTTTCCCTGTATTCACAGTATTATAGCTTCGTTTTTGAGGCTGCTCTCGTGGTTTCCCTGTATTCACAGTATTATGGCATCGTTTTTGAGGCTGCTCTAGCGGTTTCCATGCATTCACAGTATTATGGCTTCGTTTTTGAGGCTGCTCTCGTTGCTTCCCTGTATTCGCAGTATTATGGCTTCGTTTTTGAGGCTGCTCTCGTTGTTTCCCTGTATTCGCAGTATTATGGCTTCCTTTTTGAGGCTGCTCTCGTTGTTTCCCTGTATTCGCATTATTATGGCTTCGTTTTTTAGGCTGCTCTCGTCGTTTCCCTGTATTCGCAGTATTATGGCTTCGTTTTTGAGGCTGCTCTCGTTGTTTCCCTGTATTCACAGTAATATGTCATGGGTTTTGAGGCTGCTCGAGTGGTTTCCCTGTATTCGCAGTATTATGTCATGGGTTTTGAGGCTGCTCTCGTGGTTTCCCTTCATTCGCAGTATTCTGGCTTCGTTTTTGAGGCTGCTCTAGCGGTTGCCCTGTATTCACAGTATTATGGCTTCGTTTTTGAGGCTGCTCTCGCGGTTGCCCTGTATTCGCAGTATTCTGGCTTCGCAGTATTATGGCTTCGTTTTTGAGGCTCCTCTCGTGGTTTCCCTGTATTCGCAGTATTATGGCTACGTTTTTGAGGCTGCTCTAGTTGTTTCCCTGTATTCGCAGTATTATGGCTACGTTTTTGAGGCTCCTCTCGTGGTTTCCCTGTATTCGCAGTATTATGGCTACGTTTTTGAGGCTCCTCTCGTTTTTCCCTGTATTCGCAGTATTATGGCTTCGTTTTTGAGCCTCCTCTCGTGGTTTCCCTGTATTCGCAGTATTATGGCTACGTTTTTGAGGCTGCTCTCGTTGTTTCCCTGTATTCACAGTATTATGGCTACGTTTTTGAGGCTCCTCTCGTGGTTTCCCTGTATTCGCAGTATTATGGCTTCGTTTTTGAGGCTGCTCTCGTTGTTTCCCTGTATTCGCAGTATTATGGCTTCGTTTTTGAGGCTGCTCTAGTGGTTTCCCTGCATTCGCAGTATTATGGCTTCGTTTTTGAGGCTGCTCTAGCGGTTTCCCTGTATTCGCAGTATTATGTCATGGGTTTTGAGGCTGCTCTAGTGGTTTCCCTGTATTCGCAGTATTATGTCATGGGTTTTGAGGCTGCTCTAGTGGTTTCCCTTCATTCGCAGTATGCTGGCTTCGTTTTTGAGGCTGCTCTTGAGGTTGCCCTGCATTTGCAGTATTATGGCTTCGTTTTTGAGGCTGCTCTCGTTGTTTCCCTGTATTCGCAGTATTATGGCTTCGTTTTTGAGGCTGCTCTCGTTGCTTCCCTGTATTTGCAGTGTTATGGCTTCGTTTTTGAGGCTGCTCTCGTTGTTTCCCTGTATTCGCAGTATTATGTCATGGGTTTTGAGGCTGCTCTAGTGGTTTCCCTTCATTCGCAGTATGCTGGCTTCGTTTTTGAGGCTGCTCTTGAGGTTGCCCTGCATTTGCAGTATTATGTCATGGGTTTTGAGGCTGCTCTAGTGGTTTCCCTGTATTCGCAGTATTATGTCATGGGTTTTGAGGCTGCTCTAATGGTTTCCCTTCATTCGCAGTATTCTGGCTTTGTTTTTGAGGCTGCTCTAGCGGTTGCCTTGTATTCGCAGTATTATGGCTTCGTTTTTGAGGCTGCTCTAGCGGTTGCCCTGTATTCGCAGTATTATGGCTTCGTTTTGGAGGCTGCTCTCGTTGTTTCCCTGTATTCGCAGTATTATGGCTTCGTTTTTGAGGCTGCTCTAGTGGTTGCCCTGTATTCGCAGTATTATGGCTTCGTTTTTGAGGCTGCTCTCGTTGTTTCCCTGTATTCGTTGTATTATGGCTTCGTTTTTGAGGCTGCTCTAGCGGTTTCCCTGTATTCGCAATATTATGGCTTCGTTTTTGAGGCTGCTCTAGCAGTTTCCCTGTATTCGCAATATTATGGCATCGTTTTTGAGGCTGCTCTCGTGGTTTCCCTGTATTCACAGTATTATAGCTTCGTTTTTGAGGCTGCCCTAGCGGTTTCCATGCATTCACAGTATTATGGCTTCGTTTTTGAGGCTGCTCTAGCGGTTTCCATGCATTCACAGTATTATGGCTTCGTTTTTGAGGCTGCTCTCGTTGCTTCCCTGTATTCGCAGTATTATGGCTTCGTTTTTGAGGCTGCTCTCGTTGTTTCCCTGTATTCGCAGTATTATGGCTTCGTTTTTGAGGCTGCTCTCGTTGTTTCCCTGTATTCACAGTATTATGGCATCGTTTTTGAGGCTGCTCTAGCGGTTTCCATGCATTCACAGTATTATGGCTTCGTTTTTGAGGCTGCTCTCGTTGCTTCCCTGTATTCGCAGTATTATGGCTTCGTTTTTGAGGCTGCTCTCGTTGTTTCCCTGTATTCGCAGTATTATGGCTTCCTTTTTGAGGCTGCTCTCGTTGTTTCCCTGTATTCGCATTATTATGGCTTCGTTTTTTAGGCTGCTCTCGTCGTTTTCCTGTATTCGCAGTATTATGGCTTCGTTTTTGAGGCTGCTCTCGTTGTTTCCCTGTATTCACAGTAATATGTCATGGGTTTTGAGGCTGCTCGAGTGGTTTCCCTGTATTCGCAGTATTATGTCATGGGTTTTGAGGCTGCTCTCGTGGTTTCCCTTCATTCGCAGTATTCTGGCTTCGTTTTTGAGGCTGCTCTAACGGTTGCCCTGTATTCACAGTATTATGGCTTCGTTTTTGAGGCTGCTCTCGCGGTTGCCCTGTATTCGCAGTATTCTGGCTTCGCAGTATTATGGCTTCGTTTTTGAGGCTCCTCTCGTGGTTTCCCTGTATTCGCAGTATTATGGCTACGTTTTTGAGGCTGCTCTAGTTGTTTCCCTGTATTCGCAGTATTATGGCTACGTTTTTGAGGCTCCTCTCGTGGTTTCCCTGTATTCGCAGTATTATGGCTACGTTTTTGAGGCTCCTCTCGTTTTTCCCTGTATTCGCAGTATTATGGCTTCGTTTTTGAGCCTCCTCTCGTGGTTTCCCTGTATTCGCAGTATTATGGCTACGTTTGTGAGGCTGCTCTCGTTGTTTCCCTGTATTCGCAGTATTATGGCTACGTTTTTGAGGCTCCTCTCGTGGTTTCCCTGTATTCGCAGTATTATGGCTTCGTTTTTGAGGCTGCTCTCGTTGTTTCCCTGTATTCGCAGTATTATGGCTTCGTTTTTGAGGCTGCTCTAGTGGTTTCCCTGCATTCGCAGTATTATGGCTTCGTTTTTGAGGCTGCTCTAGCGGTTTCCCTGTATTCGCAATATTATGGCTTCGTTTTTTAGGCTGCTCTAGCAGTTTCCCTGTATTCACAATATTATGGCATCGTTTTTGAGGCTGCTCTCGTGGTTTCCCTGTATTCACAGTATTATAGCTTCGTTTTTGAGGCTGCTCTCCTGGTTTCCCTGTATTCGCAGTATTATGGCATCCTTTTTGAGGCTGCTCTAGCGGTTTCCCTGCATTCACAGTATTCTCGCTTCGTTGTATATGATGCTGTCGTGGTTTCCCTGTATTCGCAGTATTATGGCTTCATTTGTGAGGCTGCTCTCGTTGTTTCCCTGTATTCGCAGTATTATGGCTTCGTTTTTGAGGCTGCTCTCGTTGTTTCCCTGTATTCGCAGTATTATGGCTTCGTTTTTTAGGCTGCTATCGTGGTTTCCCTGTATTCGCAGTATTATGGCTTCGTTTTTGAGGCTGCTCTCGTTGCTTCCCTGTATTCGCAGTGTTATGGCTTCGTTTTTGAGGCTGCTCTCGTTGTTTCCCTGTATTCGCAGTATTATGTCATGGGTTTTGAGGCTGCTCTAGTGGTTTCCCTGTATTCGCAGTATTATGTCATGGGTTTTGAGGCTGCTCTCGTGGTTTCCCTTCATTCGCAGTATGCTGGCTTCGTTTTTGAGGCTGCTCTTGAGGTTGCCCTGCATTTGCAGTATTATGTCATGGGTTTTGAGGCTGCTCTAGTGGTTTCCCTGTATTCGCAGTATTATGTCATGGGTTTTGAGGCTGCTCTAATGGTTTCCCTTCATTCGCAGTATTCTGGCTTCGTTTTTGAGGCTGCTCTAGCGGTTGCCTTGTATTCGCAGTATTATGGCTTCGTTTTTGAGGCTGCTCTAGCGGTTGCCCTGTATTCGCAGTATTATGGCTTCGTTTTTGAGGCTGCTCTCGTTGTTTCCCTGTATTCGCAGTATTATGGCTTCGTTTTTGAGGCTGCTCTAGTGGTTGCCCTGTATTCGCAGTATTATGGCTTCGTTTTTGAGGCTGCTCTCGTTGTTTCCCTGTATTCGTTGTATTATGGCTTCGTTTTTGAGGCTGCTCTAGCGGTTTCCCTGTATTCGCAATATTATGGCTTCGTTTTTGAGGCTGCTCTAGCAGTTTCCCTGTATTCGCAATATTATGGCATCGTTTTTGAGGCTGCTCTCGTGGTTTCCCTGTATTCACAGTATTATAGCTTCGTTTTTGAGGCTGCTCTCGTGGTTTCCCTGTATTCGCAGTATTATGGCATCGTTTTTGAGGCTGCTCTAGCGGTTTCCATGCATTCACAGTATTATGGCTTCGTTTTGAGGCTGCTCTCGTTGCTTCCCTGTATTCGCAGTATTATGGCTTCGTTTTTGAGGCTGCTCTCATTGTTTCCCTGTATTCGCAGTATTATGGCTTCCTTTTTGAGGCTGCTCTCGTTGTTTCCCTGTATTCGCATTATTATGGCTTCGTTTTTTAGGCTGCTCTCGTCGTTTCCCTGTATTCGCAGTATTATGGCTTCGTTTTTGAGGCTGCTCTCATTGTTTCCCTGTATTCGCAGTAATATGTCATGGGTTTTGAGGCTGCTCGAGTGGTTTCCCTGTATTCGCAGTATTATGTCATGGGTTTTGAGGCTGCTCTCGTGGTTTCCCTTCATTCGCAGTATTCTGGCTTCGTTTTTGAGGCTGCTCTAGCGGTTGCCCTGTATTCACAGTATTATGGCTTCGTTTTTGAGGCTGCTCTCGCAGTTGCCCTGTATTCACAGTATTCTGGCTTCGTTTTTGAGGCTGCTCTAGCGGTTGCCCTGTATTCGCAGTATTCTGGCTTCGTTTTTGAGGCTGCTCTAGCGGTTGCCCTGTATTCGCAGTATTCTGGCTTCGTTTTTTAGGCTGCTCTCGTTGTTTCCCTGTATTCGCAGTATTATGGCTTCGTTTTTGAGGCTGCTCTAGCGGTTGCCCTGTATTCGCAGTATTCTGGCTTCGTTTTTGAGGCTGCTCTAGCTGTTTCCCTGTATTCGCAGTATTATGGCTTTGTTTTTTAGGCTGCTCTCGTGGTTTCCCTGTATTCGCAGTATTATGGCTTCGTTTTTGAGGCTGCTCTCGTTGTTTCCCTGTATTCGCAGTTTTATGGCTTCGTTTTTGAGGCTGCTCTAGCGGTTGCCCTGTATTCGCAGTATTCTGGCTTAGTTTTTGAGGCTGCTCTAGCGGTTGCCCTGTATTTGCAGTATTATGGCATGGGTTTTGAGGCTGCTCTAGCGGTTTCCCTGTATTCGCAATATTATGGCTTCGTTTTTGAGGCTGCTCTAGCAGTTTCCCTGTATTCGCAATATTATGGCATCGTTTTTGAGGCTGCTCTCGTGGTTTCCCTGTATTCACAGTATTATAGCTTCGTTTTTGAGGCTGCTCTTGTGGTTTCCCTGTATTCGCAGTATTATGGCATCGTTTTTGAGGCTGCTCTAGCGGTTTCCATGCATTCACAGTATTATGGCTTCGTTTTTGAGGCTGCTCTCGTTGTTTCCCTGTATTCGCAGTATTATGGCTTCGTTTTTGAGGCTCCTCTCGTGGTTTCCCTGTATTCGCAGTATTATGGCTTCGTTTTTGAGGCTCCTCTCGTGGTTTCCCTGTATTCGCAGTATTATGGCTTCGTTTTTGAGGCTCCTCTCATGGTTTCCCTGTATTCGCAGTATTATGGCTTCATTTTTGAAGCTGCTCTCGTTGTTTCCCTGCATTCACAGTATTCTGGCTACGTTTTTGAGGCTCCTCTTGTTGTTTCCCTGTATTCGCAGTATTATGGCTACGTTTTTGAGGCTCCTCTCGTTGTTTCCCTGTATTTGCAGTATTATGGCTTCGTTTTTGAGGCTCCTCTCGTTGTTTCCCTGTATTCGCAGTATTATGTCATGGGTTTTGAGGCTGCTCTAGTGGTTTCCCTGTATTCGCAGTATTATGTCATGGGTTTTGAGGCTGCTCTAGTGGTTTCCCTTCATTCGCAGTATGCTGGCTTCGTTTTTGAGGCTGCTCTTGAGGTTGCCCTGCATTTGCAGTATTATGTCATGGGTTTTGAGGCTGCTCTAGTGGTTTCCCTGTATTCGCAGTGTTATGGCTTCGTTTTTGAGGCTGCTCTCGTTGTTTCCCTGTATTCGCAGTATTATGTCATGGGTTTTGAGGCTGCTCTAGTGGTTTCCCTGTATTCGCAGTATTATGTAATGGGTTTTGTGGCTGCTCTGGCGGTTGCCCTGCATTCGCAGTATTCTGGCTTTGTTTTTGAGGCTGCTCTTGCGGTTGCCCTGCATTCGCAGTATTCTGGCTTTGTTTTTGAGGCTGCTCTGGCGGTTGCCCTGCATTTGCATTATTCTGGCTTTGTTTTTGAGGCTGCTCTGGCGGTTGCCCTGCATTCGCAGTATTATGTCATGGGTTTTGAGGCTGCTGTAGTGGTTGCCCTGCATTCGCAGTATTCTGGCTTTGTTTTTGAGGCTGCTCTGGCGGTTGCCCTGCATTCGCAGTATTATGGCCTGGGTTTTGAGGCTGCTGCAGTGGTTGCCCTGCATTTGCAGTATTATGGCATCGTTTTTGAGGCTGCACTAGTGGTTGCCCTGCATTCGCAGTATTATGGCATCGGTTTTGAGGCTGCTCTAGTGGTTGCCCTGCATTCACAGTATTATGTCATGGGTTTTGAGGCTGCTCTAGCGGTTGCCCTGCATTCACAGTATTCTGGCTTTGTTTTTGAGGCTGCACTTGTGGTTTCCCTGCATTCACAGTATTCTGGCTTTGTTTTTGAGGCTGCTCTGGCGGTTGCCCTGCATTCGCAGTATTATGGCATCGTTTTTGAGGCTGCTCTAGCGCTTGCCCTGCATTCGCAGTATTCTGGCTTTGTTTTTGAGGCTGCTCTAGCAGTTGCCCTGCATTTGCAGTATTATGTCATGGGTTTTGAGGCTGCTCTAGTGGTTGCCCTGCATTCGCAGTATTCTGGCTTTGTTTTTGAGGCTGCACTAGCGGTTGCCCTGCATTCGCAGCATTATGGCATCGTTTTTGAGGCTGCACTAGCGGTTGCCCTGCATTCGCAGTATTATGGCATCGTTTTTGAGGCTGCTCTAGCGGTTGCCCTGCATTCGCAGTATTATGTCATGGGTTTCTAGGCTGCTCTAGCGGTTGCCCTGCATTCGCAGCATTCTGGCTTTGTTTTTGAGGCTGCACTAGTGGTTTCCCTGCATTCGCAGCATTCTGGCTTTGTTTTTTAGGCTGCTCTGGCGGTTGCCCTGCATTCGCAGTATTATGTCATGGGTTTTGAGGCTGCTCTAGCGGTTGCCCTGCATTTGCAGTATTCTCGCTTTGTTTTTGAGGCTGCACTGGCGGTGGCCCTGCATTCGCAGTATTATGGCATCGTTTTTTAGGCTGCTCTCGTGGTTTCCCTGCATTCGCAGTATTATGGCAACAGTTTTGAGGCTGCTCTAGTTATTGCCCTGCATTCGCAGTATTCTGGCATCGTTTTTGAGGCTGCACTAGTGGTTTCCCTGCATTCGCAGTATTATGGCATCAGTTTTGAGGCTGCTCTGGCGGTTGCCCTGCATTCGCAGTATTATGTCATGGGTTTTGAGGCTGCTCTAGCGGTTGCCCTGCATTTGCAGTATTCTCGCTTTGTTTTTGAGGCTGCACTGGCAGTTGCCCTGCATTCGCAGTATTATGGCATCGTTTTTGAGGCTGCTCTCGTGGTTTCCCTGCATTCGCAGTATTATGGCATCAGTTTTGAGGCTGCTCTAGTTATTGCCCTGCATTCGCAGTATTCTGGCTTTGTTTTTGAGGCTGCTCAGGCAGTTGCCCTGCATTGACAGTATTATGTCATGGGTTTTGAGGCTGCTCTAGTGGTTGCCCGGCATTCACAGTATTCTGGCTTTGTTTTTGAGGCTGCGCTAGTGGTTGCCCTGCATTCGCAGTATTATGTCATGGGTTTTGAGGCTGCTCTAGCGGTTGCCCGGCATTCGCAGTATTCTGGCTTTGTTTTTGAGGCTGCTCAAGCGGTTGCCCTGCATTCGCAGTATTATGTCATGGGTTTTGAGGTTGCTCTAGCGGTTGCCCTGCATTCGCAGTATTCTGGCTTTGTTTTTGAGGCTGCACTAGTGGTTGCCCTGCATTCGCAGTATTATGTCATGGGTTTTGAGGCTGCTCTAGCGGTTGCCCTGCATTCGCAGTATTCTGGCTTTGTTTTTGAGGCTGCACTAGCGGTTTCCCTGTATTCACAGTATAATGGCTTCGTTTTTGTGACTGCTATAGTGGTTTCCCTGTATTCGCAGTATTATGGCTTCGTTTTTGAGGGTGCTCTAGTGGTTTCCCTGTATTCGCAGTGTTATGGCTTCGTTTTTGAGGCTGCTCTAGCGGTTTCCCTGCATTTGCAGTATTATGGCTTCGTTTTTTAGGGTGCTCTAGTGGTTTCCCTGTATTCGCAGTATTATGTCATGGGTTTTGAGGCTGCTCTAGTGGTTTCCCTTCATTCGCAGTAATCTGGCTTTGTTTTTGAGGCTGCTCTAGCGGTTGACCTGCATTCGCAGTATTATGGCATCGTTTTTGAGGCTGCTCTAGCTGTTTCCCAGCAATCACAGTGTTATGGCTTCGTTTTTGAGGCTGCTCTAGTGGTTTCCCTGCATTCGCAGTATTATGGCTTCGTTTTTGAGGCTGCTCTAGCGGTTTCCCTGTATTCGCAATATTATGGCTTCGTTTTTTAGGCTGCTCTAGCAGTTTCCCTGTATTCACAATATTATGGCATCGTTTTTGAGGCTGCTCTCGTGGTTTCCCTGTATTCACAGTATTATAGCTTCGTTTTTGAGGCTGCTCTCGTGGTTTCCCTGTATTCGCAGTATTATGGCATCCTTTTTGAGGCTGCTCTAGCGGTTTCCCTGCATTCACAGTATTCTCGCTTCGTTGTTTATGATGCTGTCGTGGTTTCCCTGTATTCGCAGTATTATGGCTTCGTTTGTGAGGCTGCTCTCGTTGTTTCCCTGTATTCGCAGTATTATGGCTTCGTTTTTGAGGCTGCTCTCGTTGTTTCCCTGTATTCGCAGTATTATGGCTTCGTTTTTTAGGCTGCTATCGTGGTTTCCCTGTATTCGCAGTATTATGGCTTCGTTTTTGAGGCTGCTCTCGTTGCTTCCCTGTATTTGCAGTGTTATGGCTTCGTTTTTGAGGCTGCTCTCGTTGTTTCCCTGTATTCGCAGTATTATGTCATGGGTTTTGAGGCTGCTCTAGTGGTTTCCCTGTATTCGCAGTATTATGTCATGGGTTTTGAGGCTGCTCTAGTGGTTTCCCTTCATTCGCAGTATGCTGGCTTCGTTTTTGAGGCTGCTCTTGAGGTTGCCCTGCATTTGCAGTATTATGTCATGGGTTTTGAGGCTGCTCTAGTGGTTTCCCTGTATTCGCAGTATTATGTCATGGGTTTTGAGGCTGCTCTAATGGTTTCCCTTCATTCGCAGTATTCTGGCTTTGTTTTTGAGGCTGCTCTAGCGGTTGCCTTGTATTCGCAGTATTATGGCTTCGTTTTTGAGGCTGCTCTAGCGGTTGCCCTGTATTCGCAGTATTATGGCTTCGTTTTTGAGGCTGCTCTCGTTGTTTCCCTGTATTCGCAGTATTATGGCTTCGTTTTTGAGGCTGCTCTAGTGGTTGCCCTGTATTCGCAGTATTATAGCTTCGTTTTTGAGGCTGCTCTCGTTGTTTCCCTGTATTCGTTGTATTATGGCTTCGTTTTTGAGGCTGCTCTAGCGGTTTCCCTGTATTCGCAATATTATGGCTTCGTTTTTGAGGCTGCTCTAGCAGTTTCCCTGTATTCGCAATATTATGGCATCGTTTTTTAGGCTGCTCTCGTTGTTTCCCTGTATTCGCAGTATTATGGCTTCCTTTTTGAGGCTGCTCTCGTTGTTTCCCTGTATTCGCATTATTATGGCTTCGTTTTTTAGGCTGCTCTCGTCGTTTCCCTGTATTCGCAGTATTATGGCTTCGTTTTTAAGGCTGCTCTCGTTGTTTCCCTGTATTCGCAGGAATATGTCATGGGTTTTGAGGCTGCTCGAGTGGTTTCCCTGTATTCGCAGTATTATGTCATGGGTTTTGAGGCTGCTCTCGTGGTTTCCCTTCATTCGCAGTATTCTGCCTTCGTTTTTGAGGCTGCTCTAGCGGTTGCCCTGTATTCACAGTATTATGGCTTCGTTTTTGAGGCTGCTCTCGCGGTTGCCCTGTATTCGCAGTATTCTGGCTTCGTTTTTGAGGCTGCTCTAGCGGTTGCCCTGTATTCGCAGTATTCTGGCTTCGTTTTTGAGGCTGCACTAGCGGTTGCCCTGTATTCGCAGTATTATGGCTTCGTTTTTTAGGCTGCTCTCGTGGTTTCCCTGTATTCGCAGTATTATGGCTTCGTTTTTGAGGCTGCTCTCGTTGTTTCCCTGTATTCGCAGTATTATGGCTTCGTTTTTGAGGCTGCTCTAGCGGTTGCCCTGTATTCGCAGTATTCTGGCTTCGTTTTTGAGGCTGCTCTAGCTGTTTCCCTGTATTCGCAGTATTATGGCTTTGTTTTTTAGGCTGCTCTCGTGGTTTCCCTGTATTCGCAGTATTATGGCTTCGTTTTTGAGGATGCTCTCGTTGTTTCCCTGTATTCACAGTATTATGGCTTCGTTTTTGAGGCTGCTCTAGCGGTTGCCCTGTATTCGCAGTATTCTGGCTTAGTTTTTGAGGCTGCTCTAGCGGTTGCCCTGTATTTGCAGTATTATGGCATGGGTTTTGAGGCTGCTCTAGCGGTTTCCCTGTATTCGCAATATTATGGCTTCGTTTTTGAGGCTGCTCTAGCAGTTTCCCTGTATTCGCAATATTATGGCATCGTTTTTGAGGCTGCTCTCGTGGTTTCCCTGTATTCACAGTATTATAGCTTCGTTTTTGAGGCTGCTCTTGTGGTTTCCCTGTATTCGCAGTATTATGGCATCGTTTTTGAGGCTGCTCTAGCGGTTTCCATGCATTCACAGTATTATGGCTTCGTTTTTGAGGCTGCTCTCGTTGCTTCCCTGTATTCGCAGTATTATGGCTTCGTTTTTGAGGCTCCTCTCGTTGTTTCCCTGTATTCGCAGTATTATGGCTTCGTTTTTGAGGCTCCTCTCGCGGTTTCCCTGTATTCGCAGTATTCTGGCTATGTTTTTGAGGCTCCTCTCGTTGTTTCCCTGTATTCGCAGTATTATGGCTTCGTTTTTGAGGCTCCTCTCGTGGTTTCCCTGTATTCGCAGTATTATGGCTACGTTTTTGAGGCTGCTCTAGTTGTTTCCCTGTATTCGCAGTATTATGGCTACGTTTTTGAGGCTCCTCTCGTGGTTTCCCTGTATTCGCAGTATTCTGGCTACGTTTTTGAGGCTCCTCTCGTGGTTTCCCTGTATTCGCAGTATTATGGCTTCGTTTTTGAGGCTCCTCTCGTGGTTTCCCTGTATTCGCAGTATTATGGCTTCGTTTTTGAGGCTCCTCTCGTTGTTTCCCTGTATTCGCAGTATTATGGCATCGTTTTTGAGGCTGCACTAGTGGTTGCCCTGCATTCGCAGTATTATGGCATCGGTTTTGAGGCTGCTCTAGTGGTTGCCCTGCATTCACAGTATTATGTCATGGGTTTTGAGGCTGCTCTAGCGGTTGCCCTGCATTCACAGTATTCTGGCTTTGTTTTTGAGGCTGCACTTGTGGTTTCCCTGCATTCACAGTATTCTGGCTTTGTTTTTGAGGCTGCTCTGGCGGTTGCCCTGCATTCGCAGTATTATGGCATCGTTTTTGAGGCTGCTCTAGCGCTTGCCCTGCATTCGCAGTATTCTGGCTTTGTTTTTGAGGCTGCTCTAGCAGTTGCCCTGCATTTGCAGTATTATGTCATGGGTTTTGAGGCTGCTCTAGTGGTTGCCCTGCATTCGCAGTATTCTGGCTTTGTTTTTGAGGCTGCACTAGCGGTTGCCCTGCATTCGCAGCATTATGGCATCGTTTTTGAGGCTGCACTAGCGGTTGCCCTGCATTCGCAGTATTATGGCATCGTTTTTGAGGCTGCTCTAGCGGTTGCCCTGCATTCGCAGTATTATGTCATGGGTTTCTAGGCTGCTCTAGCGGTTGCCCTGCATTCGCAGCATTCTGGCTTTGTTTTTGAGGCTGCACTAGTGGTTTCCCTGCATTCGCAGCATTCTGGCTTTGTTTTTTAGGCTGCTCTGGCGGTTGCCCTGCATTCGCAGTATTATGTCATGGGTTTTTAGGCTGCTCTAGCGGTTGCCCTGCATTTGCAGTATTCTCGCTTTGTTTTTGAGGCTGCACTGGCGGTTGCCCTGCATTCGCAGTATTATGGCATCGTTTTTGAGGCTGCTCTCGTGGTTTCCCTGCATTCGCAGTATTATGGCATCAGTTTTGAGGCTGCTCTAGTTATTGCCCTGCATTCGCAGTATTCTGGCATCGTTTTTGAGGCTGCACTAGTGGTTTCCCTGCATTCACAGTATTCTGGCTTTGTTTTTGAGGCTGCTCAGGCAGTTGCCCTGCATTGACAGTATTATGTCATGGGTTTTGAGGCTGCTCTAGTGGTTGCCCGGCATTCACAGTATTCTGGCTTTGTTTTTGAGGCTGCGCTAGTGGTTGCCCTGCATTCGCAGTATTATGTCATGGGTTTTGAGGCTGCTCTAGCGGTTGCCCGGCATTCGCAGTATTCTGGCTTTGTTTTTGAGGCTGCTCAAGCGGTTGCCCTGCATTCGCAGTATTATGTCATGGGTTTTGAGGTTGCTCTAGCGGTTGCCCTGCATTCGCAGTATTCTGGCTTTGTTTTTGAGGCTGCACTAGTGGTTGCCCTGCATTCGCAGTATTATGTCATGGGTTTTGAGGCTGCTCTAGCGGTTGCCCTGCATTCGCAGTATTCTGGCTTTGTTTTTGAGGCTGCACTAGCGGTTTCCCTGTATTCACAGTATAATGGCTTCGTTTTTGTGACTGCTATAGTGGTTTCCCTGTATTCGCAGTATTATGGCTTCGTTTTTGAGGGTGCTCTAGTGGTTTCCCTGTATTCCCAGTGTTATGGCTTCGTTTTTGAGGCTGCTCTAGCAGTTTCCCTGCATTTGCAGTATTATGGCTTCGTTTTTTAGGGTGCTCTAGTGGTTTCCCTGTATTCGCAGTATTATGTCATGGGTTTTGAGGCTGCTCTAGTGGTTTCCCTTCATTCGCAGTAATCTGGCTTTGTTTTTGAGGCTGCTCTAGCGGTTGACCTGCATTCGCAGTATTATGGCATCGTTTTTGAGGCTGCTCTAGCTGTTTCCCAGCAATCACAGTGTTATGGCTTCGTTTTTGAGGCTGCTCTAGTGGTTTCCCTGCATTCGCAGTATTATGGCTTCGTTTTTGAGGCTGCTCTAGCGGTTTCCCTGTATTCGCAATATTATGGCTTCGTTTTTTAGGCTGCTCTAGCAGTTTCCCTGTATTCACAATATTATGGCATCGTTTTTGAGGCTGCTCTCGTGGTTTCCCTGTATTCACAGTAGTATAGCTTCGTTTTTGAGGCTGCTCTCGTGGTTTCCCTGTATTCGCAGTATTATGGCATCCTTTTTGAGGCTGCTCTAGCGGTTTCCCTGCATTCACAGTATTCTCGCTTCGTTGTTTATGATGCTGTCGTGGTTTCCCTGTATTCGCAGTATTATGGCTTCGTTTGTGAGGCTGCTCTCGTTGTTTCCCTGTATTCGCAGTATTATGGCTTCGTTTTTGAGGCTGCTCTCGTTGTTTCCCTGTATTCGCAGTATTATGGCTTCGTTTTTTAGGCTGCTATCGTGGTTTCCCTGTATTCGCAGTATTATGGCTTCGTTTTTGAGGCTGCTCTCGTTGCTTCCCTGTATTTGCAGTGTTATGGCTTCGTTTTTGAGGCTGCTCTCGTTGTTTCCCTGTATTCGCAGTATTATGTCATGGGTTTTGAGGCTGCTCTAGTGGTTTCCCTGTATTCGCAGTATTATGTCATGGGTTTTGAGGCTGCTCTAGTGGTTTCCCTTCATTCGCAGTATGCTGGCTTCGTTTTTGAGGCTGCTCTTGAGGTTGCCCTGCATTTGCAGTATTATGTCATGGGTTTTGAGGCTGCTCTAGTGGTTTCCCTGTATTCGCAGTATTATGTCATGGGTTTTGAGGCTGCTCTAATGGTTTCCCTTCATTCGCAGTATTCTGGCTTTGTTTTTGAGGCTGCTCTAGCGGTTGCCTTGTATTCGCAGTATTATGGCTTCGTTTTTGAGGCTGCTCTAGCGGTTGCCCTGTATTCGCAGTATTATGGCTTCGTTTTTGAGGCTGCTCTCGTTGTTTCCCTGTATTCGCAGTATTATGGCTTCGTTTTTGAGGCTGCTCTAGTGGTTGCCCTGTATTCGCAGTATTATAGCTTCGTTTTTGAGGCTGCTCTCGTTGTTTCCCTGTATTCGTTGTATTATGGCTTCGTTTTTGAGGCTGCTCTAGCGGTTTCCCTGTATTCGCAATATTATGGCTTCGTTTTTGAGGCTGCTCTAGCAGTTTCCCTGTATTCGCAATATTATGGCATCGTTTTTGAGGCTGCTCTCGTTGTTTCCCTGTATTCGCAGTATTATGGCTTCCTTTTTGAGGCTGCTCTCGTTGTTTCCCTGTATTCGCATTATTATGGCTTCGTTTTTTAGGCTGCTCTCGTCGTTTCCCTGTATTCGCAGTATTATGGCTTCGTTTTTAAGGCTGCTCTCGTTGTTTCCCTGTATTCGCAGGAATATGTCATGGGTTTTGAGGCTGCTCGAGTGGTTTCCCTGTATTCGCAGTATTATGTCATGGGTTTTGAGGCTGCTCTCGTGGTTTCCCTTCATTCGCAGTATTCTGGCTTCGTTTTTGAGGCTGCTCTAGCGGTTGCCCTGTATTCACAGTATTATGGCTTCGTTTTTGAGGCTGCTCTCGCGGTTGCCCTGTATTCGCAGTATTCTGGCTTCGTTTTTGAGGCTGCTCTAGCGGTTGCCCTGTATTCGCAGTATCCTGGCTTCGTTTTTGAGGCTGCTCTAGCGGTTGCCCTGTATTCGCAGTATTATGGCTTCGTTTTTTAGGCTGCTCTCGTGGTTTCCCTGTATTCGCAGTATTATGGCTTCGTTTTTGAGGCTGCTCTCGTTGTTTCCCTGTATTCGCAGTATTATGGCTTCGTTTTTGAGGCTGCTCTAGCGGTTGCCCTGTATTCGCAGTATTCTGGCTTCGTTTTTGAGGCTGCTCTAGCTGTTTCCCTGTATTCGCAGTATTATGGCTTTGTTTTTTAGGCTGCTCTCGTGGTTTCCCTGTATTCGCAGTATTATGGCTTCGTTTTTGAGGATGCTCTCGTTGTTTCCCTGTATTCACAGTATTATGGCTTCGTTTTTGAGGCTGCTCTAGCGGTTGCCCTGTATTCGCAGTATTCTGGCTTAGTTTTTGAGGCTGCTCTAGCGGTTGCCCTGTATTTGCAGTATTATGGCATGGGTTTTGAGGCTGCTCTAGCGGTTTCCCTGTATTCGCAATATTATGGCTTCGTTTTTGAGGCTGCTCTAGCAGTTTCCCTGTATTCGCAATATTATGGCATCGTTTTTGAGGCTGCTCTCGTGGTTTCCCTGTATTCACAGTATTATAGCTTCGTTTTTGAGGCTGCTCTTGTGGTTTCCCTGTATTCGCAGTATTATGGCATCGTTTTTGAGGCTGCTCTAGCGGTTTCCATGCATTCACAGTATTATGGCTTCGTTTTTGAGGCTGCTCTCGTTGCTTCCCTGTATTCGCAGTATTATGGCTTCGTTTTTGAGGCTCCTCTCGTTGTTTCCCTGTATTCGCAGTATTATGGCTTCGTTTTTGAGGCTCCTCTCGCGGTTTCCCTGTATTCGCAGTATTCTGGCTATGTTTTTGAGGCTCCTCTCGTTGTTTCCCTGTATTCGCAGTATTATGGCTTCGTTTTTGAGGCTCCTCTCGTGGTTTCCCTGTATTCGCAGTATTATGGCTACGTTTTTGAGGCTGCTCTAGTTGTTTCCCTGTATTCGCAGTATTATGGCTACGTTTTTGAGGCTCCTCTCGTGGTTTCCCTGTATTCGCAGTATTCTGGCTACGTTTTTGAGGCTCCTCTCGTGGTTTCCCTGTATTCGCAGTATTATGGCTTCGTTTTTGAGGCTCCTCTCGTGGTTTCCCTGTATTCGCAGTATTATGGCTTCGTTTTTGAGGCTCCTCTCGTTGTTTCCCTGTATTCGCAGTATTATGGCTTCGTTTTTGAGGCTCCTCTCGTGGTTTCCCTGTATTCGCAGTATTATGGCTACGTTTTTGAGGCTCCTCTCGTTGTTCCCTGTATTCGCAGTATTATGGCTTCGTTTTTGAGGCTCCTCTCATGGTTTCCCTGTATTCGCAGTATTATGGCTACGTTTTTGAGGCTGCTCTAGTTGTTTCCCTGTATTCGCAGTATTATGGCTACGTTTTTGAGGCTCCTCTCGTGGTTTCCCTGTATTCGCAGTATTATGGCTACGTTTTTGAGGCTCCTCTCGTTTTTCCCTGTATTCGCAGTATTATGGCTTCGTTTTTGAGGCTCCTCTCGTGGTTTCCCTGTATTCGCAGTATTATGGCTACGTTTTTGAGGCTGCTCTCGTTGTTTCCCTGTATTCGCAGTATTATGGCTACGTTTTTGAGGCTCCTCTCGTGGTTTCCCTGTATTCGCAGTATTATGGCTTCGTTTTTGAGGCTGCTCTCGTTGTTTCCCTGTATTCGCAGTATTATGGCTTCGTTTTTGAGGCTGCTGTAGTGGTTTCCCTGCATTCGCAGTATTATGGCTTCGTTTTTGAGGCTGCTCTAGCGGTTTCCCTGTATTCGCAATATTATGGCTTCGTTTTTTAGGCTGCTCTAGCAGTTTCCCTGTATTCACAATATTATGGCATCGTTTTTGAGGCTGCTCTCGTGGTTTCCCTGTATTCACAGTATTATAGCTTCGTTTTTGAGGCTGCTCTCCTGGTTTCCCTGTATTCGCAGTATTATGGCATCCTTTTTGAGGCTGCTCTAGCGGTTTCCCTGCATTCACAGTATTCTCGCTTCGTTGTTTATGATGCTGTCGTGGTTTCCCTGTATTCGCAGTATTATGGCTTCGTTTGTGAGGCTGCTCTCGTTGTTTCCCTGTATTCGCAGTATTATGGCTTCGTTTTTGAGGCTGCTCTCGTTGTTTCCCTGTATTCGCAGTATTATGGCTTCGTTTTTTAGGCTGCTATCGTGGTTTCCCTGTATTCACAGTATTATGGCTTCGTTTTTGAGGCTGCTCTCGTTGCTTCCCTGTATTCGCAGTGTTATGGCTTCGTTTTTGAGGCTGCTCTCGTTGTTTCCCTGTATTCGCAGTATTATGTCATGGGTTTTGAGGCTGCTCTAGTGGTTTCCCTTCATTCGCAGTATGCTGGCTTCGTTTTTGAGGCTGCTCTTGAGGTTGCCCTGCATTTGCAGTATTATGTCATGGGTTTTGAGGCTGCTCTAGTGGTTTCCCTGTATTCGCAGTATTATGTCATGGGTTTTGAGGCTGCTCTAATGGTTTCCCTTCATTCGCAGTATTATGGCTTCGTTTTTGAGGCTGCTCTAGTGGTTGCCCTGTATTCGCAGTATTATGGCTTCGTTTTTGAGGCTGCTCTCGTTGTTTCCCTGTATTCGTTGTATTATGGCTTCGTTTTTGAGGCTGCTCTAGCGGTTTCCCTGTATTCGCAATATTATGGCTTCGTTTTTGAGGCTGCTCTAGCAGTTTCCCTGTATTCGCAATATTATGGCATCGTTTTTGAGGCTGCTCTCGTGGTTTCCCTGTATTCACAGTATTATAGCTTCGTTTTTGAGGCTGCTCTCGTGGTTTCCCTGTATTCGCAGTATTATGGCATCGTTTTTGAGGCTGCTCTAGCGGTTTCCATGCATTCACAGTATTATGGCTTCGTTTTTGAGGCTGTTCTCGTTGCTTCCCTGTATTCGCAGTATTATGGCTTCGTTTTTGAGGCTGCTCTCATTGTTTCCCTGTATTCGCAGTATTATGGCTTCCTTTTTGAGGCTGCTCTCGTTGTTTCCCTGTATTCGCATTATTATGGCTTCGTTTTTTAGGCTGCTCTCGTCGTTTCCCTGTATTCGCAGTATTATGGCTTCGTTTTTGAGGCTGCTCTCATTGTTTCCCTGTATTCGCAGTAATATGTCATGGGTTTTGAGGCTGCTCGAGTGGTTTCCCTGTATTCGCAGTATTATGTCATGGGTTTTGAGGCTGCTCTCGTGGTTTCCCTTCATTCGCAGTATTCTGGCTTCGTTTTTGAGGCTGCTCTAGCGGTTGCCCTGTATTCACAGTATTATGGCTTCGTTTTTGAGGCTGCTCTCGCAGTTGCCCTGTATTCGCAGTATTCTGGCTTCGTTTTTGAGGCTGCTCTAGCGGTTGCCCTGTATTCGCAGTATTCTGGCTTCGTTTTTGAGGCTGATCTAGCGGTTGCCCTGTATTCGCAGTATTATGGCTTCGTTTTTTAGGCTGCTCTCGTTGTTTCCCTGTATTCGCAGTATTATGGCTTCGTTTTTGAGGCTGCTCTAGCGGTTGCCCTGTATTCGCAGTATTCTGGCTTCGTTTTTGAGGCTGCTCTAGCTGTTTCCCTGTATTCGCAGTATTATGGCTTTGTTTTTTAGGCTGCTCTCGTGGTTTCCCTGTATTCGCAGTATTATGGCTTCGTTTTTGAGGCTGCTCTCGTTGTTTCCCTGTATTCGCAGTATTATGGCTTCGTTTTTGAGGCTGCTCTAGCGGTTGCCCTGTATTCGCAGTATTCTGGCTTAGTTTTTGAGGCTGCTCTAGCGGTTGCCCTGTATTTGCAGTATTATGGCATGGGTTTTGAGGCTGCTCTCGCGGTTTCCCTGTATTCGCAATATTATGGCTTCGTTTTTGAGGCTGCTCTAGCAGTTTCCCTGTATTCGCAATATTATGGCATCGTTTTTGAGGCTGCTCTCGTGGTTTCCCTGTATTCACAGTATTATAGCTTCGTTTTTGAGGCTGCTCTTGTGGTTTCCCTGTATTCGCAGTATTATGGCATCGTTTTTGAGGCTGCTCTAGCGGTTTCCATGCATTCACAGTATTATGGCTTCGTTTTTGAGGCTGCTCTCGTTGCTTCCCTGTATTCGCAGTATTATGGCTTCGTTTTTGAGGCTCCTCTCGTTGTTTCCCTGTATTCGCAGTATTATGGCTTCGTTTTTGAGGCTCCTCTCGCGGTTTCCCTGTATTCGCAGTATTCTGGCTACGTTTTTGAGGCTCCTCTCGTTGTTTCCCTGTATTTGCAGTATTATGGCTTCGTTTTTGAGGCTCCTCTCGTGGTTTCCCTGTATTCGCAGTATTATGGCTACGTTTTTGAGGCTGCTCTAGTTGTTTCCCTGTATTCGCAGTATTATGGCTACGTTTTTGCGGCTCCTCTCGTGGTTTCCCTGTATTCGCAGTATTCTGGCTACGTTTTTGAGGCTCCTCTCGTGGTTTCCCTGTATTCGCAGTATTATGGCTTCGTTTTTGAGGCTCCTCTCGTGGTTTCCCTGTATTCGCAGTATTATGGCTTCGTTTTTGAGGCTCCTCTCGTTGTTTCCCTGTATTCGCAGTATTATGGCTTCGTTTTTGAGGCTCCTCTCGTGGTTTCCCTGTATTCGCAGTATTATGGCTACGTTTTTGAGGCTCCTCTCGTTGTTTCCCTGTATTCGCAGTATTATGGCTTCGTTTTTGAGGCTCCTCTCGTGGTTTCCCTGTATTCGCAGTATTATGGCTACGTTTTTGAGGCTGCTCTAGTTGTTTCCCTGTATTCGCAGTATTATGGCTACGTTTTTGAGGCTCCTCTCGTGGTTTCCCTGTATTCGCAGTATTATGGCTACGTTTTTGAGGCTGCTCTCGTTGTTTCCCTGTATTCGCAGTATTATGGCTACGTTTTTGAGGCTCCTCTCGTGGTTTCCCTGTATTCGCAGTTTTATGGCTTCGTTTTTGAGGCTCCTCTCGTTGTTTCCCTGTATTCGCAGTATTATGGCTTCGTTTTTGAGGCTCCTCTCGTGGTTTCCCTGTATTCGCAGTATTATGGCTACGTTTTTGAGGCTCCTCTCGTTGTTTCCCTGTATTCGCAGTATTATGGCTTCGTTTTTGAGGCTCCTCTCGTGGTTTCCCTGTATTCGCAGTATTATGGCTTCGTTTTTGAGGCTCCTCTCGTGGTTTCCCTGTATTCGCAGTATTATGGCTTCGTTTTTGAGGCTCCTCTCGTGGTTTCCCTGTATTCGCAGTATTATGGCTTCGTTTTTGAAGCTGCTCTCGTTGTTTCCCTGCATTCACAGTATTCTGGCTACGTTTTTGAGGCTCCTCTCGTTGTTTCCCTGTATTCGCAGTATTATGGCTACGTTTTTGAGGCTCCTCTCGTTGTTTCCCTGTATTCGCAGTATTATGGCTTCGTTTTTGAGGCTCCTCTCGTTGTTTCCCTGTATTCGCAGTATTATGGCTTCGTTTTTGAGGCTCCTCTCGTGGTTTCCCTGTATTCGCAGTATTATGGCTTCGTTTTTGAGGCTCCTCTCGTGGTTTCCCTGTATTCGCAGTATTATGGCTTCGTTTTTGAGGCTCCTCTCGTTGTTTCCCTGTATTCGCAGTATTATGGCTTCGTTTTTGAGGCTCCTCTCGTTGTTTCCCTGTATTCACAGTATTATGGCTTCGTTTTTGAGGCTCCTCTCGTTGTTTCCCTGTATTCGCAGTATTATGGCTTCGTTTTTGAGGCTCCTCTCGTTGTTTCCCTGTATTCTCAGTATTATGGCTTCGTTTTTGAGGCTCCTCTCGTTGTTTCCCTGTATTCGCAGTATTATGGCTTCGTTTTTGAGGCTCCTCTCGTGGTTTCCCTGTATTCGCAGTATTATGGCTTCGTTTTTGAGGCTCCTCTCGTTGTTTCCCTGTATTCACAGTATTATGGCTTCGTTTTTGAGGCTCCTCTCGTTGTTTCCCTGTATTCGCAGTATTATGGCTTCGTTTTTGAGGCTCCTCTCGTTGTTTCCCTGTATTCGCAGTATTATGGCTTCGTTTTTGAGGCTCCTCTCGTGGTTTCCCTGTATTCGCAGTATTATGGCTTCGTTTTTGAGGCTCCTCTCGTGGTTTCCCTGTATTCGCAGTATTCTGGCTTCGTTTTTGAGGCTCCTCTCGTGGTTTCCCTGTATTCGCAGTATTATGGCTTCGTTTTTGAGGCTCCTCTCGTTGTTTCCCTGTATTCGCAGTATTATGGCTTCGTTTTTGAGGCTCCTCTTGTTGTTTCCCTGTATTCGCAGTATTATGGCTTCGTTTTTGAGGCTCCTCTCGTTGTTTCCCTGTATTCGCAGTATTATGGCTTCGTTTTTGAGGCTCCTCTCGTTGTTTCCCTGTATTCACAGTATTATGGCTTCGTTTTTGAGGCTCCTCTCGTTGTTTCCCTGTATTCGCAGTATTATGGCTTCGTTTTTGAGGCTCCTCTCGTGGTTTCCCTGTATTCGCAGTATTATGGCTTCGTTTTTGAGGCTCCTCTCGTGGTTTCCCTGTATTCGCAGTATTATGGCTTCGTTTTTGAGGCTTCAAATTAACGGTGGAGGTGGAGAGGTCGTTCTGCGGTGGTGGAACGGCTTTGGGGTTACCTGACGACGAAGGTACCGGTCTTGTACCTGTCTTTTCAAATTGCAGTTGCACTCGACCTGCAAGGCAATGGCCATTCGGGGCTACCTGGTGAATGGCCATGAACCGTGAATCGGTATCAATTTGCTGAGAAGTGCAATTGTGTTTCAACGGGATCAGACTCACTTTGGTAGGCCTACCCAGAGGTATCGCTCTACATATTATACGTCAGGTATATCTGAATCAAGACGGCATTAACAGGATAAATCAGTCCCATGATAAATAAGCATCGCCTGCATTAGTCGCAGTAGTTCACAGGATGAGGGAAGCTTTAGAACAATATTCTTAATCATTACATGTACCTGGTGGCTGAACGCCGCTGCACGCTCGCACACCTGCCACAATAAGGACACGCACAGTGGGAATGATTTAATTTACTATTGTCTCGCTTTAATAAGGGTCAGGGGAAAAGGATTGAATCTGATTGGCTTGAATCAGGAAGAGCAACCTGCATTGCTCCTGGTTTGCATCGTTTTTGGAGTCATGGTGATGCTGCTGCACGTGCTGAAGATTATGGCGGGTAAATGTGAGCACATGTACCCTGTACACTTAATGATGTAACACCAATATCTCGCAAAGCACCAGCATGGAGGTTTATAGCAGGGTTGGGAATCGAACCCAGACGAGTCGTGTTGATTGCACACACCTGACATGCAGGTAGATTGCAAGGTATGTGCAGTGTTCCTGCTTTCAGGATCAACAATACATTTTGTTGATCCAATTGGTTGACTGATCCATTGATAAATGGAAAGTCACGTGGGGAAACAACAACAACAACAACATACAGGTGAGAATCATTCATGGCAAGAGGTACTCGGGTTTTTCAGTGAAATGTGATTCTGCATTTACCGCTTCATGACCAAAAGCGATTGGATTATTCGTCGATAATCCTAGTGCAAGAAATTGAGTCAAATTCCAAGTCTGAAAGGCTTTCATGAAAAAGCTTCCATGACGTATTTAACGTTCACGCATGCGCATTGGATGGGCTGCTTGCCATCTTGAAAACGTTGGGTCTGATGATCATATTCGCCATCAGCTGGTTAGACCAGAAATTCGGAATTTGTTCAGCGTGCCGGCGACAGCTCGCCTACCCTTCGTGAACGACGCTGTGGGATCTTTGACATCCACGAATTAATCCGAGCAGACAGGATAGCCGGCTTAACGTCCATCCGAGGGATGGCACACACATTGACGAATCACTCTGCCTGCGAAACACTGGAATGACGGTTTATAGCTTGTTCGGGATTGGACCCCTCGCTAGACAGGTTGGAGTTGAGTGTGTGCACCTCCAGGCTATCCTATCGGTCCGGGTGGGGGGTAGGAAGGGTGAGGCGGTAGGGGTCTGTCGATAAATCATCATAGTACTGCAGATTACAGTCAGGTATCATTCTGTCAGGAATCAAACCTGAATCATAAACAACTCAGGAGTGAGCTATCCACATCTGAGCTATCCTGTCAATCCATAACTGTACATTTATATCACCAGGTATAATGATTTTACGCAGCAAGATAAAGTATATAAGACAAAGTACTTCTTTTTTAAAAATCTTTTTTAAATTGAAATCCCGACATTTCTTTCCTGGAAGTCCGAGCAGTGTCCATGTGTTTCATACCTCTCCCTCCCTCCCACAGATCTCCCGATGTCCCTCTTCTCTACTGTTGTACTTGTGTGCTTCCCTCTCTCTCCCCATCTTGTCTCCCGCTCCCTTTTTTGTATGTTTTGTGTGTCCGTTTATTTTTTTTTGTGATTGATCCAAGCTCTTACACGAGCCTAGATCTTGTATACAAAAAAAAAAAAGTACATCTTGTCGTTGATGGATTTGTTCATCTGTTTAAAATCTCTGACGTTTGATGATAAAGTAATACGATTCTCCGGTTATCATTCCTATCAATCCCAATACTCATTATTCTGGAATCCCAGGTTCAAAGCTCATATGCTGTGTTCATTTGTCTCATTGTACTCTAGAATGTCCTTGTAATTCACAGAAAAGTACAACTACGCCATTGCTCTATACTTAATGCTGAATAAGGTCCTAGGTATTAATCTTAGTCACGATAGAAAATAAATTATCAAATGTGCTCAGTAGTCAGCACTACTTTTATAGTCTCTAAATGAATAGCATTAAATATACTTGGTCTCGGAAGTCTTCCATGAGCCTCGATCTTGTAGAGAGAGAGAAAAAGGCAAGCTGTCTGTGATTCCAATTCCCTGCCACTCGCACCAGTTGAATGTAATCTGCGCTGCGATGCATAGTTGCTGCACGATTACTACGTATGACTTCCAGAGTGGTATTGTGATGGCAAGAGTAATAGCAACAGGGTTGGAAAAATTAATTAATCACATTTATATAATCTACCTCTCGCCAAAGACCAGAAGGCACATCTCCCTCTATGTCTTCAACAACTAGTGATGCCTAACACTGCCAGTCCATTCATCAGTTTGATCCTGAAAAAATGAGTCGTGAAGAACTTGCACCGATTTCCAAAGAGTAATAGTAATTGCCATCCCAAATTTCCTTCCTGTGCATACCAATTGCCTTTGAGATGTGATCATTTGTGGATATGAAAATGTACAGGTAGTGGACAAAAAAATGGAAACACCTGGGTAAAGGAGGGATACCAAATAAAAGCTTCCACACAGGTATGGTTCATGTGTTCATTAAATGAAATACCATTCCAGTATGCTTAGGGTCAGGTATAAAAATGCTGCACAGGTCTCGTTGCTTATAATTATGGCTGGCATGGCTGCAAGAGGAGACCCAAAATTCCCCCATCCACAGAGCATGTGTTGCCGGGTTGGCATCCAAGTGCTGCAATGGCAGAAGAAGAAGAAGAAATGGCCGACGGTCTTTGAAATTTCTTGCATGCTCGTACCGGTTGAGTCCTCACTCCCAAGTTCTTTCTTCGAATCGCCAGGGGGACATCCGGACTGCTGTTTGATTGGCTGTGCAACCCCGAGTAACCTTCACCTCTCCCCGTCTGCTCATGCCAGTCAACAAGGATGTGCTGCCCACTTCACAAATTAGCAAAGTTATATATGAGTATAAGTGCCGATGTGAAGCTCGGTACGTGGGCCTTACAACCCAAAGGTTGGCTGATCGTTAGATGAGCAGTAAAATTACCTTCAAATCGATGCATAGGTTGTGTTTGTACTATTTTTGTTTTTTCAATGATTAGCACATTTGAATGATCACGTGACTCCTTCTTCCCCGATCTTACCGATCATTGTAACATCTTAGAACCGGCTTTAGAAGCAATTTTTCCCCGCAGAGCGGGGTTGGCCTTTTTTTGGGCACCATGGTCCCCTTTTTGAAGCAACGTTTTATGGCCGGATGCCCTTCCTGTCGCCAACCTTGTTAGTCGCCTCTTGCGACACACAGGGAATTACCAGTGAACTGGTACTTAATTTGCAGACCTCGGAAGGATGACAGGTTGAGTCAACCCCCCTGGTGTTTTTTTTGTTTGTTTTTTTGTATACAAGATCGAGGCTCGTGAAAGAGCTAACATTAATCACACAAAAAGTCAAACCGACACATAAAACACAAAATAAGTGGAGCGGTTGACAAAATGGGGAGAGAGGGGGAAGGACACAAACACAACATTTGAGAGCAGGGACATCGAGAGAACTGTGGGACGGAGAGGGCTTGGGGGGAGGTGGGAGAGGTATAAAACATATGAACACTGCAAGGACTTCCAGGAAAGAAGTTGGAATTTCGAAAAAGTGTATCTGGGGTAAATTAGCGGGGGTAGAAAAGATCAAGGTTTTGGATGGGGGAAGATAAGAGATGGTGGTGAACAGCTGTTTTAAAGACCTGGAGGGAGGAGTGGGATTGAAGGGAGTGTGGGAGTTTGTTCCAGAGGCAGGAGAAAAAGGGAATGAAAGAGTGAAGGTGAGCAGAGAGTCTAGATTTTGGCAGTTTAACCATAAGAGGGTTGCTGGCAGATCTTGTGCGACCTGTAGGAATATTTGGGGGACAGAGCACAGACAGAGCCGGGGGAGCTAGGCCGGAGAGGAGTCGGTAGAAGACAGAAATACCACAAACCTGCCTGCGGTCAGTGAGTGAAAGGCCCTCGGAGTTAGCTTCATCGCAGGAGATTCCAATGATTCTGAAAGCTTTAGCTTCAACAGCGTGAAGCCGAGCTAGGTGTGAGGCAGGAGCACCGGCCCAGAGGGGGGAACAGTATTCCATTGAGCTGCGGATGAAATCCTTGTATGTGGTGAGGAGCTCAAGTGTGCCAAGGAAGGACTTCGCACGACGGAGGATGCCCAGTCGGCGACTAGCTTTGGAGGCCAGCTTGGAAATGTGGTTTTCCCAAGAAAGATCATGGCAGATAGTGAGACCCAAAAGCTTGAGCGACAGAACTTCTTTAAGAAGATTGTTGAGAAAGTAGATGGGAGGGTTTTCCAGTCGGCCTTTTTGGAGAGACATAGTAAGAGTGTGAGATTTGTCAGGATTGAAAGACATGTTCCACTTGTTTTACCAGTTTGTGATTTTGTCCAGGTCTGCAGAGAGTGAGGAGGCTGCAGGCTACCGATCTGAGGGATGAGGAATTGAGCGGCAGAGAGTGGAGTCTTCAGCAAAGAGATAAAGAGGATTTTCCAGAGAGTCGGAGAGATCATTGATGAAGACCAAAAAAAGCACAGGGCCAAAAACACTACCTTGGGGAACTCCAGCCAGAACAGGAAGGGGCGATGAGAGAAATCCATTCAGCGCCACACGTTGACTACGACCAGAGAGGAAGTCCGCAAGCCAAGCGTGGAGATTTCCATGTTTACCATAGGAGGAGAGTTTCGTGAGCAGAGCTGGGTGCTAGACCGTATTGAAGGCACGTGATATGTCCCGGGAGACCGCTCTGATTTCCTGTTTGGCATTGAGGACCTCCCTCCATTGTTGAGACAGCAGAAGCAACATGTCCAGAGTAGAATGACCTGGTCTGAATCCAAATTGATGATCGGAGATCAAGCCATTGGAGAAGAGGAAGGATTTGATATCCGAGGCAATGATGGATTCCACGACTTTGCTGATAATTGGGAGCAGGCTGATTGGTCTGTGGTTGCAAGGATCTATTTTTGCACCTTTTTGTGTTAAGCGGTAATGTTTGCTGATTTCCAAGATGCTGGCAGATGACCTTGAGAAAAAGAGAGGGTGAAAAGAATAGAGATAGGGTTAGATAGAGCGGCACAGCAGGATTTTAGGACCCGTGGGCTGATGCCGTCTGGTCCAGTTGCAGAATCAGAGTCGAGATTTGACAAAAACTTCTCCACCTTGTCAACAGAGAAGGACACAGAATCCAGGAGCAGTTGGGTTCGACTGGGTAAGGTGGGAACAGAGAGATGGGTTTGGGACACAAGATTTTGAGGCAAACACAGAGTTTAGGCATTCAGATTTGTCACGTGCGGTGTCAACTGTGTAGCCATTTCAGGTGAGGGAGGGGATGGAGGGGGAACAAACACCAGAAACTGATTTGACCAGATGCCACCAGGATTTGGAGGAAGGAGACAGGTTTGAGAGTTAATTCTTGAGTGTGGAGAGATCGTGCTTCCTGGCACTCCTGAGGGTAGACACACACTTGTTCCGAACTTGGTGGAAGGAACTGAGATTGCCTTAAGTTGGATTAGCCTTCCAAGAGGCAAAGGCAAGTTGTTTCAGGGCAACTGCCTCACCACAAGCTTCAGTGTACCATGGACAGGAGGAAGGGTAAGACAACTGAAGACGAGATGGGATAAATCTGTGCATGAGAGAGAGCAGTTTGCTTTGGAAGAATTCCCAGGAAGAATTGATGTCAGAGGCAGTGGAGATGGGAGACCAATCCAGACGATTGATGGCTGCTTGCAGCCCGTGCCAGTCGGCCTGAATGAAATGCCAGACTCGTCGACGCTGAGGAGGCTCTCTGAGAATGGCCAGAGAGATGTCCACTTAAACAAGCACATGATCAGAAGAACCGATTGGAGCAGAAGAAGAGCAGCAGACATTTGCAGAGAATTCAGCATTCGACCAGGATTCAGCAATCGGCAATCGTTAATTCAGCAATCAACCAGGATTCGAACTCAGGATCCTAGGATCCCAAGCCGGCACCCTAACCGCTAAGGCAACACCAGACTGAATAGTAATATCTTAATTAACAGTAATTTTTTCACATCTTTTAACATATATGACGATCGGAGCTCACCATCTCACCAATTGTGCAGGTATCCGGGTTGAAATCCGAAAAAGTTGGCTTTTTATAAAGTTTTGTGTATATGGATATACCCTCGGAGATGGCTACAAGTGGTGAAGCATATGTTTATAAGTTATGAATTATGAGGAAATGACTTTGAATCCCCTATTTAGGTGCATCAAGGTGAAAAATGTTATCCTATAAAGTTTTGTGGCGATTAACCTTGGGAACTCAGAGGAGTAAGGTCACAAAGAAACAAACAAACATTTCACATATATATATATATATATATGATTTAGTGTCGGGCAACGTATGTTGTGTTTATTCATGTGTGTTTTCTTTCAGGATGGTTGATTCTTCAGAGCACAAGCTTGTTGTGAAGCAGCTTGCACCTGGCAGCCTCTATGACCTCTGTGTGATCGCCCTTGGCTTGGATTCCCAGACCAAAAGTGCAACCTCCTGGTCCCTTGGCTGCACACGATTTACTACACGCACTGCCACCACAGGTTGCCGGTCTCAAGGTGCTGAGGGATCTGGTGACACTCATGCGGGAGCAACGGTCGTTTTGGGTATCGCTGCCATCATTGTATTCTCACTTCTTACCTTCATCGTTGCATATATTGTACGGAACCGGGCAGCACTCGGATGCCCGACAAGGCGTCTACAACATCGGTCTGAGGATCTGAAGGTCAATGGTACGACTAGTGTAGCTTTGACCTTCCCGTCACACCCTGTTTTTAGATCGAAGCATTGTTCAAATCCCCAAAAGGGAAGCTCAATCTCAAATTCAAGCAGCTGTGGTGATCATATGAGAGATACCTCAGCTTGGGCCTGTAGTGAAGACTGCTCATCTTCTGTGTCACCTTTAGGTAGCAGCTCAACCCCTGAAATGGCCTGGCCAGTTTCACCCCCTGTTAACCATCTACTGAAAGCCTTCACAGCCATTGATTTTGCATCTGAGGAAATAGCAAAAGTTTCTCATCACTCAGATAGTCCAGCTCCTTCAGATCGAGCCCCTTTACTCGGCATTGCCTTGGCTACACCGACTACATCACATCATCCTCAGCGACTTCCCTGGTTTCTCACACTCCACACACCAGGCAATCGAACGAGGCGCAGTCGTTCATTTGAACCATGTGCGGGAAGGCAAGACTGGGGATTGTCTGAGGAAAACAGGCTCGGGAAAGGCCAATCCAAAATGGCTACCCGCCACTCAGTATGCCTGAGTTCTGAATGGGTCATGGAAAGTACTGTGTGAGCTAAGGGAGTGCAGAAGTGCAGCAGGGTCAGGCAACCAATGACCAATGAAGCGATATTTCGGATTGAGATGGTGGCAGAGACTATAAATGGGGGCGGCCTCTTGACTGGACAAATGGACACAATGGCTGCCCGTCCCTTTGGCCTACAGCCGGCAATGTCAAATGGTGGACAATCGACACGTTTATGTTCACAAATTTATCGTGCTTCTTCTTTTTTTCATACATGACATCCGTTGAAATTTTCTTTCCTTTTCCATACATTTAAGTGTATTGTTTTCCTTTTACTGCTTTACCATGTCCTTGTTTTATGTAAACTTGTTTTATATTCCAGCAGAGATGGGAGAGGGAGGGGTTGAAGAATATCAATGATAATATTTTTACACTTGCCTGGATTCTGTACGGGAGTGGCTTGAACATTCAAGGTTCTTGTGACACAGGTACACAGAATGAATTTTAAATGTGACCTCCAGGAAAGCAGAAACATGCTAACGAGGATTATGGAAGCACATGCCCCACACACAAACCTGATGTGCATGTTCCTGCTGTGTTCACAAGACAGGTGAAGTGTGGTGGAGAGCACCGTCGGTCGTGAGTTGTCCCGTAACTTCTTGGCCGACTTGACCTTGGCCTCCATCTTCGTTGCCTGATTTTGCATGCAGTTGGCATTCTTTCTGTCGAAATGTCTTAACTTTTCAGCATTCCTGTGGAAATAATACACATTTTTCATTACAAAACAATTATGTCTCATTTTAAGATCCTTTTTTAAAGTTCTGATTCAGAGAAAGAGAGATAAATATGAATGAAAAGGGGATATCCCAAGGAACGGAGAGGAAATCTTTACAGAACCACCACTCAAATGTTCATTATTCCTGAGATACATCAAAACCTTAAATTAAATATTATAAAGCAATATAAAGTCCCTCTATTCTTCTCACATATTTTACCCTCATTCCCCAAGTCACGCTACTGTACATCAAAACTGTTCCAATATAGGTTAAATATACTGTCACATCAGAGGCGTCCATTAACACGGTCACTCTGAGCTGGAAGTCTTATAAATGCCCCCGCGGATCACAAAACAGTGTTTATAGTTGCTGCGTTCAGAGTTACTATGATTCACCAAGGTTCACCCAACATAGCCGAAACTGGAGGTGTACATGTGGGAAGGCAGGAAATTGGGAAAACATTTTCCTTTTAATTAAAATGGTTTATTAAAGGTATATGGGAGGGGGATACGAGACGCTAATGAATAAACAAGAAGACGTCATGTGGAGCACGATACTTGCAAAATCCACCCCCCACCCAGAAGAAAAAAAATTCCATTGATACAGCAAATTGTCCATTTTATCAACATTAAAATTTACAATCTTGATCAAAGCTCGGGTCAATAGGAAGAAAGATGACGATTTTTCAGATGAAAAATTATGATTTTGGAAGGTTGACCTTGAGTTGACCTTTGACCTTTTGACCTCAAAAATAGTTCGTTTCCCTATTTAGTGACTCAATGTGCAAATGCTGTTCAATTTCCAAGTCAATCGGATGAAAATTGAGGATTTTAAAAACTTGGCCTATGTTGACTTTTTGGCCTATGTTGACCACAAAAATAGTTGGTGGTTGAATTCAGTGACCATATATGTAAATCCTCTTCAAATTTCAAGTGAATTGGATGAAAATTGAGGATTTTAGAAATGTGGCCTATGTTGACCTTTTGGCCTATGTTGACCTCAAATATACTTGGTGGTTGAATTCAGTGACCAGATATGCAAGTCCTCCTCAAATTTCCAGTAAATCAGATGAAAATTGAGGATTTTAGAAATTTGGCCTATGTTGACCTTTTGGCCTATATTGACCTCAAAAATACTTGGTGGTTGAATTCAGTGACCAGATATGCAAGTCCTCTTCAAACTTCAAGTCAATCGGATGAAAATTGTGGCTTTTAGAAATTTGGCCTATGTTGACCTCAAATATACTTGGTGGTTGAATTCAGTGATCACATATGCAAGTCCTCTTCAAATTTCAAGTCAATCGGATGAAAATTGAGGATTTTAGAAATTTAGCAAAGTTGGTGACCTTTGGCCTATGTTGACCTTTTGACCCCAAAAACAATAGGCTTCTTGCTTTTGACCAACACTACCATTTGGTGAAGTTTCGTGAAGATCGGTTGAAAATTGTGACCTGTAGGCCGGTGACAAACAAACAGACAGACAGACAGACAGAACCACAAACGCAACTGACCAATATACTTGAAAAATCTTAGATTTTGCAAGTAATAATTGAAACAGATGAGGTCCTCAAAGGACAACGTGTAGGGAGGCACACACCCTAATGTACAATGAAAGGAAAGAAAACACTATAGTCTAACCCAAGTATGGTACCAAAACGAAATACCAGCACTCACACTACAATAGGGAATGAGCGAGGGCTTGAGGCAAGGCACCAGCTGGTTGTGGGTCCGTGCGGTATCGCCTGAGTTGGTTGTGGGTCCGTGCGGTATCGCCTGAGTTGGTTGTGGGTCCGTGCGGTATCGCCCGAGTTGGTTGTGGGTCCGTGTAGTATCGCCCGAGTTGGTTGTGGGTCCGTGCAGTATCGCCCGAGTTGGTTGTGGGTCCGTGCGGTATCCCCCGAGTTGGTTGTGGGTATGTGCAGGTTGATGCTGCACAGGGTGGGAAGATGGCAATGAGGAGAGGTATGGTCATGAGAAGGATGTTGCCTTTGCCAAGGTCCGATCCCAACTCCAACTGTAACACTCCTACACAAAACACCACTCCAACTCCAGAACCAGAACTAAACTACAACTGCCAAACCAGGACGAAAACTAGAACAGAACTGCCATGTTCAGGTGCGGTTCTGCCCTTGTAAACTTTTTCTACCGCCCATTTGGACAGACGATTCTGCTCAATAGCCTTCCATTTCTGCAGGAGTGCCAACTTCTGGGCCTTCCCGCTCCATGGGTCAGTCCCAATAACAAGTCTGATGCCTTACTCCAATTAATTGTATGTTAATTGTAGTTCTTAACTTAACCTCCAATTGCAGCATGTATGTTTTGTCAGAAAGCTGACAATGAGGAGGCTTACATGGTGACAATAAAGGAACAATCCAAATGCATCATTGAGATGGCTCAGACACCAGGCTTACTGAAACAAGGCTTACTGACCCAGTTATGAGAGTGAGACTGGCAGGTATCAATGACCCAATAGCAGCTGAGGGTTGTTATCACCTTCCATGTTGGGTAGCCTTTGTCAGGCGGAGCAAGGAGACAGATTACATAGCCATCAGTGGTATGTACTTTCCTCAGAGATACTAATCAAGGAGAAAGACATTCTATGAAGATATTCAGCAGTACGTTGGACATAAGGGCAATTATGTTAGACCTTTGGACTGGAACGCATATCTTTTTGTACCCTGGAGAGAAGTCATGAGATTACATTATCTCTAAAACTCTCACAAAAGCAGCAGTAGTACAACCCGTATCCTCATTAGAAGACGAGTCCACTGATGATGAATTCACATAATCCCTTGAGCCTTGGAGTATATTCCAGGAAATGGTGCATGTTGCTTCGCGTGTCAGGCAAGACCTACTGGATACCCCAGGTCACTCAACCGCATGGCAGGGTATTGATCAAGTTCATGATGAAAGGGTGATTCCAGATAGGTTGTGCCTGCTGTTATGGATGAAAACCTTGAAGATGATGATGACGTCAAGCGCAAAGTGTGCATCATCCCTCAGGATATAGCGTATGCTGTATTTGACAGTCACAAACTGATCCCAAAGCCCATTGGTTTGACTCTGGCTCTTCATCAAACCACCAGATCCGAAACATTCGTAGATATGCTTCATGCGGCCAATCATCGAGATTGATACTGTCAGGTGAATTGAAACTGCAATAGCCCCAATCATCCTCGGCAAGATGGAAACCAATAGTAATGTGTTCATACCGGACAACATAGTTTTTTTTTTGTTTTTTTTGTGCACTGAATCGAGGCTCGTGAAAGAGCTAACATTTATTTCACAAACAACTCAACCAGACAAACAAAATATATAAAAAGAGGGAGCGGAAGACAAGATGGGGAGAGAAGGGGAAGCACACAAACATAACATTTGAGAGCAGGGAGATGTGTGGGAGGGAGAGGGCTTGGGGGGGAGGAGGGGGGGGGGGGGGGTGTAAGAAGTATAAAACACAAGGACACCAAGGACTTCCAGGACAGAAGTTGGTATTTCAAAAAAGTGGATTTGGGGTGAAATTAGCGGGGGTAGAAAAGATCAAGGTTTTAGATGGGGGAAGATAAGAGATGGTGGTGAACAGCTGTTTTAAAGACCTGGAGGGTGGAGTGGGATTGAAGAGAGTGAGGGAGTTTGTTCCAGAGGCGGGAGAAAAGAGCAATGAAGGAGTGAAGGTGAGCAGAGAGTCTTGATTTTGGCAGTTTAACCATAAGAGGGTTGCAGGCAGATCTTGTGCGACCTGTAGGAATATTTGTGGGACAGAGCCCAGAGAGAGCTGGGGGGGCAAGGCCAGAGAGGAGTTGGTAGAAGACGGAAAGACCACCAACCTGCCTGTGGTGAGCGAGTGAGAGGCCCTTGGAGTTAGCTTCATCGTGGGAGATTCCAATGATTCTGAATGCTTTGGTTTCAACAGCGTGAAGACGAGCTAGGTGTGAGGCAGGAGCACCAGCCCAGAGGGGAGAGCAGTATTCCATTGAGCTGCGGATGAAGCCTTGTATGTGGTGAGGAGCTCAGGTGTGCCAAGGAAGGACTTCGCACGACGGAGGATGCCCAGTCGGCGACTGGCTTTGGAGGCCAGATTTGAAATGTGGTTTTCCCAGGAAAGATCATGGCAGATAGTGAGACCCAAAAGCTTGAGTGACAGAACTTCTTGGAGAGGATTGTTCAGAAAGTGGATGGGAGGGTTGTCCAGTCGGTCTTTTCGGAGAGACATCGTAAGAGTGTGAGATTTGTCAGGATTGAAAGACATGTTCCACTTGTTTGACCAGTCTGTGATTTTGTCCAGGTCTGCAGAGAGTGAGGAGGCTGCAGACTGCCGATCTGAGGGATGAGGAATGGAGCGACAGAGAGTAGAGTCATCAGCAAAGAGATAGTGAGGATTTTCAAGAGAGTCAGAGAGTTCATTGATGAAGAGCAGAAAAAGCACAGGGCCCAGAAGTTGAAGTTGAAGTAGTTGAAGAACACATGGTTCACTGTTCATGTGACAATATCGATGTGCCGGAGACCACTTTGGATGGAAAAATACACCTTCCACTGCACACAGATGGTGGTTTGGCAATGTGGGCCAGATCCAGATAAAAGTGACTGTAGTGACCCCAAAATTGGGAAAGCAAGAAGAGCCAGAAGTCTGACAATCATGACAAGACAGATCAGCCTCTGTCTAGCCGAGGGAAGGAGTTAGTGTGGGCCCATCCAAAGTATAAAAATGTAATCTTCAGGATGAGTTGATTGCATGGATGCTTCAACTTCCTCAAAGCCTTTGCCCAGCATATGGAGACTACTGGACTGGAGGACCTGTGGGTTGACTCAGGAGTGTATGCAGCAATCACTACCGCAACCATGTTGGAAGGCAATTCCTATTACCAACATGCTGACATGTGAGGGGCTGTGGAGAGACATATGGTAGAGAGCGTACCTCCGCCAGGCTGAACACCTCACGTTTTGTATCCCTCTGATAGGCCGGCTCTGAATCCGGACCTGAACCAAAATCTAATCGGCTTGTTCTTATCACCTAACCAACCCGTCCACCAAGTTTTGTCAGAGTCCGTCCACAACTTTTTGAAATATCATGCCCAATGCCCCATCTCTCAATGGTGAAGAATCACTTCAAAAGTTTAAAAACTCGCGAATCCGGAGCCGGATCTTCACCAAAATGGAATCAATTTTTCCTTGTCGCACACGCAACCTGTGCACCAAGTTTCATCTAAATATATCCCAACTTTTTTGACATATCCTGCTCACAGACAAACAAACAAACCAGCAGGCAAAGAGACAGGGGTGAAAACATAACCACCATCCACCTTTGGTGGCGGAGGTAAACATACGTACTCATTGACATTTACGCAAGCATTCATACCTGAAAAAGACAATTCCATCCTCTCCTACAATCAGCTGCTCTGAATGCCTGAGAAATGTCCTGACATCTTGTTTGACATTTGCTGAGAGGAGCGGAATGCAAACTGATGGTCAGAGATCAGCCTTTGAAAAGAAGGACTTGGGATAGGTAGTAATGATGGATTCCATGACTGTTTGCAATTGTAAGCAAGCTTAGTGGATGTTTTTATGGGTTGTTTTTGAGAGGACGTTTTTCGCAGCCTATTTATGAATAGGAGTGATGTTGATGGATTTCCAGGTGAAAAACGGAGGGCCAACGGAGGACAGGTTGAAGAGAGCAGACAAAGGAGAAGTAAGAGTAACAGAGCATAATTTGAGAACAGGAGCACTGATGCCATCTGCACCTGTCACCGATGATTAGTGGAAGCTGGACAAACTTTTGGAATGGATTGTGCACACATGAGATTTAGAAGCAAAAACTGCGTTGAGACGTTCCGTCTTGTCTGGAGAGGAGTCTGAGGTGAGGCCATTTGGGTTGAGCGAGTGGATGGATGACGGGGAATGCAGGGGGTTGTGCGATGGTGGTGGAGGGGGATATATAAACGGATAGACTTATGAGGTGCCGCCAGGACTTTCAGGAAGGAGACTGTTTGGAGAGTTCCACCCTAAGATTAACAAAGATGATGTTTTCTGAATTCCTATAGGGATTGACACTCTTGTTGCGAGCCTTACAAAATGACCCTCAGTCACATTAGCCTCCATGTTGAGAAAGCCAGGAAATTGACCCCAGCCGCCTCCCTTCAGGATTCAGTATACCAGGGCCTAGAGGACGGATGTCTAGGATTTGCTGGATATCTGATTCTAACCAATTCACAAAGGTCCATCATATAATTTATTGTAACTAATGAAAATGCGTAATAAGGTCTGCTACATCCTCATGATACCAATTATCCCAAATCGATAGCCCCTCGCCTATGGATTTTGTTCAAAAATTTCCATTTAACAAAGATAAACATTGTTTAAAACATCCCTTGGCTCTGCCCTGTTGTTGCACTGACAATTACATCACAAGTACTGCAACTTCCATGTTTTTTCGCACAAGGAACGACTGTAGTGCTCATCTATCCCTGTCGATTCCGAATGCATTGGTCGATTATGTGAATCCTGAAGTTTTATTTTAAAGGATTTCCATGAAATTGAAGATGGCAATCAGAAAGAAGATGCAACAAAAGGAAATAGAGTTTTGCGGCAGGTGGAGGATAATGCGGTGAGGAGAGGAGGTCAGGTTGGGAAAACAGGGAGCAACATGGATGGATGATGCCATATTATTGTGAACAGGGTAACACGACTTACGAACCACATGGGCAGAGTAACGAAAAGTTATGACAAACACAAATGCTTTCATTACCCTGCGCTCGTGAAGCAAAAAGCAGGATTAGGGATGGACATTCGGTTGCATACGTGTGGCGTGCGTGTCTGCATTTTTAAAATTCATTATCTAGGCAACTGTTGATCCGATTGACACAAAATTTACCATAGGAACGCCTCCACCTGTATAATTTTTTATTCATAATTATGACGTCAGAGATCACGTGGTACGGACGCCACCCTGGAAAAGGTTACACCTCTAAATCTCCAAAACCAGTCAATGGAAAACAAATTGAAACAAGGCTTATTGTCAAGTACTCACCATTGGGAATAAAACATGTTAGTGATGATGTCATCAGTGCCTTCATTATGACGTCATAATTCGTCAAGTACAATGCGTGATCTGATCAGTATAAAAAAATAATCTCCACAACCGTTAGTCCGAAGGACACGATATTTTGACCATAGGAGTGCCTCCTCCTGTAGAATTTTTAATGATAATTATGACGTCATAGGTAACGTGGTACAGGTGACATCTTGGAAAAAATTGGAAAACGTTGCACCTCTATATCTTCGAAACTGCTCCATGGAAAAAAAAAGAAACATGGCGCGTTATCAAGTACTCTCCTTGGGGAAAAATATATGTTAATGATGATGTCAGCAGTACCTTCATTATGACGTCATAATTCGACAAGTACAATGCTTGATCCGATCAGTATTAATTTTTTTCCCCTCTGCAATTGTTGGTCTGATGGACACTAAATTTTCACCATAGGAGCACCTCCTCCTGTAGAATAGTTTAATGATAATCATGACGTCATAGGTCACATGGTACAGGCGCCATCTTAGAAAAACCGAAAACGTTGCACCTCTAGAATTTCCAAAACCGCTCTATGGAAACAATTTAAATTGTAAAGAACTCCGCATGGGGGATAAGTGTTGTTAACGATGACGCCATTTGGTGCCTTAATTATGACGTCATAATTCGACAGGAACAATGCTTAGTCTGATCAGTTTGAAATCTATTGAGCATGATCTACACACCAATTATATAAGAATATAAATTTATGATGTCTTCGTTCACGTGGTCTGGCAGCCATATTGGATCAAAGAAAAAACCCTTCAAAAACAGAAGAGTTGGCTCGCACCAAGTTGACTGCGCAGGGTAAGTATTCCATGAATACATCTAGTTGAATGGGCGTATGTGACCCCTTCGTCTTAAGTCGACCAAACTCAGATGACATTGATCTGTGACCACAGAAGATGCTTTTGACAAATGGGAAAATGTCGAGGATAGGACATCATCTTGGTGATACCCAAAGTGTGAGAGCATACAATGAGGAAGGGTATCCCACCATTTTGTGAATGTAACATGTTGAGGATAGATCGATAACTTTATCAGTGCCATTCACATATTCTGTAATACAATATGATGGTTAAAGATTCATATTTAGATATCACAAGCAAAGGCCAAAACAACAACAAAATTGACTTATGAACATGTTTTTGATCTATCAGCCAATGCACAACAATAATGTCAAAACAATCGAAACACAGGGAATAAAAGCGAAAATCTTATTATAATAGGGCAAACGTGTATGGTCATGTCTGTTTGTTTGGATGTAAAGCCACGTGAAAAAGTAAGTACACCCCATGTAAAGTTTTGACTTTTTCAACATATTTCAACATACAGCTATTTGATCTTCATTTCAACAATATTTATAGATAAAGGTGATATAATATAACAAATATCATGAAACATTTACATTTTGTAGTCCATTGTATAATTTAAATAAACATAAATGCAAATTTCGCATGTGGAAAAAGTAAGTACACCCTTGGCTCTAATAGGTGGTATTGCCCCCTTTGGCAGAAACAACCTCAAGTAGGCGTTTCTTATAACTGTCTACCAGTCTCTGACATCGACTGGGAGAAAATTTTGCCCACTCCTCCATGCAGAATTATTTCAGCTGTGCGATGTTTGAGGGGTTTCTTGCATGCACAGCTCGTTTCAAATCCCCCCACAACATCTCGATGGGATTTAGATCCGGGCTTTGACTTGGCCATTCCAGAACCCTCCATTTCTTTCTTTTCAGCCATTCCTTGGTGGATTTACTGGTATGTTTAGGGTCATTGTCATGTTGCAAGGTCCACCTTCGGTTGAGCTTCAACTCTCCGACAGATTGCCTCACATTATCCTCAAGCACCCTCTGGTACAATGAAGAATTCATAGTGGATTCTATGATGGTGAGCTGCCCAGGCCCTGATGCAGCAAAGCTCCCGCAAACCATAATATTTCCACCACCATGCTTTACAGTTGGTATCAGGTTCTTGTGGTCAAATGCTGTCTTTGGTTTTCGCCAAACATGTCTTCTGGTACTGTGGCCAAATAGCTCTACCTTTGACTCATCTGTCCAGAGCACATTGTTCCAGAAGTGCTGGTCTTTGCCTAAGTGTTCATTGGCAAACTTTAGTCTTGCCCTGATGTTCTTCTGGACAGCAAAGGTTTCCTCCTGGCACACCTCCCATGTAGATCAAATTTGTGCACCCACTTCCTAATGGTAGTCTCGTGCACTTTGACATCAACAGTGGCAAGAGCTACCTGTAGGTCCCATGATGACATTCTGGGGTTCTTAGAGACTTCTTTCAGCATCTTGCGGTCTGCTCTCGGGCTGAACTTGCTGGGGCGGCCTGGCCTGAACAAGTTGGCAGTTGTTTGGAATCTTCTCCACTTGTAGATGATCTTCCGGACAGTCAAATGATTGATTTCAAATTGTTTGGAGATCTTTTTATATCCCTTCCCAGACTCGTAGGCATCTATAACCTTCTTTCTGAAGTCCTCAGAGATCTCTTTTGATCTAGGCATGGTGACGCCGCACACTTCAACAACAAAGAGCAAACCAAACTAAATGTCTGAGGTTTAAATAAGACAGGTTCCTCCAAGATCCTCTCTAACGTTGTTCTAATCATTTGCACCTGAGCTGGTGCACCTGATTCTAATTTTAGGTATTTTAAGTAGTGATAAATGTAGGGGCGTACTTACTTTTTCCACATGCGAGATTTGCATTTATGTTTATTTAAATTATACAATGGACTACAAAATGTAAATGTTTCATGATATTTGTTATATTATATCACCTTTATCTATCAATATTGTTGAAATGAAGATCAAATAGCTGTATGTTGAAATATGTTGAAAAAGTCAAAACTTTACATGGGGTGTCCTTACTTTTTCACATGACTGCATGCTTACATGCGACCAAAACGTCTTCTTCTTATTCTTCTTCTTCTTCTCCAAATAAAGTTAACAACCTCTTAATTACGTTTAGACTGCTGAGACCCCTCAGACCTTTGACGACCCTTTAAGTCCCCCAAGACCCTGAAGACCACAAAGACCCTGAAGACCCAAAATACACTTAAAGACCCTGAAGACCCAAAACAACCCAAATACCCTTGAATGCCCTGAGGCTCAAAAAGACCCTGAAGACCCAAATCGCCCTTAAGACCCAAAAGACCCCGAAGACCCAAAACACCCCAAAGACCCAAAAGACTGCGCAGTATTGATTTTTAATGATGTTGTTGCGGATATGGGATTTGGCCTCCATATCCGCTTGTAAATATTCCCCTATTTCCCCAATACTCCCCAACTATCCCCAATCCCCCATTCCCTAGTCCCATTGTCTGTAAACAACACTCTGTAGAACCGACCTTCCCCTTTTTCCCCCATTAAATGTCGTGCCCAGGTCCACCGCATCTCACGTAGACAACTTTCGGACATCTTGCTAGTTATTCTTAGTCTATGTCAGTTAAGGACTCGTTTCCATTAATTCTGACTCTTCGTTGCACCAGAATGTGATTGTATGGCACCAGTAGTGAGTTTAGGACCTCCCCATACCTCCTCCCATCTTCCCCATGAAACAACAACAACAACAACTACCACAACAGCGCGCGGGGAGTGTGCGTCCTCACTCCGGCTCGGTTAGCCGCCATTACCCATGTGTGCCGACGGGGTTACCACGAAGGGGCTGCCTGTCGGCCCCTCGTCAAGGGCGGAGCCCGGTAACCCCCCGCACCCAATAAGAAGCAACGGGCCGATTCCATCTGGGGCGGAGCTAACGAGCCGAGGGCGTGTCACTCCCCGCCGGATATACACAGCGACTTACCGGACGTGACGTCAGATGCGCCCCCAGCTTGGAGAAAGAACGTCACCTCCTAGCGCTGAGAGAGACCTCCCGCATCTTTGGACCGGACCGGGTCGATTCTGCCCCTGAGCTCAAGGTGCACCTTGAGCCTCGACTACCTGCCCTTCCTTGCCATCAATCCCGGTGTGAGTCAGTCTTGTCCCGTTTATCTGTCGTCTGTCGGGGTTACTATAAGACCGTATTTAAGTGCCTACCTTCCTATGCTGTCTCTCTCGTCCTTGTAATCTAACGTTCCGAAATATTATAACCTCCTCCGGAGGTCTTGAGAACTGTACCCCTGGTGTCGTGTCATTTTAACCCAGCCGTTGTGTCCTTTCCTCAAGTAGCGCGACTCGGCCAACATTCGAGTATAATCGGGTAAACTGTGCAGACGCGGTCATACCAAACCGCTCGGTAAACCAACATCCACAACCGCGTCTGTAACATTTGGTGTCAGGAGTTGGATTCGGACCTGGGACTAAATTCAGTTAGGCCCAAATTTTGGAACACCAATTGTACCATTAGGGTAACATTTTGGTGTCGGGAAGTGGAATTCGATCCGGAGCGCGTTTCCCGCGCTCGAAATTATAACGGCGAAATTTGATTTTGTTTTACGAAAATAAAAACCCGAATTTTGAAAGTCGCGCTATGGCAGACCAAGACGGCTGGGTTCCGGTAGAGGAGAGTGAGGCAGGGTCGACCCAGGACCAAATTGAGGGACATGAGGAGAGCGAAGCAGTAAGGGTAGCAGACGCACAAAATGGCGGCCTCGCACACATGGTTATTGTGGCGCCAAATTTAGCCGCGCCCGTGACCGTAGCAGCGCCGCCGATGGATTGGGGCCTATTTATGGAACAAATAAAGGCGCTCATGGTCCAGACAAGTGAAGACCTGAGGAGTGACTTGGGAAACCAAATGGGGGTAATGGGGAATCGGATGGATGCTCAGAGTGAGCAAATGAGGGCTGATAGTGAGCGATTAGAGGGCCAAATGGGGGTAATGAGGGACGAAGCGAGGGGTACTGGTGAGGGATTAGACAAGAAATTAGAGGGGTTAGACAATGGGATAGAAGGGGTGAAACATGGGTTAATGGGGGTGGAAAATAGAATGGCTGCCCAGGAGAATCAGATAGAGGGAGTGAAAAATGGGTTAGAGGGGTTAGAAAACAGGATGGAAGGCAAATTGAGGGACATGAGGGACCAAGCGGAAAGGGAAGTTAAACAAATGGGGCAGCAGATAGAGGGGGTCAGAATGGGGGTAGAAACCAAACTGGATGCTCACAGGGAGGAAATGGAGCAGATGAGGGTGGCATCTGGGCAGGAGATGCAAGTGATGGGAGAGGAGATCAGAAGAGGTGTGAGTGAGGAGGTCGGAGGAGTGCGCGAGGAGGTGAGGCACTGTAAGGAGCACATGGAGAAGGAGGTGAGAAAGGGGACTGTAAAGTTACAAGGGGGCATAGAGGGCCTGACGCAGGAGGTGGAGCAGCTGACGGTGGGACAGACGGAGTTAGTGGAGCAGGTACAAAGGAACACTGCGGTAATAGGAGGGTTAAAAGCGACACAAAATGACCTAAAAAATGACTTGATAGCGACGAAGAGGGAATGTCAGATGGTACGTGAGGGACTGACAACGAGGTTGGACGAGGGGACAGAGGTAATGGAGACGAAGGACCGGCAGGTGAGGACGCACATGGAAACGGTCAAGGTAGCCTTGGAGGACGAGCTTGAGGAGACGTACCGGGGAATAAAGGAGGTGAAGCAGAAATTAGAAGAAGTGGAAGAAGGGGTGAGCGAAATTAAGAAGCGATGGAGAGGGGATAAGAAAGAGATAAAAGAGGAGATAAAAGAATTGGTCCGAAGTCTGTGTTCGGATCGTGATGATGTGCTCATTAACCGGATGAGGGATTCGCAGGGGATGGAGGAGAAGCGAAGAGGAAGAGGACCCGGTGTAAGTGGTGACCAATATGGTCGTGCGTATTGTTACAGACGTGGCTTGGATGTTATTTACCGAGCGGTTTTATGGTATGACCACGTCTGCACAAGTTACCCGATTGTGCCCGAACGTTGACTAGTCGCGCGATGCTGGCTCAATAAGAAAAAGAAGACACCCGGCTGGATTACAATAACACAATACGACACCAATGTTTCAATTCTCAAGACCTCCGGAGGAGATTATATTCGTACGGAAAGGTCAGATTACAGGGGCTAGAGGTATAATCACAGAAAGACAGGCACTTAGACACACTCTTATATTAACCCCGGACAGACGACAGACAAACGGGACAACGGCTGACTCACACGGGGGTTGATGACAGGAAAGCGGGTATCGATGGCTCCAGGTCCTCCTGGGCTCGGGGCAGGGTACAGTACGGTCCGGTCCGGTCCAAAGATGCGGGGAGGTATCGTCGCGCTGGGGGTGGCGGTGGCTTCTCTCTCCAAGCTGAGGCGCATCTGTCGTCACGTCCGGCGCGGGGCCGCGTATATCCGGCGGGGGGTGACACGCCCTCGGCTCGTTAGCTCCGCCCCAGATGGAATCGGCACGTTGCTTCTCATTGGGTGCGTGGGGGGGGTTACTGGCTCCGCCCCTGACGAGGAGCCGACAGCCAGCCCCTTCGGGGTAACGCCGTGGAGCGCATGGTCATGGCGGGTAACCGAGCCGGTGTGAGGACGCACACTCCCCGCCCCTCTGTTGTTGTAGTCGTAGTTGTAGTTGTAATTGTTGTTGTAGTTGTTGTTATTGTTGTTGTTTGGGGAAGAAGATGGGAGGAGGTATGGGAAAGGTCCTAAACTCACTACTGATGCCATATAATCACATTCTGGTGCAACGAAGAGTCATAATTAATGGAGACGAGGCCTTAACTGACATAGAATAAGAATAGCTAGGAAGATGTCCGAAAGTTGTCTACGTGTGGTGCGGTGGACCTGGGCACGACATTTAATGGGGGAATAAGGGGAAGGTCGGCTCTACTGATTGTTATTTACATGCAATGGGACTAGGGAATGGGGGATTGGGGAAAGTTGGGGAGTATTGGAGAAAATAGGGGAATATTTACAAGCGGATATGGAGGCCAAATTCCATATTCGCAACATTGCACCCTTCTCTACCCTCGGGGCGTCCCGACCCGATAAATTTTTACCTACTTTAGTGTGGCACGCAATGTAGTTCCCTCTACTATTAACTCTACCCTGAGTGCGACAGTTTTACAGATATTCACAAATGAGTAAATATGTCCCCCTGCGACGTTGCACCCTTCTCCTCACAGAAACACACCCACAGGATAACCGAATCCGGAAAGAATTCGCAAACTACACATACAGCCGGTAGGGAGCATTATTTACACGACTACGCTGCTATTTACACTACGATCCAGGACCTGTTTTTTTTTGGAGGAACACATGCAGATGTTATGCATAGAGAGAGCGCGCTTGCCAGCATCGATACACCAACCCACGAGTGCTCTGTGGCCAACGGCCTTTAATAACGTGCAGAGCACCCCGTCCCAGCATCAAAAGCACCACCCCACCGCCAATCGGTGCAGTCACCATTGTTCATTGGAATAAAAATAAATTCGACAACCCCTAACCCTGCAGGTGTCTCTTGCTCTTCGTGTGGCCTTCAGTGGTGTTAATTAACAGTGGTTCACCTTTATGGCATAGGTGCCACGTTGACCCATAGGTCCATCCCCGGGTGGTGCTTGGCCGCAAACGAACTGCGGTCCATTGTGGGTGGCCACAAACATTGCGGTCCATATGGTGTATCGATCCCGGCAGCAAACAGCGAAAGTGCAGGCCCACAACTGCGCAGCCAGCACCTCTCTCTCCTCTCTCTCTACCCCAAAGCCAGATCCTCGGAGGTGGGAGACAAAAGAAGAAACAAGTGAGTAAGGTGGTAAGGGCGCAAAAGTGCACGCAATATAAGGTAATGCACACTGGGGGCACATGGGAACCAGGTGAGACAGGTACGTTCCTATCGTACGCCCCCCCCCCCCCACCAGGTAACCTACATGGCCCCTCCCTTACCCCTTACTGTATCCACACAACACAACACTACCCATAAACATCTACTTTACAAATCAACAAACATCCCTACTGTCTTCCCCGTTCCTCCCATAAACCAAATTCGTCTTCTCTCCCTCCTAACCAATCAAATTTGCCATTTTCAACTCTAATCAAAATTTGCCATTACCAATTCATCATCAGTCCCTCCTAGGGAGGGAGAGATGGAATCACCCCAATGTCTCATCCACGTCGTGATGCGTCTCACAAATCCTCACAGCAATCTCATTTCCTGCACAAAACAAAGAAAACACAGGTGTGGAGTCATCATCATCACCACAGGTAAGTGGCTGCGTATGGTGCGACAGGTTCATCAATCCTAACTATCTCCTAAATGACTTTAACAACTTTACACTACCCGGGGTCTTTCTCCGGCCAAACCATTGGCCCTCTTACACTATGGGTTCTAAAAACCAATTCCCATTGGCCAAACTGTGGTGCTCTTCAATTTGGGGTCTCACTCCCCCGACTCATCTCCCGGTGCCCTCGCACAACCTCTGGGCTGTGGCGTGTACCTCTCCCAGTGGGTCTACCCACCTGCACACCTCCACCACTGCAGTTGCCTCCGAGCTTACCTGCTCCTCACCCTTACCTAACTACCTGGGGAAGGCCCTCTGGCTCTCTCCCCACTCGGTGCCCTCTCTGGCACTGGGCTACCCGGGTCCGTCCTCCGGATCCTCGGGCCCCATCCACAACTCTACCGGCTCCCAGAGCCCACCTGCGGCCTCACCTGGCCGACATCCTCACAGTGGTGGAGTGCCCAACCAACTACACACACTAACAGGCTACACGCCCAGCCATTTCCACAACACTAATGCACCCATCCACAACACCATTCTGCAACCGCACCACAAATGCCAATATCCAACCACAATTTACCTGTACCCTCTACCTAACACTTACACTACCCGCCCCGGGTACTCGTGAAAGGGGTTCACTCTTCCCCCATCCACACCTTCGCACCATGCACACCACTCCGTACCACTTACTCCAACTCTCTCCACACACCTGTACTTGCACACCTGTGCTCTCACACCTGGTGCCACCTGCACCCTTCTCTCCCCAAGCGCATTCGCGCTGATCTACCACACTCACTACTCACACACTGCTCCACACACCTGTCCAGTTGCACACCTGTGCAATCACACCTGTTCAATTCTCACACACACGGCATCATCTCAGCTAACTACTCCCTTCTGAAACTTGCGCTTCCCAGTCGTCCCTTTTAAACTATTGCGCTCCCACGTCATTATCATCCACACTAATCTACCTGCGTCCCCACTACAGGTATCAGTCACTAACTAAACTTAACGTTACCTAATGTCATCTTCTAGGGCCCTATCAATATAACCTAACCCACCCGGGCTAGTTTTCACTGCCATACACCCCATAAGCTATTGATCCTTTGCCCCACACATATGGGAAAGGTGGCAGGGATGCCACCCTTACCCACCGGGCCTATCGCTCCTCAATCCCCCAGTCCTCTGGCACTAATAAGCCCCCCTTATTCAGAGGTACTGGGTCCCGCCTCGGCATCTAAAGCCGAGGCAATCCACGGGGGCGCCTGCTCGCCGGTGTAAGGTCTTATCCGGTCGGCGTGGACGATCCGAGGGAGGGCTCGTGGCCCCATTTTGATCTTAAAGACCACGTCACAGATTTGCGACAGGACGACTCCTGGGCCTTGCCAGGGGGAGGTGAGTTTTGGGCACCTTCCCTTCCGCCTCCGGGGATTAAAGAACCAAATCTTCATCCCCGGAGCGTATTGACTCCCCTGGCTCCGGTCGTCGTACCTGCGCTTCATCTTTTCCCCCGCCAGATGAAGTTGGCGGCGGGCGAAGGCATGGACTAGCTCCATGCCTTCCTCTAGGTGACGTGCGTACCCCTCCCTCGGCGGGTTAACCACTGTGTCTGGCACGGGACCGCATAGCAAGTCGGCGGGAGCCCGTAACTCCCGCCCATACATAAGCAACGCTGGACTGCATGCGGTGGCCCCGTGCTGGCTGGTTCGGTAGGCCATAAGCAAATAAGGGAGATGTTCGTCCCAGTCATCCTGACGGGTGGTGGTGAACAGTGCCAGTTGTTGGATTAAAGTTCGGTTAAACCTTTCCACCATCCCGTCAGATTGAGGTCTTAAAGGCGTTGTCCTGGTTTTCCGAATTGACAGGAGACTGCACACATCTTTTAGCAATTTGCTCTCAAAATTTCGTCCCTGGTCGGTGTGCAACTCCTGTGGAATCCCATGCCGGCACACAAATCCTTCCACGAAGGCCTGCGCTACCACCCCTGCTTCTTGGTTGGGGAGGGCGTAGGCCTCCGGCCACTTGGTGAAATAGTCCATTACCACGAGGATATACTTATTACCTTGGCGGGTGCGGGGCAGCGGTCCTAGAATATCCATAGCCACCCGCTCAAGGGGGGCCCCCACCTGATGTAATTGAAGGGGGGCCCTCATCCTCCGTGCTGGTCCCTTTTTGGCAGAACAGGCGTCGCATCTCCGACACCAGTCCTGTATGTCGCGCCCCATATTCACCCAATAGAACCTCCGGCGGACCCGAGATATTGTCTTTGTCCTGCCCAAATGGCCGCCGGAGCGGGTACCATGCACTTGTTGCAATATGACGTTCTTGAATTTGTCAGGGACTATCACCAGCCAGGAAGTTCTATCAGAGGGAACCTCCACCCACTTGCGATACAAGATGTTGCCTTTCAATTCCAGGGTCTGCCACTGAGCCCAATATGCCTTTGTCTGCGCCCCGAGGGGGGTGACCTCTTCCCCCTTTGGTCTTTGCCCCAATTTGACCCAATTGAACACTGGCCCCAGGACAGGATCCTCCTGCTGGGCCGTGCTCCAGGCCAAAGTTCCGAATTCCTCATCTGCGGTTAGTGGCAAAATTGGCCCTCTCACCCGGGTTGCCCGGACGACGAGAATCGGGGCGGAATCGCCCAATTGCTCCCTCTCCTCGTGTCTCGCACAAAATTTACAGTTTTCCCCCAGACAAGGACGCCGAGAGAGTGCGTCCGCATTACCATGGGCCTTCCCGGCCCTATGGGCCACATCAAAATCGTACTGTTGCAACTTTTCCAACCACCTTGCAATTTGGCCCTCCGGTTCCTTGAACCGAAGGAGCCATTGCAAGGAGGAATGGTCAGTTCTAACCAAAAATTTCCGCCCGTACAAGTACGGGTGGAAATGGTTCATGGCAGCCAGCATCGCCAATAACTCTTTGCGAGTGACACAATAATTTCGCTCGGGCCTACTTAAGGCCCGACTATAGTAACCAATCACTCTCTCCACGCCCTCCTGTGTCTGAGACAAAACTGCGCCCAATCCTTCCTGGCTCGCATCCGTGTCCAGGGTAAATGCCCCGTCGCTAGTGGGGTAAGCTAGAAGGGGTGCGGATGTCAGACACCCCTTCAATTTTTGGAAGGCCTCGTGGCACTCCCGTGTCCAATTAAATCGCGTCCCCTTCTCCGTAAGCCGGTGGAGGGGACGGGCCAACTCCGCAAATTTCGCCACAAAGCGCCGGTAGTAGGAGCAGAGTCCCAAAAATCCCCGCACCTCTTTGATGGTACGTGGTGCGGGCCACTCCTCTACCGCTTTAATTTTGTCTGGGTCCGTTTTTACCCCCTCGCGGCCGATCACGTGACCTAGATAGGCCACCTCTCTTGCAAACAAAGTGCACTTACTCGGGTTCAGCTTCAACCCCGCCTGTCTGAGGCACCCGAACACCTGGTCCAAATTAGCTAGTGCCTGGGGGAACGTTTGGGCATGTACCAGGACGTCATCCAGGTACACCAGGCATGATTGCCATGGCATGCCGCCTAGTACATGCTCCATCAATCTCTCAAAGGTGGCGGGGGCGTTACACAAACCAAACGGCATCACAGTAAACTGATACAGCCCCTTACCTGTGGAAAATGCCGTTTTCTCCTTCCCTGCCCTATCCATCTCCACCTGCCAATACCCACTCTTGAGGTCCAAAGTTGTGAACCAATTTGAGCCTGCAACGGCATCGAGGGTGTCATCAATCCTTGGCAGGGGATATGAGTCCTTGAGTGTCACGTTGTTTAGCTGGCGATAGTCCACGCAGAACCGCGTGGTCCCATCCTTCTTTTTGACCAGCACAACAGGTGACATCCAAGGACTTCCCGAGGGCTCGATCACACCTGCGTCGAGCATTTTTGCAACCTGCTCGTCAGCTTCCGCCCTCTTGCTCCAAGGGAGCCGTCGGGCGGCCTGACGAATAGGCCGGGCCTCACCGGTGTGGATCTGATGTTTCACCAGGCCCGTACGTCCAATATCCTCGGTGGACAGGGAGAAGAGGTCCAAATGGGACCCAACCAGTTTGTGTAAGGCCTCCCTCTGGGTACCTCCCAACTCTACGCTACTACGATTTACCATCTCGCAAATGGGATCGGGCCAATTCCTACTTGTTATTGAAGGCTCCCCCCGGGGTCGGCTCGGCTGGACGTTCTTGCCCCTCACTGTCGCGACTTCCTCAACTGGGGTGCAGCCAGCTACCCTCGTGCCCCTTACTATAGTGCGTGGTTCTGTACTCACATTTACTACTCGGACGGCCACTACCGGTCCGTCCGTTTTTACAAGGGTGCGGCCCACGATTAAACCCGGTATGGACTGCGCTGCCACCGGTTCGACCAGGCCGCAGGACTCCTGCCATGTTGGGCGAGCTGCCCACCGGGCCGGCACTATCGCCTCGGCCCTTGGGGGGATGGTCACGGCCTCGGAAGCCTCCAGCTCCGCTCTCTCGGCCGTGCTCACTCCCCCTAACGGCAGCTCTTCTACTCCCACCTGCAGGATCCCCCGGCACAAGTCGATTTTACAACCGCTGGCAGTCAACAGGTCCAACCCTATTAAACATGGGTCGCACACCTCCGCCACCCAAACATCTATCTCCCTCCTTACCGACCCTAACTTGAGGGTCACAGAACCACGCCCTATGATCGGGGCCGTTACCCCGGTAGCAAGCTGCAAACTATAATTTTGCAGGCGCTGGATCTTATCCCAGCCACCTGCGCTCGAATCAAGGACCACAGGGCTGATGATCGTGGCGCTAGCTCCTGTGTCCACTACGGCGTCTACCCCCACGCCGGCAATTTTGCATCTAATTGTCAGGCTACCGGTTCCAATTTGGCCACAATAAATGACCTGTCGCGTCAATGAGGGCTCTCCTCCATCCTCTGCTGCCGAACACCGCCCTACGTGCCCGACACCTTCTAGTTTCCCGGGGTCTGGCGGGGGGGTGTCTGGGGTCGGCTAACCCGCTCCCCCCTGGGCGGAGTTGAGGACCTCAACTGCCGGAGATCATCCCGGCGCGCGTTTCGACAGTGCCGCGCCAGGTGACCCAGGCGGTTGCAGGTATAGCACCTCACCTGATAAGGTGCTTGCCTCCGGAATTCCAAATTCCCCCCCCTGTAGGTCCGAATTGGATTACCCGCTCGTGGTCCACCGCGGGCCACCTCCGGGGCCGCCTGCCATGGTCCAGGTCCCGCCAGGCGCTGGTCCACCAGCCTCCGGACCATGCCCGCCAGGTCAGGACCCACGTCGGGGGCGGGTCCCCTAAGGGGTCCACCCTCCATCGGGGGTCCCACCTGGCGGACCGCCATTGCGAGACGCTCGCCCCCTCGGGCTAGGGGCCTCGCTGCTTCCCAACGGGCCGCAGCGTCAGCCGCCTGGCTCAGAGTCTGCGGGCGCCACATGGCGAGCTGTTGCCGGAGCTCAATATCCGGGAGGGCCTGGATAAAATGGTCCAGCGCCAGGCTTTCCCGGGAATCCGCTGCCATGCTAGCATGTGCGATCCCCACTGCGCGGCGAATGTCGTGGGCAAGTTCCCCGATGGCTTCCTGGGGCTTGCGTTTTCGCAGCGCGAGCTGAGCTTTAACAAGCTCGCTCTGCTGTTCTATGCCGAATCGATTAATTAGGGCGTCGCGGAGGGCTGGCAGGGTGAGAGCACCCGCTGGTAATGCCGTCAGCACCTCCGCCGCCGCGCCGCGCAATGCGGCCACCAGGTGTACTCCACCTTCGTCCTCACCCCAACCGTTGCCCTTACACACACAGTCGAACTGCGCCAGGTACGCGCGTAGATCACTCTTGCCGTCATACGGCGCGAGTGGGACCTTGTGGGACCACCTCGTATGTGAGTCGTTGCCCGCCTGCCGGACCCCGTGCGTCGCCCCTTGCGGGGTCAGCGCGGGGCCGAACCGGCCGGGCCCCCACAGTACACTACCCCCAAGGGGCTCTCGTGCCTCCCCGGTCCCTCCAACAACTACCCCTGTTGGTGTCGATGCATGGGTCACACCTCCGCAACCCGCTACCCATTCCATACCACCACCACCACAACCTTGCTCACCCACACCTCGCACCTCTCGTTCCATACCCTCCGGACCAGCCATACACCTCACTCTTGGCCTCTCACGAACATCCGGGTCTATCTCGACCCCCAAGCTTATTAAATCACCTGGCGCATCATACGCACGACCATATTGGTCACCACTTACACCGGGTCCTCTTTCTCTTCGCTTCTCCTCCATCACCTGCGAATCCCTCATCCGGTTAATGAGCACATCATCACGATCCGAACACAGACTCTGGACCAATTCTTTTACCTCCTCTTTTATCTCTTTCTTATCCTCTCTCCGTCGCTTTTTAATTTCGCTCACCCCTTCTTCCACTTCTTCTAATTTTTGCTTCATCTCCTTCATCTCTTCGTGCGCCCCTTTAAGTTCTTCCTCTAACTCCACTTTATTTTTTTCTATGTGCTCCCACACCTCCCGCTCTTTAACCTCCATTACCTCTACCACCTTGTCCATTTTCCTCGTCAGGTCCTCATGTACCGTCTGACACTCTTTTTTAATTACCCCTACGTCCTTTTTCATCTCCTTCTGTGTCGATTTTAAACCCTCTATTACCGCTGTGTTCTTCTTTACCTGGTCCCCCAACTCCTTTTGTCCCACTGTCAGTTGTTCTACTCCCAGCGTCAACTCCTCTATATACCACCTTGCAATTTTACAGTCCCCTTTCTCACCTCTTTCTCCATGCGCTCCTTACAGTGCCTCACCTCCTCGCGCACTCCTCCGACCTCCTCACTCACTCCTCTTCTGATCTCCTCTCCCATCACTTGCATCTCCTGCCCAGATGCCACCCTCATCTGCTCCATTTCCTCCCTGTGAGCATCCAGTTTGGTTTCTACCCCCATTCTGACCCCCTCTATCTGCTGCTCCATTTGTTTAACTTCCCTTTCCGCTTGGTCCCTCATGTCCCTCAATTTGCCTTCCATACTGTTTTCTAACCCCTCTAACCCATTTTTCACTCCCTCTATCTGATTCTCCTGGGCAGCCATTCTATTTTCTACCCCCGTTAACCCATGTTTCACCTCTTTTATCCCATTGTCTAACCCCTCAAAATTTTTGTCTAACTTCTCAAAATTATTGTCTAACTTCTCACCAGTACCCCTCGCTGCGTCCCTCATTACCCCCATTTCGTTTCCCATTACCCCCAATTGCTCATTCTGAGCCTCCATCCGGTTCCCCATTACCCCCATTTGGTTTCCCAAGTCATTCCTCAGGTCTTCACTTGTCTGGACCATGAGCGCCTTTATTTGTTCCATAAATAGGCCCCAATCCATCGGCGGCGCTGCTACGGTCGCGGGCGCGGTGACCAGCGAGGCGCCATTTTGTGCGTTTGCTACCCCCGCTGTTTCGCTCTCCTCACGTGTCTCAATTTGGTCCTGGACCGACCCTGCTTCACTCTCCCCTACCGGACCCCAGCCGTCTTGATCCGCCATAGCGCGACTTTCAAAATTCGGGTTTTGTAAAACAAAACAAATTTCGGCCGCTCCAAATTTTGACCAAATTTTTTTTTTTTCCTCTATTCGTTTTTTTTTTTTTTCAAAATTTGGTCGGGCCTCGAATCTCACTCCCGACACCAATTGTTACAGACGTGGCTTGGATGTTATTTACCGAGCGGTTTTATGGTATGACCACGTCTGCACAAGTTACCCGATTGTGCCCGAACGTTGACTAGTCGCGCGATGCTGGCTCAATAAGAAAAAGAAGACACCCGGCTGGATTACAATAACACAATACGACACCAATGTTTCAATTCTCAAGACCTCCGGAGGAGATTATATTCGTACGGAAAGGTCAGATTACAGGGGCTAGAGGTATAATCACAGAAAGACAGGCACTTAGACACACTCTTATATTAACCCCGGACAGACGACAGACAAACGGGACAACGGCTGACTCACACGGGGGTTGATGACAGGAAAGCGGGTATCGATGGCTCCAGGTCCTCCTGGGCTCGGGGCAGGGTACAGTACGGTCCGGTCCGGTCCAAAGATGCGGGGAGGTATCGTCGCACTGGGGGTGGCGGTGGCTTCTCTCTCCAAGCTGAGGCGCATCTGTCGTCACGTCCGGCGCGGGGCCGCGTATATCCGGCGGGGGGTGACACGCCCTCGGCTCGTTAGCTCCGCCCCAGATGGAATCGGCACGTTGCTTCTCATTGGGTGCGTGGGGGGGTTACTGGCTCCGCCCCTGACGAGGAGCCGACAGCCAGCCCCTTCGGGGTAACGCCGTGGAGCGCATGGTCATGGCGGGTAACCGAGCCGGTGTGAGGACGCACACTCCCCGCCCCTCTGTTGTTGTAGTCGTAGTTGTAGTTGTAATTGTTGTTGTAGTTGTTGTTATTGTTGTTGTTTGGGGAAGAAGATGGGAGGAGGTATGGGAAAGGTCCTAAACTCACTACTGATGCCATATAATCACATTCTGGTGCAACGAAGAGTCATAATTAATGGAGACGAGGCCTTAACTGACATAGAATAAGAATAGCTAGGAAGATGTCCGAAAGTTGTCTACGTGTGGTGCGGTGGACCTGGGCACGACATTTAATGGGGGAATAAGGGGAAGGTCGGCTCTACTGATTGTTATTTACATGCAATGGGACTAGGGAATGGGGGATTGGGGAAAGTTGGGGAGTATTGGAGAAAATAGGGGAATATTTACAAGCGGATATGGAGGCCAAATTCCATATTCGCAACATTGGTGTAAGTGGTGACCAATATGGTCGTGCGTATGATGCGCCAGGGGATTTAAGAAGCTTGGGGGTCGAGATAGACCCGGGTGTTCGTGAGAGGCCGTTGGTGAAGTGTGCGACAGGTCTGGTGTGCGAAAAAGGAGGTGTGCGAGGAAGTCCGACTCTGGGGTGTGTGAGGAAAAAGTGCGTGCCAAGGAGTGAGGGTGCTGGCGAGAGTGAGTCGGTCATAGCGCGTGTGCGAGGGAGCACATGGAAGCGCGGTGTGGTAAGTGTTACAGAGGGTGTGACGGGAGAGTGTGCGCGAGGGGGGTGTGTGACGGACAGGTGCATGGGGAAAGAGTGCGCTGTCAAAGGCAAGGAAGAGTGCGCGCCTGTGGTGAGTGTTACAGAGGGTGTGACGGGAGAGTGTGCACAAGAGTGTGCGCGAGAGAGGTGTGTAACGGACGGGTGCATGAGGAAGGAGTGCGCTGTCAAGAGTAAGGGTGAGTGCGCTGTCAAGAATGGAGGTGAGAGTAGTGAGAGTGACAAGGAGCGTGAGTTGGTTGTGACAGGTGAGAAAGGATGCACACCTGGAATGGTAGAGCGTGAGTGGGAATGCACGCTGGAATTGGTAGTGAGGCACGTGGTTGGGTGTGCGAGTGAGGGCACACCTGTGATTGTCACAGGGGAGGTGACCGAGGAGGGGGCGCGAAGAGGTGTGTTGGTGAGGTGTGCGAGCGACGAATGTGTGCCAAGGTGTTCGGTGGTCAGGTGTGTGACCAAGGCTGTGACTGGAATGAGGGTACCTGGCTGGGTGTGTAAGGAAAGGTACGAGGAGCATGGGAACGGCTGGATGTGTGAGCAAGGAACGGGCTGCGGGGTGTAAGAATCCAGGTGAAGCATCGACGGTAACCAGGTTAGAGGTTAGGTCGACTTTTAGCCGAAGCGGGCCCTCGGTGCGTGCCGGGCCTCGCTTTGAACGGCCGCGTCCGTGCTCCACTAGGCGGAGCGGGCAGCTGGATAGGAAGGGTCGTCATGGCGACCACGTTTTGTTGAGACGTGCCGGCAGGTCGAGATCGGGACATTGGATGGCTCCACGCCGAGATGGTGCGTGGGATCTCGGCCCGGGTAAACCTCCTTCCCTGCACCGAATGCAGGACGTGTCCAGCCGCTGGCACCAAACAACCCGCATTCATGGCTTGGCTTTACAAAGCCGAGCTTTAGAAGTGAATTGGTGCACCGAGAGGCATTAGTGAGTAGACTGTGTGATGAGGTTAGTGTTTTGGCCCCGAAATTAGAAAAAAACAAAATTTGGTGATTGGCAAAGGATTGGCAGTAATGATTGGCAGATGATGGGTAGTGATTGGCAAATTTTTGAGTTGTTGAAATTTGATGTGCAAAATTGGTAGTGGGAGATGCCCGATGTGGTGGGATGGCATCCCTGCCACCCTTCCCATGTGGGGCAAAGGAGCAATAGTTTATGGGGTGTATGGCAGTGAAAACTAGCCCGGGTGGGTTAGGTTATATTGATAGGGATCTAGCGAAGATGACATTAGGTAACGTTAAGATTAGTTAGTGACTGATACCTGTAGTGGGGACGCAGGTAGATTAGTGTGGATGATAATGACGTGGGAGCGCAATAGTTTAAAGGGACGACTGGGAAGCGCAAGTTTCAGAGGGGAGTAGTTAGATGAGATGATGCCGTGTGGTTGAGAATTGAACAGGTGTGATTGCACAGGTGTGCAACTGGACAGGTGTGTGGAGCAGTGTGTGAGTAGTGAGTGTTGTGGATCAGCGCGAATGCGCTTGGGGAGAGAAGGGTGCAGGTGGCACCAGGTGTGAGAGCACAGGTGTGTGGAATATATGGAGCAGAGAATGAGTGGTGTGGAGAGAGTTGGAGTAAGTGGTACGGAGTGGTGTGCATGGTGCGAAGGTGTGAATGGGGGAAGAGTGGACCCCCATCACGGATACCCGGGGCGGGTAGTGTAAGTGTTAGGTAGAGGGTATAGGTAAATTGTGGTTGGATATTGGCATTTGTGGTGCGGTTGCAGAATGGCATTGTGGATGGGTGCATTAGTGTTGTGGAAATGGCTGGGCGTGTAGCCTGTTAGTGTGTGTAGTTGGTTGGGCACTCCACCACTGTGAGGATGTCGGCCAGGTGAGGCCGCAGGTGGGCTCTGGGAGCCGTTAGTGTCAGTGGGGCCCGAGGATCCGGAGGACGGACCCGGGTAGCCCAGTGCCAGGGAGGGCACCGAGTGGGGAGAGCGCCAGAGGGCCTTCCCCAGGTAGTTAGGTTAGGGTAAGGAGCAGGTAAGCTCGGAGGCAACTGCAGTGGTGGAGGTGTGCAGGTGGGTAGACCTGCTGGGAGAGCTACACGTCGCGGCCCAGAAATTGTGCGAGGGCACCGGGAGATGAATCGGGGGAGTGAGACCCCAAATTGAAAAGCACCACAGTTTGGGCAATGGGAATTGGTTTTTAGAACCCATAGTGTAAGAGGGCCAATGGTTTGGCAGGAGAAAGACCCCGGGTAATGTAAAGTTGTTAAAGTCATTTAGGAAATAGTTAGGATTGATGAACCTGTCGCACCATACGCAGCCACTTACCTGTGGTGATGATGACTCCACACCTGTGTTTTCTTTGTTTGTGTTGCAGGAAGGAGAATTGCTGTTGGATTTGTGAGACGCATCACGACGTGGATGAGACATTGGGGTGATTCCATCTCCCCCTCCTTAGGAGGGACTGATGATGAATTGGTGATGGCAAATTATGATGTTGAGTTCGAGATGGCAAATTTTGATGAGTTGAAAATGGCAAATTTGATTGGTTAGGAGGGAGAGAAGACGAATTTGGTTTATGGGAGGAATGGGGAAGACAGTAGGGACGTTTTTTTGATTTGTAAAATAGATGTTTATGGGTAGTGTTGTGTTTTGTGGATGCAGTAAGGGGTAAGGGAGGGGCCATGTAGGTTACCTGGTGGGGGGGGGGGCGTACGGTAGGAACGTACCTGTCTCACCTGGTTCCCATGTGCCCCCAGTGTGCATTATCTTATATTGCGTGCACTTTTGCGCCCTTACCACCTTACTCACTTGTCCTCTTCTTTTGTCTCCCACCTCCGAGGATCTGGCTTTGGGGCAGAGAGAGAGGAGAGAGAGGTGCTGGCTCCGCAGTTGTGGGCCTGCACTTTCGCTGCTTGCTGCCTGGATCGATACACCATATGGACCGCAATGTTTGTGGCCGCCCACCATGGACCGCAGTTCTTTTGCGGCCAAGCACCACCCATTGATGGACCTCTGGGTCAACGTGGCACCTATGCCAAACAGGTGAACCACTAATAGTTGGCCCCCTGACGGCCACAATAAAGAAATGGACGCGGTTGGCGCCTTTCTTTATTTCGAAAGAAGCAAGAAGGCCAAGTGCACCACACAAAGGCAAGACTAGCGGCAGAACATCGGCCGGCTGCGACACCACCGGTGACTATAAACACTTTATTGGTGCACCGGATGGTGCTGACTGTGTGATGGGGTGGTGCTTTTGGTGCTTGGAAGGGGTGCTCTGCACATTATTAAAGGCCGTAAGGCCACAGAGCACTCGTGGGTTGGTGTATCGATGCTGGCATGCGTGCTCTCTCTATGCATAACATCTGCATGTGTTCCTATAAAAACAGGTCCTGGATCGTAGTGTAAATATCAGCGTAGTCTTGTAAATAATGCTCCCTACCGGCTGTATGTTTAGTTTGAGAATTCTTTCCGCGATTCGGTTATCCTGTGGGTGTGTTTCTGTGAGGAGAAGGGTGCAACGTCGCAGGGGGACATATTTACTCATTTGTGAACATCTGTAAAACTGTCGCACTCAGGGTAGAGTTAATAGTAGAGGGAACTACATCTGAGTGCCACACTAAAGTAGGTAAAAATTTATCGGGTCGGGACGCCCCGAGGGTAGAGAAGGGTGCAATGTTGCGGATATGGGATTTGGCCTCCATATCCGCTTGTAAATATTCCCCTATTTCCCCAATACTCCCCAACTATCCCCAATCCCCCATTCCCTAGTCCCATTGTCTGTAAACAATACTCTGTAGAACCGACCTTCCCCTTTTTCCCCCATTAAATGTCGTGCCCAGGTCCACCGCATCTCACGTAGACAACTTTCGGACATCTTGCTAGTTATTCTTAGTCTATGTCAGTTAAGGACTCGTTTCCATTAATTCTGACTCTTCGTTGCACCAGAATGTGATTGTATGGCACCAGTAGTGAGTTTAGGACCTCCCCATACCTCCTCCCATCTTCCCCATGAAACAACAACAACAACAACAACTACCACAACAGCGCGCGGGGAGTGTGCGTCCTCACTCCGGCTCGGTTAGCCGCCATTACCCATGTGCGCCGACGGGGTTACCACGAAGGGGCTGCCTGTCGGCCCCTCGTCAAGGGCGGAGCCCGGTAACCCCCCGCACCCAATAAGAAGCAACGGGCCGATTCCATCTGGGGCGGAGCTAACGAGCCGAGGGCGTGTCACTCCCCGCCGGATATACGCAGCGACTTACCGGACGTGACGTCAGATGCGCCCCCAGCTTGGAGAAAGAACGTCACCTCCTAGCGCTGAGAGAGACCTCCCGCATCTTTGGACCGGACCGGGTCGATTCTGCCCCTGAGCTCAAGGTGCACCTTGAGCCTCGACTACCTGCCCTTCCTTGCCATCAATCCCGGTGTGAGTCAGTCTTGTCCCGTTTATCTGTCGTCTGTCGGGGTTACTATAAGACCGTATTTAAGTGCCTACCTTCCTATGCTGTCTCTCTCGTCCTTGTAATCTAACGTTCCGAAATATTATAACCTCCTCCGGAGGTCTTGAGAACTGTACCCCTGGTGTCGTGTCATTTTAACCCAGCCGTTGTGTCCTTTCCTCAATTGATTTAGCGTAGCGCGACTCGGCAAACGTTCGAGTATAATCGGGTAAACTGTGCAGACGCGGTCATACCAAACCGCTCGGTAAACCAACATCCACAACCGCGTCTGTAACAATGTCTTTAGTGGCTTTTGTGTCTTTTGGGTCTTCTGGTTCATCAGTGTCTTTGAGTCTTTTGCGTCCTCGATCTGGATATTTGGGGTATTTAAGGGTCTTTGGGGTATTTTGTGTCTTAGGGGTAATTTGGGGTCGACTGGATCCTCAGGGTCTTTAAGGGGCTCTGGGATATTTTCTGTCTTTTGGATTGTTTGGGTCTTTCTGATCTTTAAGAGGCTACATTGTATTTTGGGTCTTCAGGGTCTTTTCGGTCTTCTGGGTCTTTTCGATCTTTTCGGTCTTCTGGTTTTTTTTGGTCCTGTTGGTCTTTAAGGTTCTTTTGGATATTTTGGGTCTTGGGGTATTTTGGGGGTCTTTGAGGTATTTCGGTCTTCTGGGTCTTTTCGATCCTTTCAGAAAACAGGATATTTTGGGACTTCTGGCTCTTTTCGGTCTTCATGGTTTTTTCGATATTTTTGCTCTTCAGGGTATTTGAAGATATTTGGGGTATTTTGGGTCTTTCGAGTATTTTGAGTCTTTGTGGTCATCTGGGTCTTTGACAGTATTCAGAGTATTTTGTGTCTTCTGGGTCTTTGTGGTCTTTTGGGTCTTTAAGGGTATTGGGGTCTTTTGGATATGCAGGGTGCTTTGTGGGACTTTGGGGAATTTTGGGTTTTCAGGGTCTTTTGGGTTTCTGTGGTCTTTTGGATCTTTAAGGGTCTTGGTGTCTTTTTTTTTTCTTTTTTTTGTAAACAGAGTCGAGGCTCGTGAAAGAGCTAACATTTATCAAACAAACAAATCAAACAAACAAGCAAACAAAGTATATAAAAAGGGGAGCGGTCGACAAGATGGGGAGAGAAGGGGAGGAAGCACACAAACACAACATTTGAGAGCAGGGACATCGGAAGATGTGTGGGAGGGAGAGGGCCTGGGGGGAGGCAGGATAGGTATAAAACGGAAGGACACTGAGGATTTCCAGGAAATAAGTCAAAAGTCACCTCAAAAAAGTGGATTTGGGGTGAAATTAGCAGGGGTAGAAAAGATCAAGGTTTTGGATTGGGGAAGTTAAGAGATGGTGGTGAACAGCCGTTTTAAAGACCTGGAGGGAGGAGTGAGATTGAAGAGAGTGAGGGAGTTTGTTCCAGAGGCGGGAGAAAAGAGGAATGAAGGAGTGAAGGTGAGCAGAGATTCTTGATTTTGGCAGTTTAACCATAAGAGGGTTGCAGGCAGATCTTGTGCGACCTGTAGGAATATTTGGGGGACAGAGCCCAGAGAGAGCTGGGGGAGCAAGGCCGGAGAGGATTCGGTAGAAGACGGAAAGACCACCAACCTGCCTGCGGTGAGTAAGTGAAAGGCCCTCGGAGATAGCGTCATCGCGGGAGATTCCAATGATTCTGAATGCTTTGGTTTCAACAGCGTCAAGACGAGCTAGGTGTGAGGCAGGAGCACCAGCCCAGAGGGGAGAGCAGTACTCCATTGAGCTGCGGATGAAAGCCTTGTATGTGGTGAGGAGCTCAGGTGTGCCAAGGAAGGACTTCGCACGACGGAGGATGCCCAGTCGGCGACTGGCTTTGGAGGCCAGCTTGGAAATGTGGTTTTCCCAGGAAAGATCATGGCAAATAGTGAGACCCAAAAACTTGAGTGACAGAACTTCTTGGAGAGGATTATTCAGAAAGTAGATGGGAGGGTTGTCCAGTCGGTCTTTTTGGAGAGACATCGTAAGAGTGTGAGATTTGTCAGGATTGAAAGACATGTTCCACTTGTTTGCACAGTCTGTGATTTTGTCCAGGTCTGGACCCTGGTGTTGGGCTAGCGGCTAGGTTGCCAGATTAGGATCCTAGGATCCTGGGTTCGCAATCCCGGTCGATCGCTGAATTAACGCCAGGGGGGTTGACACAGCCTGTCATCCTTCCGAGGTCGGCTAATTGAGTACCAGTTCACTGGTAATTCCCTGTTTGTCGTAAAAAGGCGACAAAAAGGGTTGGCGGCAGGAAGGGCATCCGGCCGTAAAACATTGCTTCAAAAAGGGGACCAAAAAACAACAACAACCACGGTCCCCGAAAAAGGCCAACCCCTCCTTGCGAAAAAAAATGGCCTCCAAAGGTGTTTTTTCTTCTTCTTTTCCTGCAGAGAGTGAGGAGGCTGCAGACTGCCGATCTGAGGGATGAGGAATGGAGCGGCAGAGAGTGGAGTCATCAGCAAAGAGATAGAGAGGATTTTCAAGAGAGTCAGAGAGATCATTGATGACGACCAGAAAAAGCACAGGACCCAGAACACTACCTTGGGGATCTCCAGCCTGAACAGGAAGAGGAGATGAGAGAAACCCATTCAGGGCCACACGTTGACTACGACTAGAGAGGACGTCCACCAGCCATGCGTGGAGATTTCCATGGATACCAAAGGAGGAGAGTTTGGTGAGCAGAGCGGGGTGCCAGACCGTATCGAAGGCACGTGATATGTCGAGGGAGACAGCTCTAAATTCCTGTTTGGCATTGTGGACCTCCATCCATTGTTGAGACAGCAGAAGCAGCATGTCCAGAGTAGAGTGACCTGGTCTGAAACCAAATTGATGATCAGAGATCAAGCCATTGGAGAAGAGGAAAGATTTCATATCCGAAGCAATGATGGATTCCATGACTTTGCTGATAAATGGGAGAAGGCTGATTGGTCTGTAGTTGCTAGGATCTGTTTTTGCACCTTTTTTGTGCAAAGCGGTGATGTTGGCTGATTTCCAAGCAGATGGCAGTTGACCTTGAGCAAAAGAGAGGGTGAAGAGAACAGAGAGAGGGAGTGAAAGAGCGGAAGAACAGGATTTTAGCACCCGTGGGCTGGTGCCATCAGGTCCAGTTGCAGAATCAGAGTCGAGGGTTGACAGAAACTTTTCCACCTTGTCAGGAGGAAAGGACACGGAGTCCAGGAGCAGCTGGGTATGACTGGGTACGGTGGGTACAGAGAGGGATGGGTTTGGGACACAAGATTTAGAGGCAAACACAGAGTTGAGGCATTCAGCTTTTTCACGTGCGGATTCAGCTGTGTAGCCGTTTGAGGTAAGGGAGGGGATGGAGGGGGAAGCCCCCTTTTCCTTTTCAGGAGATTGTTGTGGTGTTTTCAGGAGCCTGTTGTGGTGTTTTCAGGAACTTTTGGTATTTACAGGAGCCTGTTGTTGTGTTTTCAGGAGCTTGCTGTGGTGTTTTCAGGAGCCTGTTGTGGTGTTTTCAGGAGCTTGTTGTGGTGTTTTCAGGACCTTGTTGTGGTGTTTTCAGGAGCTTGTTGTGGTGTTTTCAGGAGCCTGTTGATGTGTTTTCAGGAGCTTGCTGTGGTGTTTTCAGGAGCCTGTTGTGGTGTTTTCAGGAGCTTGTTGTGGTGTTTTCAGGAGCTTGTTGTGTTTTCAGGAGCCTGTTGTGGTGTTTTCAGGAGCCTGTTGTGGTGTTTTCAGGGGCTTGTTGTGGTGTTTTCAGGAGCCTTTTGTGGTGTTTTCAGGAGCTTGTTGTGGTGTTTTCAGGAGCCTGTTGTGGTGTTTTCAGGAGCCTGTTGTGGTGTTTTCAGTAGCTTGTTGTGGTGTTTTCAGGAGCTTGTTGTGGTGTTTTCAGGAGCCTGTTGTGATGTTTTCAGGATCTTGTTGTGGTGTTTTCAGGAGCTTGTTGTGGTGTTTTCAGGAGCTTGTTGTGGTGTTTCAGGATCTTGTTGTGGTGTTTTCAGGAGCTTGTTGTGGTGTTTTCAGGAGCTTGTTGTGTTTTCAGGAGCTTTTTGTGGTGTTTTCAGGAGCCTGTTGTGGTGTTTTCAGGAGCTTGTTGTGGTGTTTTCGGGAGCCTGTTGTGGTGTTTTCAGGAGCCTGTTGTGGTGTTTTCAGGAGCTTGTTGTGGTGTTTTCAGGAGCCTGTTGTGGTGTTTTCAGGAGCTTGTTGTGGTGTTTTCAGGAGCCTGTTGTGGTGTTTTCAGGAGCTTGTTGTGGTGTTTTTAGAAGCTTGGTGTGATGTTTTCAGGATCTTGTTGTGGTGTTTTCAGAAGCTTGTTGTGGTGTTTTCAGGAGCTTGTTGTGGTGTTTTCAGAAGCTTGTTGTGGTGTTTTCAGGACCTTGTTGTGGTGTTTTCAGGAGCTTGTTGTGGTGTTTTCAGGAGCCTGTTGTGGTGTTTTCAGGAGCTTGTTGTTGTGTTTTCAGGAGCGTGTTGTGGTGTTTTCAGGAGCTTGTTGTGCAGTTTTCAGGAGCCTTTGGGGTGTTTTCAGGAGCGTGTTGTTGTGTTTTCAACAGCTTGTTGTGGTGTTTTCAGGAGCTTGTTGTGGTGTTTTCAGGAGCTTGTTGCTGTGTTTTCAGGAGCTTGTTGTGGTGTTTTCAGGAGCTTGTTGTGGTGTTTTCAAGAGCTTGTTGTGGTGTTTTCAGGAGCTGGTTGTTGTGTTTTCAGGAGCTTGTTGTGGTGTTTTCAGGAGCCTGTTGTGGTGTTTTCAGGAGCTTGTTGTGGTGTTTTCAGGAGCCTGTTGTGGTGTTTTCAGGAGCATGTTGTGGTGTTTTCAGGAGCCTGTTGTGGTGTTTTCAGGAGCTTGTTGTGGTGTTTTCAGGAGCCTGTTGTGGTGTTTTCAGGAGCTTGTTGTGGTGTTTTCAGGAGCTGGTTGTGGTGTTTTCAGGAGCTTGTTGTGGTGTTTTCAGGAGCTTGTTGTGGTGTTTTCAGGAGCTTGTTGTGGTGTTTTCAGGAGCCTGTTGTTGTGTTTTCAGGAGCTTGTTGTGGTGTTTTCAGGAGACTGTTGTGGTGTTTTCAGGAGCTTGTTGCGGTGTTTTCAGGAGCTTGTTGTGGTGTTTTCAGGAGCTTGCTGTGGTGTTTTCAGGAGCTTGTTGTGGTGTTTTCAGGAGCTTGTTGCGGTGTTTTCAGGAGCTTGTTGTGGTGTTTTCAGGAGCCTGTTGTGGTGTTTTCAGGAGCTTGTTGTGGTGTTTTCAGGAGCCTGTTGTTGTGTTTTCAGGAGCTTGTTGTGGTGTTTTCAGGAGCCTGTTGTGGAGTTTTCAGGAGCCTGTTGTTGTGTTTTCAGGAGGTTGTTGTGGTGTTTTCAGGAGCCTGTTGTTGTGTTTTCAGGAGCTTGCTGTGGTGTTTTCAGGAGCCTGTTGTGGTGTTTTCAGGAGCTTGTTGTGGTGTTTTCAGGAGCCTGTTGTGGTGTTTGCAGGAGCTTGTTGTGGTGTTTTCAGGAGCCTGTTGTTGTGTTTTCAGGAGCTTGCTGTGGTGTTTTCAGGAGCCTGTTGTGGTGTTTTCAGGAGCTTGTTGCGGTGTTTTCAGGAGCCTGTTGTGGTGTTTTCAGGGGCTTGTTGTGGTGTTTTCAGGAGCCTGTTGTGGTGTTTTCAGGAGCTTGTTGTGGTGTTTTCAGGAGCCTGTTGTTGTGTTTTCAGGAGCTTGTTGTGGTGTTTTCAGGAGCTTGTTGTGGTGTTTTCAGGAGCTTGTTGTGGTGTTTTCAGGAGCCTGTTGTTGTGTTTTCAGGAGCTTGTTGTGGTGTTTTCAGGAGACTGTTGTGGTGTTTTCAGGAGCTTGTTGCGGTGTTTTCAGGAGCTTGTTGTGGTGTTTTCAGGAGCCTGTTGTGGAGTTTTCAGGAGCCTGTTGTTGTGTTTTCAGGAGGTTGTTGTGGTGTTTTCAGGAGCCTGTTGTTGTGTTTTCAGGAGCTTGCTGTGGTGTTTTCAGGAGCCTGTTGTGGTGTTTTCAGGAGCTTGTTGTGGTGTTTTCAGGAGCCTGTTGTGGTGTTTGCAGGAGCTTGTTGTGGTGTTTTCAGGAGCCTGTTGTTGTGTTTTCAGGAGCTTGCTGTGGTGTTTTCAGGAGCCTGTTGTGGTGTTTTCAGGAGCTTGTTGCGGTGTTTTCAGGAGCTTGTTGTGGTGTTTTCAGTAGCTTGTTGTGGTGTTTTCAGGAGCTTGTTGTGGTGTTTTCAGGAGCCTCTTGTTGTGTTTTCAGGGGCTTGTTGTGGTGTTATCAGGAGCCTCTTATTGTGTTTTCAGGAGCTTGCTGTGGTGTTTTCAGAAGCCTGTTGTGGTGTTTTCAGGAGCTTGTTGTGGTGTTTTCAGGAGCTTGTTGTTCTGTTTTCAGGAGCTTGTTGTGGTGTTTTCAGGAGCTTGTTGTGGTGTTTTCAGGAGCTTGTTGTGGTGTTTTCAGGAGCTTGTTGTGGTGTTTTCAGGAGATTGTTGTGGTGTTTTCAGGAGCTTGTTGTGGTGTTTTCAGGAGCTTGTTGTGGTGTTTTCAGGAGATTGTTGTGGTGTTTTCAGGAGCTTGTTGTGGTGTTTTCAGGAGCTTGTTGTGGTGTTTTCAGTAGCTTGTTGTGGTGTTTTCAGGAGGTTGTTGTGGTGTTTTCAGGAGCTTGTTGTGGTGTTTTCAGGAGCTTGTTGTGGTGTTTTCAGGAGCCTGTTGCGGTGTTTTGAGGAGACTGTTGTGGTGTTTTCAGGAGCTTGTTGTGGTGTTTTCAGGAGCTTGTTGTGGTGTTTTCAGGAGCTTGTTGTGGTGTTTTCAGGAGGTTGTTGTGTTGTTTTCAGGAGCTTGTTGTGGTGTTTTCAGGAGGTTGTTGTGGTGTTTTCAGGAGCCTGTTGTGATGTTTTCAGGAGCTTGTTGTGGTGTTTTCGGGAGCCTGTTGTGGTGTTTTCAGGAGCCTGTTGTGGTGTTTTCAGGAGCTTGTTGTGGTGTTTTCAGGAGCCTGTTGTGGTGTTTTCAGGAGCTTGTTGTGGTGTTTTCAGGAGCCTGTTGTGGTGTTTTCAGGAGCTTGTTGTGGTGTTTTTAGAAGCTTGGTGTGATGTTTTCAGGATCTTGTTGTGGTGTTTTCAGAAGCTTGTTGTGGTGTTTTCAGGAGCTTGTTGTGGTGTTTTCAGAAGCTTGTTGTGGTGTTTTCAGGACCTTGTTGTGGTGTTTTCAGGAGCTTGTTGTGGTGTTTTCAGGAGCCTGTTGTGGTGTTTTCAGGAGCTTGTTGTTGTGTTTTCAGGAGCGTGTTGTGGTGTTTTCAGGAGCTTGTTGTGCAGTTTTCAGGAGCCTTTGGGGTGTTTTCAGGAGCGTGTTGTTGTGTTTTCAACAGCTTGTTGTGGTGTTTTCAGGAGCTTGTTGTGGTGTTTTCAGGAGCTTGTTGCTGTGTTTTCAGGAGCTTGTTGTGGTGTTTTCAGGAGCTTGTTGTGGTGTTTTCAAGAGCTTGTTGTGGTGTTTTCAGGAGCTGGTTGTTGTGTTTTCAGGAGCTTGTTGTGGTGTTTTCAGGAGCCTGTTGTGGTGTTTTCAGGAGCTTGTTGTGGTGTTTTCAGGAGCCTGTTGTGGTGTTTTCAGGAGCATGTTGTGGTGTTTTCAGGAGCCTGTTGTGGTGTTTTCAGGAGCTTGTTGTGGTGTTTTCAGGAGCCTGTTGTGGTGTTTTCAGGAGCTTGTTGTGGTGTTTTCAGGAGCTGGTTGTGGTGTTTTCAGGAGCTTGTTGTGGTGTTTTCAGGAGCTTGTTGTGATGTTTTCAGGAGCTTGTTGTGGTGTTTTCAGGAGCCTGTTGTTGTGTTTTCAGGAGCTTGTTGTGGTGTTTTCAGGAGACTGTTGTGGTGTTTTCAGGAGCTTGTTGCGGTGTTTTCAGGAGCTTGTTGTGGTGTTTTCAGGAGCTTGCTGTGGTGTTTTCAGGAGCTTGTTGTGGTGTTTTCAGGAGCTTGTTGCGGTGTTTTCAGGAGCTTGTTGTGGTGTTTTCAGGAGCCTGTTGTGGTGTTTTCAGGAGCTTGTTGTGGTGTTTTCAGGAGCCTGTTGTTGTGTTTTCAGGAGCTTGTTGTGGTGTTTTCAGGAGCCTGTTGTGGAGTTTTCAGGAGCCTGTTGTTGTGTTTTCAGGAGGTTGTTGTGGTGTTTTCTGGAGCCTGTTGTTGTGTTTTCAGGAGCTTGCTGTGGTGTTTTCAAGAGCCTGTTGTGGTGTTTTCAGGAGCTTGTTGTGGTGCTTTCAGGAGCCTGTTGTGGTGTTTGCAGGAGCTTGTTGTGGTGTTTTCAGGAGCCTGTTGTTGTGTTTTCAGGAGCTTGCTGTGGTGTTTTCAGGAGCCTGTTGTGGTGTTTTCAGGAGCTTGTTGCGGTGTTTTCAGGAGCCTGTTGTGGTGTTTTCAGGGGCTTGTTGTGGTGTTTTCAGGAGCCTGTTGTGGTGTTTTCAGGAGCTTGTTGTGGTGTTTTCAGCAGCCTGTTGTTGTGTTTTCAGGAGCTTGTTGTGGTGTTTTCAGGAGCCTGTTGTGGTGTTTTCAGGGGCTTGTTGTGGTGTTTTCCGGAACCTGTTGTGGTGTTTTCAGGAGCTTGTTGCGGTGTTTTCAGGAGCTTGTTGTGGTGTTTTCAGGAGCTTGTTGTGGTGTTTTCAGGAGATTGTTGTGGTGTTTTCAGGAGCTTGTTGTGGTGTTTTCAGGAGCTTGTTGTGGTGTTTTCAGTAGCTTGTTGTGGTGTTTTCAGGAGCCTGTTGTGGTGTTTTCAGGAGCTTGTTGTGGTGTTTTCAGGAGCCTCTTGTTGTGTTTTCAGGGGCTTGTTGTGGTGTTATCAGGAGCCTCTTATTGTGTTTTCAGGAGCTTGCTGTGGTGTTTTCAGAAGCCTGTTGTGGTGTTTTCAGGAGCTTGTTGTGGTGTTTTCAGGAGCTTGTTGTTCTGTTTTCAGGAGCTTGTTGTGGTGTTTTCAGGAGCTTGTTGCGGTGTTTTCAGGAGCTTGTTGTGGTGTTTTCAGGAGCTTGTTGTGGTGTTTTCAGGAGATTGTTGTGGTGTTTTCAGGAGCTTGTTGTGGTGTTTTCAGGAGCTTGTTGTGGTGTTTTCAGGAGATTGTTGTGGTGTTTTCAGGAGCTTGTTGTGGTGTTTTCAGGAGCTTGTTGTGGTGTTTTCAGTAGCTTGTTGTGGTGTTTTCAGGAGGTTGTTGTGGTGTTTTCAGGAGCTTGTTGTGGTGTTTTCAGGAGCTTGTTGTGGTGTTTTCAGGAGCCTGTTGCGGTGTTTTGAGGAGACTGTTGTGGTGTTTTCAGGAGCTTGTTGTGGTGTTTTCAGGAGCTTGTTGTGGTGTTTTCAGGAGCTTGTTGTGGTGTTTTCAGGAGGTTGTTGTGTTGTTTTCAGGAGCTTGTTGTGGTGTTTTCAGGAGGTTGTTGTGGTGTTTTCAGGAGCTTGTTGTGGTGTTTTCAGGAGCTTGTTGTGGTATTTTCAGGAGCTTGTTGTGGTGTTTTCAGGAGGTTGTTGTGGTGTTTTCAGGAGCTTGTTGTTGTGTTTTCAGGAGCTTGTTGTTGTGTTTTCAGGAGATTGTTGTGTTGTTTTCAGGACCTTGTTGTGGTGTTATCAGGAAGTTGTTGTTGTGTTTTCAGGAGCTTGTTGTGGTGTTTTCAGTAGCTTGTTGTGGTGTTTTCAGGGCCTTGTTATGGTGTTTTCAGGAGCTTGTTATGGTGTTTTCAGGAGCTTGTTGTGGTGTTTTCAGGAGCTTGTTGTGGTGTTTTCAGGGCCTTGTTATGGTGTTTTCAGGAGCTTGTTGTGGTGTTTTCAGGAGCTTGTTGTGGTGTTTTCAAGGGCTTGTTGTGGTGTTTTCAGGGCCTTGTTATGGTGTTTTCAGGGCCTTGTTGTGGTGTTATCAGGAGGTTGTTGTTGTGTTTTCAGGAGCTTGTTGTGGTGTTTTCAGGAGCTTGTTGTGGTGTTTTCAGGGCCTTGTTATGGTGTTTTCAGGAGCTTGTTGTGGTGTTTTCAGGGCCTTGTTATGGTGTTTTCATGAGCTTGTTATGGTGTTTTCAGGAGATTGTTGTGGTGTTTTCAGGAGCTTGTTATGGTGTTTTCAGGATTGTTATGGTGTTTTCAGGGCCTTGTTATGGTGTTTTCAGGAGCTTGTTGTGGTGTTTTCAGGAGCCTGTTGTGGTGTTTTCAGGAGCATGTTGTGGTGTTTTCAGGAGCCTGTTGTGGTGTTTTCAGGAGCTTGTTGTGGTGTTTTCAGGAGCCTGTTGTGGTGTTTTCAGGAGCTTGTTGTGGTGTTTTCAGGAGCTTGTTGTGGTGTTTTCAGGAGCTTGTTGTGGTGTTTTCAGGAGCTTGTTGTGGTGTTTTCAGGAGCTTGTTGTGGTGTTTTCAGGAGCCTGTTGTTGTGTTTTCAGGAGCTTGTTGTGGTGTTTTCAGGAGACTGTTGTGGTGTTTTCAGGAGCTTGTTGCAGTGTTTTCAGGAGCTTGTTGTGGTGTTTTCAGGAGCTTGTTGTGGTGTTTTCAGGAGCCTGTTGTAGTGTTTTCAGGAGCTTGTTGTGGTGTTTTCAGGAGACTGTTGTGGTGTTTTCAGGAGCTTGTTGCGGTGTTTTCAGGAGCTTGTTGTGGTGTTTTCAGGAGCTTGCTGTGGTGTTTTCAGGAGCTTGTTGTGGTGTTTTCAGGAGCTTATTGCGGTGTTTTCAGGAGCTTGTTGTGGTGTTTTCAGGAGCCAGTTGTGGTGTTTTCAGGAGCTTGTTGTGGTGTTTTCAGGAGCCTGTTGTTGTGTTTTCAGGAGCTTGTTGTGGTGTTTTCAGGAGCCTGTTGTGGTGTTTTCAGGACCCTGTTGTTGTGTTTTCAGGAGGTTGTTGTGGTGTTTTCAGGAGCCTGTTGTTGTGTTTTCAGGAACTTGCTGTGGTGTTTTCAGGAGCCTGTTGTGGTGTTTTCAGGAGCTTGTTGTGGTGTTTTCAGGAGCCTGTTGTGGTGTTTGCAGGAGCTTGTTGTGGTGTTTTCAGGAGCCTGTTGTTGTGTTTTCAGGAGCTTGCTGTGGTGTTTTCAGGAGCCTGTTGTGGTGTTTTCAGGAGCTTGTTGCGGTGTTTACAGGAGCCTGTTGTGGTGTTTTCAGGGGCTTGTTGTGGTGTTTTCAGGAGCCTGTTGTGGTGTTTTCAGGAGCTTGTTGTGGTGTTTTCAGGAGCCTGTTGTTGTGTTTTCAGGAGCTTGTTGTGGTGTTTTCAGGAGCCTGTTGTGGTGTTTTCAGGGGCTTGTTGTGGTGTTTTCAGGAGCTTGTTGTTGTGTTTTCAGGAGATTGTTGTGGTGTTTTCAGGACCTTGTTGTGGTGTTATCAGGAGGTTGTTGTTGTGTTTTCAGGAGCTTGTTGTGGTGTTTTCAGGGCCTTGTTTTGGTGTTTTCAGGAGCTTGTTGTGGTGTTTTCAGGAGGTTGTTGTTGTGTTTTCAGGAGCTTGTTGTGGTGTTTTCAGGGCCTTGTTATAGTGTTTTCAGGAGCTTGTTATGGTGTTTTCAGGAGCTTGTTGTGGTGTTTTCAGGAGCTTGTTGTTGTGTTTTCAGGAGCTTGTTGTGGTGTTTTCAGGAGGTTGTTGTTGTGTTTTCAGGAGCTTGTTGTTGTGTTTTCAGGAGCTTGTTGTTGTGTTTTCAGGAGCTTGTTGTGGTGTTTTCAGTGCCAGTCCGCACCCAAACAGCGAAACAAGACGTTGTTGTTCTTGGTTTTCTCTCATGATTCCAAGACGAGCGTTTCTTTGGAATAATGTCACCACATTTGTCACGCACTGTCATTATAATATGATTATAGATATGCAGAGACATCGTTCTTATTCTGTGCTCTTGTGTCGCGGTGAGCTCACCGTCATGGCGCCCAGTAGATATCTATATGTATATATGAATCATCATGACAGGAGCAGCAGCACCGACAGCGTGACTCCACAACGAGCCTTCGCGCCATTCTCGACATGATGATGAAGAAGAATGTTGACCGATTTAAATCGAAAATCCACAAAGTTTTATTGTCGGACGTTGAAGTCCAGATACATCAGCCCGAAAATGAATCTCCATTCAAATGAGTAATGTTTTTCAATGGAGGTGTAATACATCCTCATTCTTCACAAAATACAAACTTGATTGGTTGAGAATGATTTTCTGGCCTGCCTATCTTCGTGAAATAATATAAAATGAAAACGGCACTCGGTAAAGCACATACCTCCGCCAGGCTGAACTGTTTACGTTCCGTACCCCACTGATAGATCAGTTGTAGTGTCGGACCTGAACCAAAATATAATCAGCTTCTTCTTGTCACCTACCGATCTCATCCACCAAGTTTCCTCTGAATCTGTCTATTACTTTTTGAGATATCATGCTTTGTGCGATATCATGATATATCGTGATATATCGATATGTGAGATATCGTGCTATGTGCGATATCGTGATATATCGATATGTGAGATATCGTGCTATGTGCGATATTGTGATATATCGTGATATATCGATATGTGAGATATCGTGCTATGTGCGATATCGTGATATATCGTGATGTATCGATATGTGAGATATCGTGCTATGTGCGATATCGTGATATATCGATATGTGAGATATCGTGCTATGTGCGATATTGTGATATATCGTGATATATTGATATGTGAGATGTCGTGCTATGTGCGATATCGTGATATATCGATATGTGAGATGTCGTGCTATGTGCAATATCGTGATATATCGTGATATATCGATATGTGAGATATCGTGCTATGTGCGATATCGTGACATATCGATATGTGAGATGTCGTGCTATGTGCGATATCGTGATGTATCGTGATATATCGATATGTGAGATATCGCGCTATGTGCGATATCGTGATATATCGATATGTGAGATGTCGTGCTATGTGTGATATCGTGATATATCGATATGTGAGATGTCGTGCTATGTGCGATATCATGATATATCGTGATGTATCGATATGTGAGATATCGTGCTATGTGCGATATCGTGATATATCGATATGTGAGATATCGTGCTATGTGCGATATCGTGATATATTGATATGTGAGATATCGTGCTATGTGCGATATCGTGATATATCGATATGTGAGATATCGTGCTATGTGCGATATTGTGATATATCGTGATATATCGATATGTGAGATATCGTGCTACGTGCGATATCGTGATATATCGTGATGTATCGATATGTGAGATATCGTGCTATGTGCGATATCGTGATATATCGATATGTGAGATATCGTGCTATGTGCGATATTGTGATATATCGTGATATATTGATATGTGAGATATCGTGCTATGTGCGATATCGTGATATATCGTGATGTATCGATATGTGAGATATCGTGCTATGTGCGATATCGTGATATATCGATATGTGAGATATCGTGCTATGTGCGATATCGTGATATATTGATATGTGAGATATCGTGCTATGTGCGATATCGTGATATATCGATATGTGAGATGTCGTGCTATGTGCGATATCTTGATATATCGATATGTGAGATGTCGTGCTATGTGCGATATCGTGATGTATCGATATGTGAGATATCGTGATATATCGATATGTGAGATATCATGCTATGTGCGATATCGTGATATATCGTGATATATCGATATGTGAGATATCGTGCTATGTGCGATATCGTGATATATCGATATGTGAGATGTCGTGCTATGTGCGATATCGTGATATATCGATATGTGAGATGTCGTGCTATGTGCGATATTGTGATATATCGTGATATATCGATATGTGAGATGTCGTGCTATGTGCGATATCGGGATATATCGTGATATATCGATATGTGAGATATCGTGCTATCATGCTAACCCCTGCTCTTGCAGGGAAAATGGCCTTAAAATCCCTGTTGTTGTTGTTTGTATATCGTGCTTTGTATCAGTTTTAGCCCGATTTCTCAATGGAGAAGAATCACTTTAAAATTCTGGTATCCAGATCAGGATCACAATCTTCACCAAAATCCGTCTGAATCTGTCCACAACTTTTTGAGATATCCTGTTCAAAGACAGATACACAAACAAGAAAGACGTTGTGCAGCAAACCCCCCCCCCTCCCCCCCAAAATGTGCCATGGATACATCTAATTGTCCATTTCATTACGATTTAATATTGACGATCCTAATCAAAGCTCGGGTCAATCGGATGAAAATTGATTATTTTTCATTGAAAATTGATAATTTTAGAAGTTTGACCGATAGTTGACTTTTCACCCTTTGACCTCAAAATAGTTGCTTTCCCAATTCAGTGATGCGCTATGCAATTCCTGTTTAACTTTCAAATCAATAGCATGAAAATAGATTATTTTTCAGACGAAAATTGATGATTTTAGAAGCTTGGCCTTGAGTTGACCTTTGACCTTAAAAATAGTTGCTTTCGCAATTCAGTGACTCAATATGCAAATGCTGTTCAACTTTCAAGTTAATCAGATGAAAAACGACGATTTTACCTCCCTGCACCTTGTATTTATTTTATTTTTTTTAAAACGATTCTGTACACCACCCATGAGGCTCGAGTTGCAAGCCACCGTCCACATTTCCAACATAAGAGACATGATTACTCTTTTATGTAAAATGTTTTTCGAGTTTGTTTTGTCCTCAAAAATAGACCGTTGTGAACACACAATCGTGTTAAAAGATTGGCCTTTAAAACGTACCGTTATGAAGGGGGACAGACAAACACACAAACTGACGCGTTTTATATGGTAGATAAGTATCGTGTGATGGGTTTTTATCTTGATCTTGCATTTTTATCTTGATCTTACTATATTTTATAGGAATGGTTTTGTTTTTTTTGCATCCGTGCAATCGAGACAGACAAGTGGTAGAAAGTTATGATTATCAGCACCACGAGGTTCTATTTTAGGCAATGCACTACACCAGGTAATCAGATAATGGCTGCCATTATAATCATGAAGATCCAAGTTGGGTCTGATCCTGCATATTATAGACTGCGGGGCAGGTTGGGGAGGGGGTTGGGGGGCGGTGGATGCTGACCTCACATGATGATAAAATTGGTTAAGAGACATCATCAGAGAGTAGTTTGAAGCCTGTCGAGGACGGCAGAGAAAATACAAGTCCATGCCACGCATGGCCAGGGAGATCAAAATTGGAGAGATTGCAGATTAGAGAGATCACAGAGGGAAGCAGCGGATGGAAAGCGAGCAAGAGCCGGAATGCCTGAAGTTAGGGGATGTGAGTAGTGAGCAGGGGTGCTGTAAGGGGGGGGGGGGGGAAGTTAGGATGATTCCAAGGGCCCTGCACTGACAGGGGCCCTAACAATTATTAGAACATCAGGTAAAAATTCTCAATTTTAAATTATTAACCAGGCTTTGCAGTCTTGCCATGCTGTCCATTGAAAGTCAGTTGGCTAGAAAGCTGGACTTCAAAGCCTTGATCAGTGACTTTGCTAGCAACAAGGCTTGGCGCTGGGCTCTTGGTGTGTAAGGCTGAGCAAGGACCAGTGATAACTAAATGGCATGGCTATGGATATTGGATCATTACACTTGGTATGTATACTTGTATGTACAGTCACGTGAAAAAGTAAGTACACCCCGTGTAAAGTTTTGATTTTTTCAACATATTTCAACATACAGCTATTTGATCTTCATTTCAACAATATTGATAGATAAAGGTGATATAATATAACAAATATCATGAAACATTTACATTTTGTAGTCCATTGTATCATTTAAATAAACATGAATGCAAATTTCGCATGTGGAAAAAGTAAGTACACCCCTACATTTATCATGACTTCAAATACCTAAAATTAGAATCAGGTGCACCAGCTCAGGTGCAAATGATTAGAACATCTTTAGAGAGGATCTTGGAGGAACCTGTCTTATTTAAACCTCAGACATTTAGTTTGGTTTGCTCTTTGTTGTTGAAGTGTGCGGCGTCACCATGCCTACATCAAAAGAGCTCTCTGAGGCCTTCAGAAAGAAGGTTATAGATGCCTACGAGTCTGGGAAGGGATTTAAAAAGATCTCCAAACAATTTGAAATCAATCATTCGACTGTCCGGAAGATCATCTTCAAGTGGAGAAGATTCCAAACAACTGCCAACTTGTTCAGGCCAGGCCGCCCCAGCAAGTTCAGCCTGAGAGCAGACCGCAAGATGCTGAAAGAAGTCTCTAAGAACCGCAGAATGTCATCACGGGACCTCCAGGTAGCTCTTGCCACTGTTGATGTCAAAGTGCACGAGTCTACCATTAGAAAGAGGCTGCACAAATTTGTTCTACATGGGAGGTGTGCCAGGAGGAAACCTTTGCTGTCCAGAAAGAACATCAGGGCAAGACTAAAGTTTGCCAATGAACACCTCGGCACAAAGACCAGCACTTCTGGAACAATGTGCTCTGGACAGATGAGTCAAAGGTAGAGCTATTTGGCGACAGTACCAGAAGACATGTTTGGCGAAAACCAAAGACAGCATTTGACCACAAGAACCTGATACCAACTGTAAAGCATGGTGGTGGACATATTATGGTTTGGGGCAACTTTGCTGCATCAGGGCCTGGGCAGCTCACCATCATATAATCCACTATGAATTCTTCATTGTACCAGAGGGTGCTTGAGGATAATGTGAGGCCTTCTGTCGAAAAGTTGAAGCTTAACCGAAGGTGGACATTGCAACATGACAATGACGCAAAACATACCAGTAAATCCACCAAGGAATGGCTGAAAATAAAGAAATGGAGGGTTCTGGAATGGCCAAGTCAAAGCCCGGATCTAAATCCCATCAAGATGTTGTGGGGGGATTTGAAACGAGCTGTGCATGCAAGAAACCCCTCAAACATCGCACAGCTGAAAGAATTCTGCATGGAGGAGTGGGCAAAAATTTCTCCCAGTCGATGTCAGAGACTGGCAGACAGTTATAAGAAACGCCTACTTGAGGTTGTTTCTGCCAAAGGGGGCAATACCACCTATTAGAGCCAAGGGTGTACTTACTTTTTCCACATGCGAAATTTGCATTTATGTTTATTTAAATTATACAATGGACTACAAAATGTAAATGTTTCATTGATATTTGTTATATTATATCACCTTTATCTATCAATATTGTTGAAATGAAGATCAAATAGCTGTATGTTGAAATATGTTGAAAACCTCAAAACTTTACATGGGGGTGTACTTACTTTTTCACGTGACTGTATACTCTGCTGCTGATTTTATTATTTTGTTTGTTATATCATTCTATTGATGATAATGTTAATTTATTTTAATTGAAGAGGTTAATGCATGTTGTAATTCTTACCATTAAAATTACATTTAGACTGTAAAAGATGGCCTTTATCACATTTCTTGTGTGGGTATCAGTCTTGCATCAAATAGTGAATTCCATACTGTATGCAGAAATATAAGCATTGCTTCAACCTCCTAGCAGAAATGTCGGGGAAAAAATGTGTGCGCGTGCTTCATAGGGGCCCATTGTGATATATTTTCATGGGGTCCAAAATCCCTGGCGGCGCCCCTGGTAGTGAGCAAGCGGAGCAGCGCTGTGATGAACTCTCAGGGAATTGTGAGCCATGAGCATTTTGTCCGCCCTCTGTGCTCCGCGGTGCTGACAGTAGACTTGTGCCTGCGGGTGCCGCTCCCATTGGATGACCGTGAACTAAACATTTCCCTTTTCTTCCCCTCAATTCTCTCTCCCACCTCTTCTCGCCCTCCTTTGCCTTCAACAGTTTAAAATCAATAACTGCTAAATCCACTGTGCAGTCCGTAAGTAAAGCGCAATTTTCCATTGCATCCTGTGTACTCGTGTCTGTGTTCTCTCTATATCAAAATCCGTGCAAAGTTTTAGACATTAGATTGCTACGATGTATTCGGATTTCTTATTTTACAAAATTGAAGGAAAACTTCTAATGCAATAATGCTATAGCACGTAACATATTGCATTTGGAGGAAATTAAACACAATTATCTCAAGCTTAATAGTCTGGTGTTAGCTTAGCGGTTAGGGTGCCGGTTTGGGATCCGATGCATCCTGCGGTTCTAATCCCGGTCGATCGCTGAATTAACACCAGGGGGGTTGACTCAGCCTGTTCATCCTTCCGAGGTCGTGCAAATTGATGCACCAGTTCACTGGTAATTCCTCCATGTGTCGCAAGAGGTGAATAACAGGTTTGGCTGCAGGAAGGGCATCTGGCCATAAAATATTGCTTCAAAAGGGGGACCATGGTGCCCAAAAAAGCCAACCCAAACTCTGCGGGGAAAAATGGCCTCCAAAGGCGGTTCATATCTCAAGTTTAATAACATTATTATGCAGAATTATGTGGAATTTTGCAATCGGATCCCTTCTGTCTGTCCCTCCGTCCGTCCGTCCGTCCTTCCATCCACAAACGTCAGTTTCTGATCGAGGAACAATCTGACTTCAATTGAACGTTATATTTTGAACACCAATCGGAAAATGAACCTGCACTTTAACGTGCTTTGGCTCTGAACTTGTCCCGATCGCACATGCGCAAAGAGGAGCAAGATCATTCATTCATTCATTCTGTTAGTCAACAAAATTTAAAACCATTGTAAACCAGAAATTGGCTGTTTTTAAGGATGTGATATTGGACACAAACAACAGGCACAAATAAATAATGTAACGTATTAGATAAGGTGGTATATAAGACACTGCATCAATGGTAGTAAACGTCCAGAATTTATTTTTTTATACGACCTTTGCAGTCTTTACTTTATTTCATTTTAACTATAAACTTGAACAGTGAAGAACACAAAACCACCTCTCGGCACTTTCAAAAACCTCTAGTTTTGCAGTACGCTTGGAGTTTGCCAAAAAGCACCTAAAGGACTCTCAGACTGTGAGAAACAAGATTCTGTGGGCTCTTATGTGTCTTTCACTGAGGAGAGGCTTCCGTCTGGCCACTCTGCCATAAAGCCCAGATCGGTGGAGTGTTGCAGTGATGGTTGTCCTTCTGGAAGTTTCTCCCATCTCCACACAGGATCTCTGGAGCTCAGCCAGAGTGACCATCTGGTTCTTGGTCACCTCTCTTACCAAGGCCCTTCTCCCCCGAATGCTCAGTTTGGTCGGGCGGCCAGCTCTAGGAAGAGTCCTGGTTGTTCCAAACTTCATCCATTTAAGAATTATGGAGGCCATTGTGCTCTTGGGAACCTTCAATGCAGCAGAAATTTTTTTGGAGGCTTCCCCAGATCTGTGCCTCGACACAATCCTGTCGCTGAGTTCTGCAGGCTGTTCCTTCGACCTCATGGATTGGTTTTTTGCTCTGATATGCATCGTCAGCTGTGAGACCTTACAGAGCAAACCCATTACAACAACCATTGTGTGTGCCTTTCCAAATCATGTCCAATCAATTGAATTTACCACAGGTGGACTCCAATCAAGGTGTAGAAACATCTCAAAGATGATCAAGAGAAATGGGAGGCACCTGAGCTAAATTTCAAGTGTCATAGGAAAGGGTATGGATACTTATGTCAATGTGATATTTCAGTTTTTTCTTTTAATAAATTTGCAAAACTTTCTAAAATCCTGTTGGTCTCTGTCATTATGGGTATTGACTGTATGTAGATTGATGGGAAAAAAAATGAATTTTAACCGATTTCAGCATAAGGCTGCAACATAACAAAATGTGAAAAACGTGAAGGGGTCTGAATACTTTCTGAATGCACTGTATATACATATTTATAATATATATATTATATATATATGTATGTATGTATGTATGTATATATATATATATATATATATATATATATATATATAATATATATATATATATATATATATATATACACATTACACACATATATATATACATATATATATATATATATATATATATATATATATATATAACACATATATACTATAAATATATATATATATATATATATATATATATATATATTATATATATATAAAACACAGTGTGTGTGTGTGTGTGTGTGTGTAATGTTACCGATAGACTCCTAAACGGAGAGGCTTACGTGCTTGATATTTGGCATAGACATGGCCATTGAGCCTGAGACGAACATGGTCGAACTCAAAATATTTGACAATCCATATTTTTTATTCATATTTACCTCAGCGCATTTCAGCGCACGGAATCAACGGATTCAGAGCAGGTGGCGCTGATTCGCTCAGAGCGATCACGTGATGACGCTATGACGCTATGAACGCTATGGACGCTATGAACGATATGACGCTATGAAACGATATGACGCTAATGAACGATATGACGCTATGAACGCTATGACGCTATGACGCTATGAAAAAAAAATCGCTATGACGCTATGAACGCTATGACGCTATGAAACGCTATGACGCTATGACGCTATGAAAAAAAAAAATCGCTATGACGCTTTGAAACGCTATGACGCTATGACGCTATGATGCTATGAAAAAAAAAATCGCTCGATTTGCCAAGGGGCTCGCTCCCCCCCCCCCCCGGTCCCCTCCCCTCCCTCACCCCTCCCCCGCCCGGCAATGCCGGGTACTTCTGCTAGTATATATATATATAATTATTTATATATATATATATATATATATATATATATATATATATATACAGACAGTGTATATATAGAGATATATATTTATATATAATATATATATATATTATATATATATATATATATATTATATATGTATGTATGTATGTATGTATGTATGTATATATATATATATACATATATTATATATATATATATAATATATATATATATATATGTATGTATGTATGTATGTATGTATATATATATACATATATATATATATATATATATATATATATATAAATATATATATATATATATATTATATATATATACAATATATATTTATATATTATATATATATATATTGTTACAGGACGCGGTTTAGATGTTATTATGGGCCGAGCGGATGGTCCACCGCGACCGTTACAGGATCCCCGATTGCCCGACTCCCCCAACGTTGACCAGATCGCACCACAGATATCCAATCGGGAAACCTCTAAAGCGACCGAAAGAGAAGGAAGAGAGAAGAAGACAGAGTACGGAGGAATAACAGGATTTATTATACACACAAGCAAAAAGAAGGAGCGATCAAAGTTATTTACAAGCAATGGATGGAAGAAGCAGTCACACAGCGAATCGTTAGCTTATACTAGTCAATTTACTTAACCCCAGGACAACGATTAGGACAGACGACGTTCACACTTACACGGGGGATATTGCAGGCAGTATGGCTTGAGGATGGATGGTTGTTTTGGGAGGCAATGGGAGGGTCCAGCGTCGATTGCTGCCTGGCGCGTCCTTTTCGTGGCCTGCGGCCCTTAGCTGCCCCCTTAGCTGCAGCGCAGCTGGTCGCACGATGGCTCGCACACACCTGCTCGTTCAGTTGCGTCTTCCTTCTCCCCAGCAACAACGAGCGACAGCAAGCAAGAGGACGGAGTCAGAGCAAGAGGACGGGGTCAGAGCTGGAGGCTGGAGTGCGTCCCGCGGCGGCTTATATTGGTCTCCTCACCGAACCTTCGCGCACTTCTCGGGGGTTCCCGCTCCGCCCTCTCTTAGCCAAACCCCTTGTTCTGGGTTGGATGAGCGGGGGCCGACTTACTCCTCCCCCCTATGACGAGGGGGGCGACCCGTCTTCTCTAGCCACTCCCCTTGTTCGTAATGGTCGCAAATGGCGAAAACCGGTCAGCAGCTGCAGGTATGCGCCGTCACGTTGCACAGCAGTTCAGTACTGCAATAAACGGTTGCTGTGACAAGCTCAAGTGGGGGAATCCCTGCACTTGAGCTGCCATGGATCATCGGAGGGGCCTACGCTTTATTTCGTTTGATGCAATGCAGAGTCAATCTAGTGGGAAACACATATTTAGCCTACATAGAATAAGGAAATAAACTATTTAAAAAGATATATCGTGGCCTGTGTGTAAGTTTCATGGAATTAACTAGGAGGACGGCTGCGACCATTATTTACATTATGAGGGTGTTACACACAACAAAACCATACTTTTCACATTCGTTACACTTTCTCCAAAATTGTCACACTTCTCAAAAACCGTTACACTTCTCAAATTCGTTAC